>NC_084950.1:11231991-11560741 GCF_949316205.1 Platichthys flesus | reverse complement strand
GAGCAATTCAGCTGGGACAGTCAAATATGCAACGACTGTACACAGATGGGCAATGCTGTCACAAGATATTGATCCTACAATTCTATTGGTCTGAGAGAGGTTAACCATACTGATATAAGAGAGTAAAAACTTTAACGGCTGATATATATATAATATTTTTTTTAATTGGCAATGACCCCCAAGATGTTGTTATTAATCACTTATGACAAGGAAATTAGTTGAGCCTTTATTTGTATATTAATAAATATGTATATATATATATATATACGCAGAATTTGCTAAGTTGATCATATGTAACAAAAATAAAAAGGAGACAAATATTTTGTGAAAAGAGGAGCCATACACTCAGAAAGTTTCGAAGGGTTATGACATCTTGGAAAACTATGAGATTCGAAACCTTTGCGCGAAAGGGCTGATGCCTCTGTCGATGTGCTGTACACAAAAACACTTAGTAGCCGGATTTATACGTTATGTCCTGCCTCCTGCGTGCTCAAGGCACCACCCCTCGCCTAAACCTTCCAGACAATTTCTTGTTGTTGTGAACACATCTGATCCAGACAACCCACTTTTCCGCACATTTTTCGGAGGTCATTCCCATGTCAGCAAAGAATCTCTGCCACTATCTGCTCGACCAAACATCTTCTGTCTCAAATTATAAGGTTTTATGTATTTAAAACGATTGTTTGTATTAAGCGCCATAATACTGAGTAATTTTGTCAGCCCAAGTGCTTCTATTGTGGAGGTTGAGAAAATACAGACTGGAGTACATCGGTCATCATCTGTACCCTTCTCCTGATGTCGCTTCTTTACAATTTCTCCCACAACACTGATGATGATTTATT
This sequence comes from Platichthys flesus, assembly GCF_949316205.1. Classification (NCBI taxonomy): domain Eukaryota; kingdom Metazoa; phylum Chordata; class Actinopteri; order Pleuronectiformes; family Pleuronectidae; genus Platichthys; species Platichthys flesus. The sequence continues at coordinate 11,559,899 of NC_084950.1, read as the reverse complement.
TACACTAATTAAGTTCTTTTAAATTTCCAATTTTCAAAATGAAATGGGGGGGGGGGGGGTAGTATAATTGCAACATTTGGGCCTATCAGTTCGGTTTTTGGACACTAATCCAGGCTTGACAAAGGTACGAACTAGTGTGGAGGGAACTGAAACTTGATATCAAGGAAATGGAATAAATGCTCAATCGGCTTGCCATCAGCCTTTACAGACGGCGCACCCCTCTCTCGCTCACTCGCTGCTCCCTCCCTCGGGAGATGCACGAGAAGCTGTTGGCGGGCTGCCTTCAGAAACTTTGAAACAAGTTTTACTTCTTCGAGATAGTACAGTTTGATCGTCTTCTCGGCGCTCCTCCAGGGCCGTGACCGAATCTGGCAGGGCCGATCCGAGGACCTCACTAAAACATCCAATGGGTAGTAGCGACGTGTGTACAAAGGGCAGGGACTTAATCAGGAGCTCGGTTCAGTTCAGTCTCTATTATTCGCTCGGAAATTTGGCAGCAAAACGAGACTGTGTCCAAGGATTTTTTTCTTCTCTGTACTAGCCCTCTGCAGGTTGTCAACAAAAGAGAAACTATCTTAATTAATATAACTTGTTTCCCTTTGCTGAGTTATCATAAGGAACATTGTGTATCACTCCTGCTACTGATGAAAGGTTTATTAGTGTTCTTAGGCAGACAAAAGAGGCACTTGTCTAGTCTGTTGTGTTGATTCTTCGTTGTCCCCAGAAGTTCAGATGCACTAGTCCAATACTATTTGAACCTCAGCATCTGGGAAATTATACATTATATGTTTATTGTTGTTATAATTTTGGGTTGTTTTGTGGCTGTAGAGGCCTACTATAAAAAGCCTATAGCATTTTCAATTTAGGTACTTGTACATTTACTTTTAATACTCAAGTACATTTCAACACCAGATACTTTTGATACATAAGTATATTTAATATGAGCCACTCTTATGTTTTTAAATGTTTCAAACATTTTATGTTTCAAGTTCTTTAAGAATTGTGTGACCGAAAACAACATGTTTGTTTCATTTAGTTTATTTGACCTTGTTTAAATTTAATTTCTTTCTGATTAATTGGTTAAATTTCTGGTTGCTTTGTTTTATCTTCTTTTTGTTCTATGTTCTCTGGGCGATGTGCAATATGGTTGACGGGAACTGTGCCATCCTGGTTTAGTTGCCTGAATATTGGTGAGTTGTTTCCTTGTATAATTTCCTTGTATAATATCGTTTGCATGTGATTGGGTCTGGAGCCTTTCACTTCTCTCTTTTTAATCTGTTATTTATATCAAGTATAGGCACATGAGCCTGTGCTGTTGGATCGGTCTTTTTAAATAATTTGTCCGACTGTCACCCTAAACTTTGGACCACTACACATAGGTAGGTAAAAGTCATGAACATAAACTTACTTGAGTTATTGTTCCATGCCTGAGTACCGATCATCTCAAGGTAGACTGCCAAAGTTCCGAGTAGCAAGATCGTGCCGAACATGAGACACTTGTCTCTGCGCCGCAGCCTCGTCAGGGGTGAATCTATCGTCATCTTCTGGACCTTTTTTACACAGCCTGGGTTTCCAGATATGTGTCCGTTGTCAATTTGATTGTGCGTCAGAGAGAGAGAGAGAGAGAGAGAGAGAGAGAGAGAGAGAGAGAGAGAGAGCGCATTTTGTATTGCTCTAGGTGCAGCCGGCTGTGAGAATAACTTCCCTCTATTACCGTATATTGTCATCAAATCACGTCACACATCCAGTGGGAAACAAAATATTTATTATTCAATAAGTAACACATTTATACTGTATGTTCTCACCAAAATCACGCCACAGGTCCAGTGTCTCCTGCTGGCTATGCTACAATACTTAGTTCGGGAAATTACTGGAGTTTTAATGGTCTCAACGTTGTTTAAGAAAGTGTATTGGCACCAACTACACGTCAAACACAAGGAGACCCTTGATGGTTATGCAAAACAACAGAAAATGTTATCTCAGACCAGAATCTCTTCAACATTGAAGCCATGTAAGAAGGTGCCATATTTGCTTTCCACCATCCAGAATCAAATTTAATTTCATATTTTCATGAATTGACATACAGTAATGACTCAAACACATAATCCATCTGAACTCCTTCTTCTGAGAAGGCTGAACGTTTGGTCTAGGAGCCCTTCACAGGGGTCAGTAATTCTCCTTGTGTTGAGAATTTCAAGTGATATTGGTATAAAGTAGATTGTTATACTGGGGGAGCTGGTCTCGATTTTACCTGACATGCATTTTTAAGTGCACTAATACATCATGGTAGTAGTTAAATTTGCAAGATTCTTGGATTTTCAACAATTTTGGATCACTACGATTTGCAGATCTAAACCTCCTTTATCAGGTAGAAATAGCCAAACTCCCTGACAGCCTCTTTAGTTAGAGCTATATATAGAGATGTGTCTTTACTCTGCAGTGGATGTGTTGACTTTCTTCTGACCTTTTCCTTAAGTCAACCAAAAGGACAAGAGACACTCTATTCCGACAAAGTGAAACAAGTGCTGGTTCAACTTGCTTTCAAGTACTACTTTGCTTTTCCTTTTTTTTTACTGAAACTGAAAAACAGTGCGAATTGTAACTTAATTTAAAAACAAAGACGTACAAGTGTATGAAACTATACTGATCGTAAACATTAGGAAAGGACAAAATAAATAATAATATGTATATTTATATATATATTGTCAGGATAAAGAAGATTAACATTTTTTCTCTAAAATTCTTTAGATGTATTATTCATATTTATTTATATTTTATTTATATTTATTATAAATATGTTATTAATATTAAGTTGAACTGGAGTTTCATTTGGTCAACCAATGTTTGTTTCTTCCGGTGCAGCTTGACTGCAGCATAATGGCCATAACGAACGACAGCGACATCTTAAGGCGTACAGGTGAACTTCACTTGACGTTCATGGCTACGTGTCCGCCCTCCGCCGGCTACGTTAAATCCCGCTCGGCTCGTGGGAACCAGGCAGCGGAAAGTCAGCTGGGAACACAGCCGCTTTTCGGGTTAGCAACTCGGTCCAGATATGGGGGAAATAGTCCTACCGAGGCGCATGTTCCTCTGGAGCATGTCGCTCATCTATTTAGCCGCCTTTGTGTCCCTGTACGTGCAGATACCAGGTGAGTGAGCTAACTGCCACTATCACCCACGGTGTGTGTGTGTGTGTGCTAGCTTGTTAGCTGCGATCACTGTCCTACTTTCTTCCTCCTGGCAGTTGAACTTGTTCCTGCTCAACCAGCTGCTGACTCCGCCTGCTGTAAACACACTGTACACACGTACACTGATGAAAAACAGTACCGTATCAATAAAACCTCCTCCTGCCAAGGTGCGGCTGAGCTCCGGGCGCCCACACCCATGAGAGAGAGGAACAACTTTCTGTTTGGCTCACTTTGATTATTCTTAGTCATTTGGTTATTTTTTGTTTCCCCCCTTGTTTCCTTAATCTTTAAAGCAGACTTTGGTTCATATATAATATTAATTCCATATAGTTTTCTTTAATTCAGTTTATTTCATTTCATGCCACACATGTATTTTCTGTCTGCAGCTGCCATTGGTCGGATTTGGAGATGAATGTCATTATGTGGTTTTAATTGTATACATTCAATAGAATACAGTGAAAACAATGAATATTTGAACACATAAATGCTTTCCCTTCCCACACAGGGCTGTAAAGATTAGTCCATTCAGCGATTAGGGAAATAATTGACAACTACTTAACTAATATTCTCTGATTACAGCCTCTGGAATGACACGTTTCTGCTCGGAATGATCTTTTATTGTTGTAAACAGCCGTTTTGGGGTATTTGGATGAAGAAGGCATTGAGGATGTGGCGTTTGGCTCTGCTAAGTTGTGATGGAGGCCTTTTTTATCATTTTCTCACAGACTTGTAGAACAAACTATTAACAAATAAACACTAATGAGCAGATCATCTAAAATGACAATAGTTTGGAGCTGAAGCCCTTTTCCTGAAGCTATTTGAACACTTAACATCATTAATCTGTTCTGTAGATTTCCTGCATCTGGCTGCCTTTGTAGCACTGAAGCTTTTCTGACATTAGTGACATGACACATTTTTACCACATGGCGCTTTTCAACGTGGTTTACATGTTTATTTCCAGGTCTGTATGGTAACGACGGGCTGTTGCCGGCTCGTTGGCAGCTGCCGTACAGCGGCAAGACCCTGACCGAGCAGCTGCTGTCCTCTCCCACCCTGCTGTGGCTCGGACCTCGGCTCGGCCTGGACACGCACACTGCCATGGAGCTGCTGTGTCTCATCGGGGCGGCGCTGAGCCTCGCCGCCATGCTGGTGGAGGCCCTGCGAGACAGCGTGGTTTTCTTCTGCCTCTGGGCCTTGTACCTGTCCATGTACCAGGTGAAGTTATATCAGCAGTACTCAGTATTTCTCTCCTCCACAATGTTTCCAGTTGTCATTCTCTTCCTCATCAAATTGTTCATTTTTTGTTTCAGGTGGGCCAGGTGTTCCTCTACTTCCAGTGGTAAGTGTTATTGACATTGGGATAATTTTTTTAATATTTTTGATGTTTATAGCACGTATGTGTATATACACATTGCTTCTTTGAATAATAGTTGGAAGAAGGAGCCCAAAACGGTTTTAAATACCACTCCACACACATTTGTTTCCCTCTGCTCTTTCAACAGGGACAACCTGCTCCTAGAGACCGGGTTCCTCTGTATCCTCGTTGCTCCATTGACAATAATCAGAGGGTCACGAGGGGTCAGGGAGCACGATCGCGTGACCTTCTGGCTGACCCGCTGGCTTCTCTTCCGGCTCATGTTTGCCTCTGGTGTGGTGAAGCTCACATCACGCTGTCCCACGTGGTGGGGCCTGACAGGTTAGTGTAATTCTCTATATTGAGTTCGATTTTTGTCATATATAAGTGATTTGTAAGGAGAAGAGGACAAAAAGACATCTCATTGTCACTGTCACTGATCTTGATCTTTGCGGTCTCTTATTTACTTCTGGCAATGAATCAATTTCCATTGTGTGTTTTTTCCTTGTGATGAATAGCTTTGACGTATCACTATGAGACTCAGTGTATTCCCACTCCTCTGGCCTGGTTTGCCCACCATTTGCCCGTGTGGTGGCAGAAGTTCAGCGTGGTGGGAACATTAGTCATCGAGATCGCTGCACCTTTTTTGTTCTTCAGTCCTCTACGTCGGCTCAGACTCGGCTCCTTTTACTTGCAGGTGGGTTAAAATTCAAATGCTTCATTTTGAAGTCTTATGATTTCTCTCCTTTTGTTTTCCTTCTTGAGCTTGAGTTATCAACTTCAGGTTTACTTCTTGAATTATACCAATGTGAACCGTTGCAAAGTGGTAATAAATACACCTAGACTTTCTTCACACTGTCTCTTAAGTCTACAATTAACAGGTTTTTCTTATAGAACCGATGTACTCCCCAAATCGCGTTGTGTGCATATTGTTTGATCTGATTCCTCTTTGTCTCCTTGGTGCAGGTGCTGCTGCAGGTGCTCATCATCTTGTCCGGAAACTACAACTTCTTCAACCTGCTGACGTTGGCGCTCAGCCTGTCACTGCTGGATGATCAGCATGTACTATTCTGGCTACGCAGGGCAGACACGACCGACAACAATAGTATGATTAAACACATGTATATTTTTGTGCGCTTCAAATTTAGAAGAAAATCAATGTTGCTATCAGTTGTTTGTCGGCTGCTAAGGATTACTTTAAGAATATCCATGTTTTAAATCCAGAAACATTCTGAAGCATATGTTATTATATTTAACCCCCATCAGCACCTACAAATTGTGATCAGAAAATGTAAATTCTAATTCATATGAACCATACTGAGCTGCAATGTGGACTTAAACCGTTTATACGTTCTGGTGTCGTTTAATTACCAGAGAATCAACCCTTTCTTTTTTCCCCTCACTCTGATCAGAGTCCAGACTGTGGGCGTGGCTGTGTTACCTGGTGGAACTGGCAGTTTGGTCCCTCATAGTCTTCGGATCAATTATGTGCTTTGATCTGAAGATGGATATGGCGAAGAATGCCATCTCCTCCAGGACAGGTATTGAGCTGTGGGTGTCAAACGTAGACTCTGTATTAAGATGGACAACGCATTTCCTTTTCCTTCCGTAATGTAGGAAGGTAAAATTTGCGCGTGCGTGCGTGTGTGTGTGTGTGGGGCGCGGCGCAATTTGCATTTGTCGACATTGCCGTTTTTTCTCTTCACAGCCATCACATTTCACCAGTTTAACCAGTTTCTGAAGGCTGTCACAATCCCCTCTATCTGGATTGGGGTTCTCTCTCTTACCTGGGAAATGATAACAGCGATGTTCAGGTAAGTCTTTCCTGGGGTGGAGTTGCTTTTTCATTTATAGAATATGTGTTGATTTAAAGTACCACTAAAAAAATGATATACCCGATGGGATTTTGCAGGTGTGCATGCGTCTCTGGTTTCCTGAAGAGGTTTTGTGGCACCGTTCAGTGGACCGTGCTCGCTGCTGCTGCTGCTGCCATGTTCACTGTCAGTCTGGTGAGTGCTGCTGGAAGTTTAGTAGAAGTCAGTATAAGTCCCTATATAACTACTCACTGAAATTCTGCTATCTTTGTATAGGTGCAAGTCAGATTATCAGTGTTTTCTCTCTTTTCTGTTTCAGGTGCCCTACACCTATATGGAGCGTGACTCTCATGACAGGTTGTGGCCAGGAGTGCGTCGGACCTATGAGCTTGTGGATCGCTACCAGCTGGTCAACTCGTACGGTCTCTTCAGAAGAATGACAGGTGTTGGCGGGCGGCCAGAAGTGGTCATCGAGGGAAGCCATGATGGAATCACGTGGACGGTGAGAGGACACAAATCCTGATGGTTTAAACTGGCCCTAACTATGTCTGTGAATTGATCCATTTAATGAACACTTATTGTATAAGAAAGATGCTTTTAGTTTCCAAAGATCTGTAATTGTGCACTACAAATCCTTCCATGTTGTTTGTATCTTTCCAAGTTGTTTATATATTTATATATATATATATATATATATATATATATATTGTTTATTCTTTTTTTCCCTTCTAGGAGATTGAGTTCATGTATAAGCCCGGGAACCTAAGTGCACCTCCCGCTGTGGTGACGCCTCACCAGCCCAGGTTGGACTGGCAGATGTGGTTTGCTGCCCTTGGGCCTCACACACAGGCTCCGTGGTTCACCAGCCTCATGTACAGACTGCTGCAGGGAAAGAGAGATGGTATGCTCCCTCGGAGTACTGCAGTTCATTTTAATGCTCCGACTCCCTTCAATCTTTCAAAAGAGATTCATCTCTGAATCAAATAGGACAGGAACCTACAGCACTACTGTGTATGGATGTTAAAGCAACACTAAGAAACCTCTTTTACCTTTTTAAAACATCAGCTTTAATGATGGTTCAGACTTGAAACAGGGAGAATGTTTCCTCTTTCATTCCCACTCCTCACCCTGAACGTATGTTCTTGCTCTATGTGAGGGGAGATAATAGAGTAAGAGGATAATTGGGCTGATTTAAGACCGATTAGCTTATTGTATTTCTTTGCCAACACCCTTACTGTGATGTTGCAGCGGGTGCTTTGTCTTTCACTAATTGGGTTTTGATAAATGGTTTTGTGTATCTGCAGTGATCGAGTTGATTCAGACGGATGTGTCCCAGTATCCGTTCCACCAGGAGCCTCCTGCCTACGTCCGAGCTCATCGCTACAGATACTGGTTCACTCAACCCAAAGCTGATGGGTTAGTGCCCTCTCTCTCTCTCTGTCCTTCTCCCTCTGTCTCAGAGTGTTGCACTGAAAGCTCGCAGTCAACACAGTGGGAAATATTACTCGCAAATACACAAGTACTAACATGATTTGTCACAGTTTTGAAATGATTTAAAATGAATCGTTGTCAGGCATCATTGTATGTTGTCATTGTATATAATATAAAAACAATTCTAGGTTCTGTTTCCATTATATTATTTCTTACATACCGTTGCGCTGCTACTTTTTATGTGCTGCTGTCACATTGAATTTCCCTTGCAAGGGATCAAACTTAAAATATCTCATTTTACCTTACGGGGCATTTTCAAGTTCGATACATTTCTAACTGACCTCAGTAAACATCCCAAAAAAGTTGTAAGTACATTCTTTATTATGTGAATATCACACAATGTTTGATACTTATTTCATTTACTTTATTGTTATCCCGCTTCCTACGTGACATGATGTTTTCGTTTCAGTCTTTTCATAATAAAACAACACAAATCTTCACCTGTACACAAACAACAGGACATTAACTCTTTGGCTGATCTTTGTTGGCAGTTCTTACCCACAGCGCTGGTGGAGGAGGGTCTATGATGAAGAATTCTATCCCACAGTGCACCTGGGCCACACGGCCCTGGAGAGCATGCTCAATCAGCACGGACTCAAGGTGAATACCTCCTTAAAATCTCTTTTCTCTTTTTTATCTATGATACATTGTTCATTAGAAATTTGGAAAACATGTGAAAGAAATGCCAGCTTTCCTGCTTAATTGAAATGGTTTTAATTTGTCTGTAGGACAAATCGCCACCACGTCCCAGGTCCAACAGGACCGTTGCCCAGGGGGTGAGGTGGGTGCGCTCTCAGGTCAGAGGAGTTCCTGCCCACATACTGATCTGGACCCTCATTGCCTGCAGCGCCACCCTCTGTCTCCTCCAGGGATTGCTTAAAGGGAACAAAGAGACCCCACTTACTCATGAGGCTGCTGCGACTGTGAATGATCCTACAGGCAATTCAGATGATCATAAGGAGCAGGAGGAAGATGAAGAAGAGCACAGTGAAGATGAGGAAGAAGAGAAGGACCATGTTGGTGATGACGAAGAGGGTGAGGAGGAAGAAGAAGAAGAGGAGGAGTACGAAGAAAAAGAGATCTTCCAAAAGGAAAAGTTATGATAAAGTTTCAGGTAATGACTACTATCACCGCCTGCCTTAATGAAATTCCAAAATAACCAAAGAAATATTTTGTCATTCTATGTTAATTTTATTTCCAAATAAGCTAAATGACAGGAAAAAAATAATGTAAAACTGTACTGTGACCGCCTGCAGTACAGTGTTTGTAAGTCATTTGTCTACAAACCAGTCACCTAATCCCTGTAGGTCACTGGTTTTCATTCAACAGATCTCATGTAACAGGTCACACATTTTAAAACTTCCCTCATTGGATTGCTCAACTTTCAAAGGAAAAGTGATTCAGCAGATCAAATCATGTGGAATCAAAGTAGAAACACTGAATTTGAATTATAAGACTTGTTCTGATTTGTTCATGTTACTGTGCCACTTTGTCTTCTGTTTGTGTAAAGTGTAGTTGCACTTGTGTTTTTATGTGTGTTTGTCCTTTGCCTCTACTGCTGTATGCACAGAACTTTGAAAAGCAACTCTATACCTTTTCCTTATTTTCACACCACTGTGCCTTTTTGCACTCTCAGTATTCAAGATGAAATATTTCCACTAAATGTTGCAGTACTTAAAAAAAATGTATTTTTAGAAGATGAAAATGCCTTGTAATAAAAGTTTTTCTTTAAAGTTTTTATTGAAAATGTGTCGCAATTAGGTTACATATACACCAGTTTCATTTTTAGAACATACGTGTGCACAAGATAAAATATACAGTTGCTAAGGATATATTCTGTGATAACGATAAGCAAAGCTATAGTATTATAGAACGCATATCGTTTTCATCATTGAGATCGCTATCGTCTGTTTCACCACTTCAGTATTCCAGGACAGTACTTGTCGATCAGCGACTGGTAGTAGCTCTTCAGCTCGTCAACATCGGGCATGTCGGTGGTCTTTGTGTACAGGTCAAATTTGCTGTGGAGAGGATATGAAAGACCAGGGTCGGGTCAGAACTGTGACTAGGATCATTTGAATATGAAATGGGAGGACACTCACTTAAACTCTTGGACCCAGGGTATCATACTCAGGTCTTTGTCGTTGCAGAGATGCATGTAGTCCCCGCCGGTGTGCCAGGGGTAGAATGAGTGGAACCGGATCATGTACAGACCCTGAAGAGAGAGAACTGAGCCTATGAGCACTGGACCGGACAGGAGGTCACGGCAGCTTCACTGTAATTGGATATTTATTCTTTATGCAAGAATGACAAGAATCACTAGCGTTCACTCCTGTTTGTTCACTCCTGTTTGTGCACCATCACCTAAAACTTTTCAATAGTGATTTACGGTAAAAGGTCACTCACCTCCTCTGGGATCTGGCACTTGTTGAACTTCAGAACTCTGTAGAGATACTCTGAGGACAACACAGGAAGTCAAACAATGTTAAAGACAAACAGGCACTGCAATGGGAGCACACATCTTTTTACCTCGGAGGTACCAGGGAACTTGGTGGAAGGATGTAGTATGAGTCAAGGAAGAACCCATTCAATTTTGGTGCGGATGCAGGCCAGGACGTGGAACCAGGATGTTTCTGTTCCTAGTTTAACATTATGAGATGAGGTGTTTTCGCATGTGAATAACAGTGAAAGAGTGATGTAATCAATACATTTTATTTGTATAGCCCATATTCACAAATCACGATTTGTCTAATAGGGCTTAATAAGGTTCAACATCTTCTGTCCTTAAACTATAAATAAATAATACATATGAAAATGTCTGATAGAGATGAAGGGAGCAGCAGTGAGTGAGGGAGTGCTAAGATTTCTCATACCATCATGGCCCCAGGACATGAGGACTTTGTCCAGCCCGCAGTTCGGTTCATAGATTCCATATTCAGTGCTGAAGAGAGAAAAAATCAATTAACTCCCTGCTCATTTAATTGTTAATGCACAGTACTGATTGTGGTAGAGCTGAAGTACATAATAACTGATGGATTATTGTTTCCAGACATGTCATTTCATCAGGGTTTTTTCAATCTCTGCTTTTTCATTTTCCTAAACTAACAAAATGAACAGAGAGAATGTGTTTGACTCTTTAGCTCAACATTAATGTATTAAAGAATAGGACTAAAGGGCTTACTGCAAAGTGCATATTTTAATGAACAAAGTAAACCATCAAATTGAGATTAATAACTTGGATGAGGGAACATGAGAGAACAGACTTGTAGCTTGGATCTTTGTCGTCTGGATTTTTGAGGAAGGTGGTGTCTCTGAACACAATGGAGTTTTGGTACTTGCATCCCACAGGGAAGGTGTCGCCCACTACAGCCCACTGCAGAGAACACAGACACACGAGTACAATGGGATACATGTGTCCATATATTTTATTTAGAATTTAAAATCTCAAAGGGTAATTGTTTTTTGGCATGCCAATAGATAGAAGTAAAAAAAGATATACTGAAAAACGTTGTGGTAAATAACTATAAGTAAAAAATTATAGCTTTTTTTTAATGTAAATGTGAACATAAATCTTTTCTCAATTGTTTCTTCTGTAAAATAAATCTTTTTCATATCTATATACCTAAACACATTATTTTAACTAAACCAAATGTGCGTCATATAAACAGACAAAAATGATCTAAGAAGAGAAATAAAAGTGCCAGTGAAAGTTTTGAAAAGATAAAACATGAATTGCAGACGACAAATAACCATACTCAACATTAAATATATACATGCATTACGGCAATGTTGGAAAACAACTATTCCTCAGTGAGGCTGTGAATCTAGCTTTTCCTCTGCAGAACCTGTCTCTTACCTGAGGTTCATCCCAAAGAGCCATGATCTTCCCGACATCATGAATCAGACCCACCAAGTGGAACCAGTCTGGAGGAGGGACAGTAAATATGGATAGAGTTGTATACCAAAAATGCTTGTACAACGTGTATTTGTGTGTTTGTCTGTCTCTCCCTGTGTGGTACCTTTGTCAGGGTGGGCTTCGCGGATGCCTTCTGCGGTCTGGAAGGCGTGAAAGGAGTTGGGGAAGTCCACGTCAGGGTCGGACTCATCCACCACCTGGTCCAGGGACATGACGGCGTCCATTATCCCCATCTGACTGTGGCTGCAGCCGCTCCACTCACAGTGCTGCAGGGAGGTGAGAGTCACGTTGTTACTGGGGGGTGGGGGCTTTTCTCTCTAAAACTTGCAAGCAAAAGCCCAGAAAAAATATTTTTCAGATAATTTTAAGGGATAGAAAACTCAAGTTTATCTTGAATCAGATTGAATCACTTCATGTTTACTCAGTTTAAGCCCCTGAGATTTTCTAAACCCCCCCAAAAGGTCTCATATTCTACCAATAGTCTAATATTCTACTGTTCATTCTGGTTTTAATATGTTAAAAGGGCATTCTGTCTTCTTTTAACAGTAAATTGTTTTTACAATATCCCAGAAGTCCAGAGTAAGTGACCCAGACAGGATACTTAACAGGAAAATGTCCCTGTGTAACATTCAAACTAAGTGAAATTGAGGTCGTTGAACCGAGGTTAAGTCCAGACAGAACATCTATTGGCCTATTGCCCGACAGCTTTCACTTTAGAAGACTTGTAATCTGTCGGCTCAGTCTGACACAATCACTTGGTTTTCTAGTTAAAAACAGAAATACACTAAACAAAACCTCTCTGAGCAGGTCTGTGATCAGAAGTTGTTAAGTTTCATGTTGCTTTTACTTCAGATCTCACCTTTTTCTTTACAAAGTCCAGGGTTTGGTTGGTGTGCATCAACGTATACGTCCTGAAGACTCGGTCAATGAGGCTTCCAGTCTGAAACACAGATCAATTATCTTACAACATCCTACTTATCTTAAGTAAAGACTCAGAACTCTGAGTTGAATCAATATGGCAAACAACCAACAATATCATCCATCTGCAACATCTGCATTTCTGTCAAAAAGTTACCAACACTCACTTAGCAATGCAGCACATTTTGCTAAATGCTGGAGGGATGGTTCATCAGTGCAGGCTAAAGGGGAGTCACTGAGTTTCTTCAAATGAATAGATGATTATGTTTGAGCAGGTTGACAAGGCATTGATTGGAGAATCAGGGAAGAGACGAAGAGCTGTGCCCGTTTCGGGTGGTAGAACCAAATCTCAGTCGGAAAGTGCTGCTCATAAGTTCAAATAGACTCTATACATAAGTTAAAGTTAAAAGTTAAAAGTTAAAAGTTAAAGTTAAAAGTTAAAGTTAAAGTTAAAAGTTAAAAGTTAAAGTAGCTTTATTGTCAATTTCTTAACATGTTCAGAACATACAAGGAATCGATACGACGTTTCCCACTCTACCACAGTGAAACATATAAAGTGCACAGGCACAACAGATAACACATTTCCTAATTTCCTAATACTAAGTAAACATACAACATGTTTTAAGTACAGCAGCATAAGGTTCTCTAAAAGTGTAAACGTAGTGATTAAAGTGATAAAGAGACAGTTTGTTGCAGAAGTAAACATACAGAACATACATAACTAAACCCCTATAAAAAGTTGTACGTCTTTGTTTGCCCATTAAGTCTTATTTGGAGCGTTGTCTCCTGAAGACAGGCTTTAAATGCTTACCTCAAAGTTCCTGAAGTCTTCCTTCTCTTTGTTTTCGTTCTTCTCCAAGTTCGGCCGATATGCCAGGGATGGGTCTGGACCCTGGGTTTAAAATAACACAGTGCCAAAAACATGTTCAGGCTTTTCACAGATACATAGCATACACCAAAAAAAGAAAGCGTAGCCTCCACTTACAATACTAATGACCCTCATGGTGATGAAGTCTTTGCAGCTGCTGTGTTGTTCCTCTGAGACTGACTGTCTGCTTCCCTGCACAAGTACACATATATATACCCTGCTTTTGACCTGTACGGTAGGTATACATACAAGACACACTAGACAAGTCACATTTTAACCCAACCCTCATCTAATTGGGTACACTGAGTTGAACCTTGGTCATGTGTGTGTGTGTGTGTGTTTTTGTGTGCCCCCAGAGTTTTCCAATAATCAGCAGGTTCCCTGTTTTGACGGATGTGGAATGACTCAGTAGTTCTTCTGTCATAGTTTTCGTGCTTATTTTAACCAGATATTATATTTTATGATTTGGTTATTTATTGCATATAAAGTACTTGTAAACATATTTATCTCTTTAGTTTCTTCAAAAACCTGCGTACTTGTTACACACAGTATATATAGTGGACCTGTAACTACACCTGTACCTGCAGCCACGGTATATGTAGCCTACTTATACACACATTAAAAGAAAAAGAAGCAAAATTAATGAAATAGGAGGAGTCCTACTTTCATGGAGATGTTCCAATTTCTGAGTATCGATCACATTATTACCAGGAACTAGCCGATGGTTTCTCAATATCAAATCTCCTGGTCCACACACACACACACACACACAGACAGACACACACACACATCCCGTTTGGCACCAGGCCTACAGGTATCCCTCTCCTATTCTTTGCACTGAATGTACAAATGGGTCTTTATTGTATCAATTACAATCAATATTAGGAGATGTACATTATATTGCCTTTTTATGTGATGCGACATCTCATGGATTGATGGATAATTATATAGAGTTTTACTTTTAGTTTGCAGATAACTCTTACTATCAGAGAGGTCATTGCCTGGATACGCAGACACACAAGCCCGAGCAGACACATCAAATATTTGAGTAGTTTGAGTGTTTTGCTCATTTGCTCTTTGTCGGTCCCAGGTAGTGTTGTAAAACATAAAATAAAAAGTAAAAGCAAAATCTATTTACAGATCTGTTAAACTCTACTTCTGTGTTCACATTTGCCAGACAAGCAGACTTAGTTTGCTTGGTCTAACAATGAAATCTGATTGGCTGATTGGAGTTGAAGATGAGAGGACCCACCTGCTAAGTGAGACCAGATGTCATCTCAGCAGGTTTCTGCCCAGCTCCTAAAGTGTCCGCCGCTCATTCTGTGCCATTATCCCAACAGAAAGGTCTTAACCCTGAAACGGCCTTTGAATTAGAGTCAGAAAGTAAGTACCAGTCCAAATATCCCCTCTCTGTGAGGTCTAACTTTCAAACTCAAAAAAACACACACACACACACACACACACATACACACACTGACAAAGTAGAGTTAAAGAGAAAGTCCAAACCAATGCCAAATAATCTCTGGGGTTCACAATGACATTACTAGTCTCTGTGTGCATGTGTCTGTGTGTGTTTTTGTGTTTTCCAATAATCAACGGGTTGCCTGTTTTGACTGATGTAGAATAACTCAGTAGTTATTATAACCACTTCTAAAATTCGTCTTTTACATACAAGTCTCGCATATCCAGAAAACTTTGTGTATATACACATTGTGTCATCTCCTAAAGAGAGACAGAATGTGTGAATTACCCAAAAGATTCTGTAGTCTGTGTTGTCAGTCTTCTCCAAGTTCGGCCGATATGCCAGAGATGGATCTGGAGCCTGCATTTCAAATAACCGGCTTTATTTGGATACATATGTGCGTTTTCATTGAGAAATGAAGCACAGCCTCCGCCTACAATCCTTATGAGCCTCATAGTTGGCAGATGAAGTGTTTACAGCTGCTGTGTGGTGGAGTGTTGGGCCTCTGGAGCTGATTACTTGCCCCCCTGCGCATTGTGTGAGGGAATTGACGATTCACCATGTAACAGATATTGTTTTTTTCTTGTTTGTGTGTGGCTATGATGTGTGTGTTATCGTCGGTCAAGAGAGACATTACGTCCGGCAATGTGAGCTCCTGTGGTGTAATCATCGGTTCCGGGGAAATGTTTTGGATTGGAGTTTTCTAGGAAAGTGGTCGGATTTTGATGAATGTTTCTGTAACTCTGACAAAAGGTGCTGACTGAATGTTAAGAGAGGAGACTTGTGTGGAACTCTTCTCCACGATCATGTAAAAGATATTAAACCTCATCATCTAACTTCCCCCAGGGGAACAGAATGTTATAAGTGAGATAAATGAAGATGGGTCTTGTTCCTGGTGTTGTCAGGAGGATGGGACGGACCGCTCTGGACCCAGGGTCTCCTCAGAAGGGCTGTCTGCACACAAGGAGAGGAACATGATCCAATAAACTGCCCTAAGTAACCTGGGAAATATGTGAACAGTGTTGTGGATATTTACATTAGTCACACCTAGTCTGTCCATGGAACAGAAGGGAAGGTGACAGTTCCTAGTCTGCACAGCAGAGGTGAGTATAAAGGGTCGATTTTAAAAGGTTCGCTGAGTTCTGGGAATCTCCAGGGATAAAGTAGGCTTGTGTTTGCAAGGGAAAGAAAATATTGGTTTTCGTATCGAATCAGTGTAAATGTGTGTCAACCAAAAAGATACTCATATAATAAAAAGGACAGCATATAAAAACTGAAAGGGTAGAGGGCCTGAACACTCTGAGTCAGGCTTCATGCTCCTGCGTCTGTGTAAACAAACCTTTTCCTTTTGTGTGTCTGTGTGTGTTTGTGAAGAACTAAATTTGTAGTGAATAAAACTTTTAAAAGAGATCAATTATAACTCCTGAAACAAAATAGGTGATGAAGTCAACCGAATCAGCTTCAAATAGGCGAAGACTGGACGAAAACCACAAGTTTGAAAATTAAAAAAATCTGGAGGTGTGAAGAAAATGTGCCCGCTCTCTGCTGCAGAGGACTTTATTACAAGCTACACGTTAGCCACCACATAACACATTTAAATCTCCAAGAAAATAGTCGGTGGTTGATTTGCATCCTGGGAAATATAGGTTTAATATAAGGAAGAATGTTTTACATTAAAGTGGTTAAACAACTTCAAACATCACCTTAAGTCTGACACTTAAGGTTTAATGTCTTAATATTTTTTTTTATTTGATTGACACACTTTTCAATCTTGACTAAAACTCTCTCCTCTCTCTCTCTCTCTCCCTCCTTTTGCTCTCTCTCTCCTCTCTCTCTCTCTCTCTCACACACACACACAGGCAAATGAGAGTAAAGAAAAGGTCAAGTCAAAAGTCCAATGCCATAGAAATTGTCAAGGCCAACATGACATTACATACCTCCATGTGTGTTTGTGTGCGTGTGTGCGTGTGTAGTAGCCAATATAAATGATCATTATCACTACAATGTGGTGAGACCAATTTTCCAGTCCTAAAGTCAGTGACATATATAAAATAGGTCACATTTGCATCTCAGTGTTGCAAGATCAAACAGATAAAACACATGTGAAAGTTTGACTGGGGTTTTATTACACAAGGCTGCTATTGTATAAACAAAGACAGATGAACAGTATCACACGCGGTTCAGAGAAGGACACTTATACCTTGGGGGGGTCACATAAACAGGGAGAGTTAGTAAAGTGGAAAATTCACAGCAAACTGGTCTCATTCATTTAAAGTTAAATATCGTTTGAAATTCAAGTCATGGTGAATATACAGGAGAATAAAGTGCTTTCATGCATTCCTATGAACATTTGACCTGTAGGAGCACCTACTGAAACTGGAGTTATGCTGAATTGACACACACAGAAAAGCACAAGACTATGAAGCCTTAAATAACACTTGAAAGGCAAAATATAAGGCCTAATGAATTGATTAAACCAATTAAGGCTTAAAAAAACTGACTTTCTAGTGGCAGAAATTAAAATATTATGTTTTATAAGCACTTCATAGGTCAAAAGCACTCTAGAGCATTGTTGTCTTCTCTCTGGTTCGCTTTCTGAGACTGTGAAGACTAGTTATCTGTTAAGAAGTGTGCAGACAGATAATGGATTAGGGTTAGCGGTTATTTTGGCTGATGGACTGCACAGTGGGGTTTTGGGTGAAGGGTTAACTGGGTTTGACGCTGAGGTAAAGCTACTTGTTCGAGCTTTTGAGAGATGGGCTGGATAAGCTCAGGGCTCAGGTAAATTCAGATCAGCAGGATGACGATAGCAGACATTGGACGCCTAGTTTCGACAGAGGCTTCACTGCAGTTGTTGTCTACACACATAGTGTCTGAAATCGTTGTTACTGTGGAATTGACTACAACACAAATAATTAGATTTCACTAAAGTAAACTGGTGGTAATGTGGCCAGTTACAATGACTACTTAAAGGACTCTCATTTGTGCAGGCCAGAACTGCAGTGAAATGTCATATTGTAAAAAATGTAGAAATTCTGGTTTATTAAAACTTATTTTCATGGTATTAACCATGGCCATCAGTATGATTTCACTAATTTGAGTATTTGCTGAGATCTGTCAACATGGTAAACCATAGTCTGATGCCATTTGTTCTCAGTCAGATTATCATTGGTGTCATTTGGTGCCATGTTTCCGGTCACCTAGCAAATAGTCAGTGTGTTTTGGCTCTGGGTTTTGGTCCCTACCAACATCTGAGGAAGATATAGCTTTAAAATAGCTTCTAAATGCTCCGCAATGTTCACTAGCTTCTCGCTGTCAAAATAGCTGATACTTGCTAAAGCTCTGTAAAGCTAATGGGAGCTACAGATTCAGGTGATAATTATCTGTAAAAATGTTCTGCCCTTTCGTTAAGATACATTTTTATTATAATAAATACTGATTGTAGTTGATTTAAAAGTTTTCAATATATAAATAATCAAAGTTTAGGTTTGTATGACGATGATGTAATGTCATATTTTAGAGGGACGGTGGCTTGCTATGAGTCTTTATGCGTTTGTTTGTTTTTAATCATTGTCGATACATTATAGTTTTTTAAGTTTTGCACTTCGTACATTATAATCACGGAGATAAGGCACTGCTCTGTCAAATCTAAATTTAGTTGAAAGAATAACTGATTAAGGTTAATTTCTTGAAAGTTTGTGTTAAACTGAGATGGACATTAACAATAGTTAGTTTAGGTGCTAGTCCTACTATTCCCCTTTGTTTTGGTTGTGCTTCTTGTAATGTCGACATTCCTAGATTCTATAATTAATGAAAATTATCATCAGTAGTAGATGAAATAAGACATAAGTTGTATTAAACCACAATAGCCCATTTATGGACGAACATCAAAGCCTTATTTAGTCCCTTGCTGTGTCACTGAGGCCACGAGGCCTGGGTAGCTTGCCAACGTGTCTCAGTCGACATGCTGTCCGATTTGAGGTGGGATCTTAGCCGTAACTGTGAGGACTGCGAGGGTTAATGGGGGAGGAGTCTTCCCTCCCGCTCTGTCCAATCAGCTGGTAGAGACGGTGGCTGAGGTTCTGAACCTGACAGGTGCCCAGAACGCAGCCCACCCTCATCAGGTGGCTGTGGCCCCGCCCACCACCAGTGTTGGCATGACGACGACCTCTTGACCTGCGTGGCAGAACTGGCGCTTCCTGTAGCACATTGCTCTGGTCAAGCAATTGGTCGGACAAGTGCAGCTGGGCCTCTTTGTGCAGCAGGGCTCTCCAGAGGACATGACTGTCTCCTAGGGGGATGTGGTTGTCTGTGGTAACAGCCTGATCAGACACAGCAGGCAAGGCGGGGGTGTGAGGAGAAGACTTTGGCTGTTTAGAACTTCTGGATAAACCCAACCTGTGATACACAGAAAGAGAGAAAACTGTTTAGATTCAACATAAACGCAGCAGGACAGACACTCACTGATGGGGGGCGGTCAAGCGCATGTCACCTGCTTGGGTTTCTGATGGACAGTGGATCCCTACGACAAGATGAAATGCCTCACAGGAAGTCAGGCTTGTGCCGCAGGAATGTCTACTCTACTCAATCGGTGGGGCTCAAAGAGGTGATTAAAGGAGAAAGTGAGAAGGAAAGATGGAGGCAGAGATAGACGGAGGGTGGTGAGCAGGTGGGAGTCTGCTTCACGATAGTGCGGCAGATTCCTTTTCACTTACAATGACACTGTCTGCGTATGTCAGTGACTATTGGACGCTGAACTGATGACGTATTCGACACACTTTTTTGTAAGCTAACCTGGACGTGAGCATCACCCTTGTTACTTTAATAAAATTGTTAACATTGTGATATAGATTGGGTTTTTTGGTTGGGCAGTTTCTTATTTTCTCAGGCAATGATGCATGGATTTGAGGGAACAAAATTAAGATTAAGATTAAGAATTACGATGCAAAGCTGGCCCTCAGGGGACTGTTGGGCCTTGGTGGAGGTATGTACACTCAGAGTATCATTCCAGTTTATATATTGAATACACTGAAATGAAACTTACAACGATCCTCTTATCTAACTCTGGGTCAAAAAAGCAGATCCCTTAAAATACGGACTTTCTTGGAACCCTTAAGACTGCATAATCATACAACATCTTCACTATATCTTCATGTGGACCCACTAAACACAGGAGTGACAGCCTGTAAATGTTTTCAAGCAGTCTAAAATGCCCGTCAGTGACCTCTAGATGTTGTCCAGCTTCCTGCAACTATCCAGCCTGAAGTGGTTTAAACTGACTGACACCGTCTTCCAATCACGTATCACCAACACAGCAAAAGCAATGTTTTCTGTTAATGATCAGCAGGATCTGAGCTGTCACAACTTACAACAGGGGAGTGAGAGAGAAAAACACACAGCAAAACAGAAAATCCCTGTCTGTGTGTGTGTGTGTGTGTGTGTGTGTGTGTGTGTGGGTGTGTGAGTTGGTTAGGGAGCATGGGTATGTGTTTGTGTGCGTGTGCATGTGTGCGTGTATTGGCAGAGAAGGCTCAAGGTGTCCAGCCAGAAGACTGATCAGAATACAGGAGGGATCAGTTACCAGATATGATAAAAATCATATGAGGTTCTGGCCCACTTTTCACACCAAACCAACACAAACTGTCTCTCTCACTTCTCACCTCATGAAGAGCCAACACACACAGGCACACACACACACACACACACACACACACACACACTATTGTGTGTTATACCAGTGACTGGAGAACAGTCACTGGGACTTTTGAGATTGAACTGTGTTTAAGGGAAGCTGATTCTGGCATCACTATACTAAATCACACACAAAAACAAACACACACACACAAACACACAAGAAAACACACACGTACACTGGCATAATGTTGGTTGGCAAGGAATTCATCAATACACACGTGCAAGTCACATGGGACTGCCTGGCAACCGAGATTTTCCAACACAAAAACCTGCTCACTGATATTCATTAACACTGCCTAACATGCTCTCTCCCACACACACACACACACACAATTGCTGCATCCGAGTAAAAGCCTACCTGCTTAGAGGGTTAAACCCAGTTGTCTAAAGGAAAAAACTGTTGGTGCAGAGGTACAATCTAGGCCTCTGAACTGCTTCCCTCTCTTAACGTAGACCTAACACCACCAGTACAGATATAGGTTTGTGATATAGGCTTTATCTGTACTAACAGACAAACAAGATCTAACAAGTTTGTGTGTCATTGACAGAAAAAATTGTCAAATGTTTATTTGGTTCTTCTGCAGAAGAAAGTTCAAATACAGTTAGTTTCAAATAAATAAAAGTGAGATGAGGACTTGTATACGTTACTTTCTTAGTAAATTAGTATAATAGTATTACATAGTCTTTAACGAATGTATTAGATATTGATAGTGGATACAGGCTATGGGTTATTCAACAAAGCTTCCAGATCTGACCTGGAGACATTGTGGTGGAGGGGTTGTTGTCTCTAAGCCGGGGGTGCCACATCACTTCTTTGGGCCACTCAGGAGCCACAGACACAAGCTGGTAAAAAATACACTGACCAATCATAAGCTTTAAAGTTAATATTGAAGTCTTTATTTCTCATAAACAGCCTTTATCCTCATACAGCAGATGAAGCAAAACATTTTCACGTGCGGTGATTATCAAAGCTTTTCAGCAGCATGACACTGATGAGCAGTGAACGAGAAACATGGGAAACTCACATCGCTGACAGGAGGTGGGCAGTTGGATAATAATTCAGTTTCACTCTTGGCAACACCATAAGCCATTTTCAGGTATGAACTCAAAAACACGAGCTGTGTGCGCTTAAGGTTGGTGCCGTATATCATATGATTCTGTACACTGTTCTCTGAGTGTGTGTGTTTTTTTCATGGGCATGTCTATCTATAGTTATGAAGGCCAATTTTGGTTCAATACCATAATTGTGAGGACATGTTGACACCATTTTGAGGGTTCAGATCCGGTTTTAGGGTTAGGGTTAGAATTAGGTTAGGGTCAGGTTTGGGGTAAGGGGCTATGAAATACATTATGTCAATGAGTGTCTTCAAAACTATAGAGAGACATGCATTGTGTGTGTGTGTGTGTGTGTGTGTGTGTTTGTGTGTGTGTTAGTGTGTGTGTGTGTGTGTATGTGTGCATGTGTGTGTGTGTTGCATTGTAGGTTGTGAACTATGTTGAGAGCCTGAGAGCAGAAGGAGCTTCTTCAACATTCCTCCTAAGTTAGAGCGCAGCATGGGGTTGTTCGAAGAGGAACTGAACACACACACACACACACGCACACACACACACACACATGCGCACCTTCCTGTCGTAAGTCCTCAACTCTACTCAACTTTTTGTCCCAATCAGATCCCCACTGTTTCATTACTGTTATTAAAGTTACTGGGTCTATTCTGCTTCTTTCTCTCCATCGTCTCTAAATTACTACAGGATTCTTAAATTGTTCTTCCTTTCTTCTTTTCTTTCTTTCCCGTCATTTTATCGAGCAGAAGCAGCGTTTTTCATCACGGTTAAATCCCCCCTTCTTTTCCTCCTTAACCTCCTACAACCTTCAAAGACCTTTATGAAGCCTTTGTCTTATTTAAAGTTAAATAGCTTTGAACTACTGAATCACTAAATTAAACAAGCTCTTGGGCTTTTAGCTCCACAAGTTCAGATGTCCAACTTAACCTTGTTGTAACTTAAGCACTTGAACTGTGGGTTAACTGGATTCACAATAATAACAGATGGCACTATAATAGAAAAACACTTTTGTTTTACTCACATCTGCCCCGTTGTCTCTCTTGCACATAAACACAAAATAATAAACAGTGAAAAGAATTGTTTAGACTAGACAATAAACTGATAACGCATGGGTCTGCATGTGACAGCTATCTTAAAAAATACTGCTGTGTATGTGTGTGTGTGTGTGTGTGTGTGTGTGTGTGTGTGTGTGTGTGTGTGTGTGTATGTGTGCTGTAGTGTTGTTTGCCCCCTCGGAATGTGCCATGTATCCTTGTCCCAAATCCCAGTAAATCAGCCTCCCCCCTGTCTCCCCTCCTGTTGCTTTCAGAGGAATTACCTCATTCTGCTACTGGACCTTTTTCTCACATCAATGACTGCCAGGAGACCAGAAGCAGAACTTTTAATGATTAACCTTTGATTAGTTGATCGATAACTCAGTATTAGGAGAGTGACAAATGCCCATCACAAGTGACCATAGTTCCCCAAGGTGCTGTCTTGAAAACGATTGTGATTTGAAACAAAGGAAAATCGGAGAAAAACTGTGAATCTTCACATTTGAGAAGCTGGAGCCAGAAAATGAAAGTTATGTCCAAGTTGTTATCAAAGTGTGTTAGTTAATTAGTGACAATGAACTAGTTTAGAACTAAGAAAGCATCATCACAATATGTTCAAATGCATGAAGAATTCCAGTGTGTTTCCATGCAGAAAGCACAACCCGAACCATACGTTTCAAAGCAAGCTATAAGTTAAATGTAGACTTTTAATAAAAGTTTTGTTCCATCAGTCTCAGTCTCCACATTCAGCTTGATGTGAGGCAGTGGTACCTGTGTCTGTGAGAGAGGCTCCTCAGAGTCACAGCGCGGGCCTGGATCTCCAGAGGCAGGAGGCCGAGCAGCAGCCACAGCCAAGCCGGCGGGAGCGCACACATCGCGGCTCAGCAGAGACGCACGGTCCCGGGGAGGAGGCGGGTAGAGAAGGGGGACCTCCTGCGACCAAAATGTGAATTTTTTTCCCCGTGAGGGTGGAGTAAAAACGATATGATGCGTAAAAAAAATCCAGTGACAACGTGTCAAAATTCTATTTAACACGTAGGTTCTCCTGCTGGAGTGACACCGGCTGCATCCTCAGTCCTGCGCGCTGCATCCTCAGCGCGCACACGAACACTGCTCCTCTCACTGCTGATGGAAACACTCTGCGCAGAAACCGACAACAATGTAGGTGGAAACTCAGAAAGTCATTGGGGCTCACATCGGGAGCAAGTGGAGCTTTGCCATTTATAAAACCCTGCTGAGGGAGGAGGAAGAGGAGGAGGAGGGAGGGAGGAAGGCTTATTGTGTGTCCTACTCTGAGACCTCACCTCTAATGAATCCCACTACCTCATTGAACCTCAGGAAAGACTGTTTCCTCATTTAATCTAAAGGCAATAGAGTACACAACATAATGTTTTTATTTTGTGGCGGTCGTGGTGACCTTGTGGATTTGATTATTGCCTTCAGTTTCTTTTTACTTCGGGATTTCATATCTGTGCATGCTATTTTGATGAATAAGCAGAGTTTGTGCAGATAATAATGTGTTGGACAAAAATAAACCTAACTAATTTTCAAGCTACTTAATCTATTCAGTTATAAGAGGTGATACTGAGGTATAGAGAATCCAAACTGAATCCAAGTCAGACCTTTAAGTGTGACGGTGTGTGTGCATGATTGATTGTAAACTGATAAATCCACATATCTGTCAATAATTAGCACACAGTAAAACTTTATTACAAACAGATGAAAGACCACAAAGCTCCTGGTTGTGGCCTTCTTGACTGTTGCCCAACACAGATATCACATGTTGCTTCTGAGCTATACAGTAAACGCTGTGTCAGGGTCCAGTCGTGCCCACATGCCCTTTTCAAAATGCTTGTGACATTTGTAAAGTGAAACGCAAGACGTGACATTTGCCTTTACAAACGAGTGAGATTCAATCTCAATAAAAATGAAAAATAAATAAGGGTTCAATACTGAGCAGATTTAAACACTAACGAGCGATGTCGATCCTTGCCTGCTAATTGCTCATTAAGGTCCACTCTATCAATTGCACATCATACTGTGAAAATTGTAAAAGTAAATCGAATGATAGTTGTAAAACAAAACTTATTTCCTGTTGCCAGTATTAGAAAAAAAAAAAAATATATATATATATATATATTTTTAAAAACATTTTTTTTTAAATGGATGAGGAATACATCCAAGTGTAATATATGCAAAAAACAAGATAAAGATGCATTTATTTTATTAGTCCCAAACACATGCACAGACATGCAAAGGCACACTCATGCAGGTAGGGAAATTTAATCTCTGCTTTTGACCCATCTGGTGCAGGACACACAGAGCAGTGAGCGACCTAGACATTACCTGTTTCCACCAGGGGGCGCTGTGATTTCAAGTCGTAATTTCTGATGAGAGCCCTGGGACAAGTTCATCAAAGTAAAAATGGCCACTAATTGCAAAATTGCGCCGGCAAATTAATCTAGTTGTGTGAGCCAGTCCAAGTCAGCCAGCCTGGTTTCTATCCTCATGGTCTATCTTGATTTGTATGAGTCCATCTAAGACAGTTTGGAGGCCCTGCAGAGACTGAGTGTGGGTCAGCATTGGTCGCAGTGATCCGGTTCTCCTCGTTTTCCTTCTGTAACAACTTGTCTATTCTTTTTTGTGAAGCAAGGACCCAGACGAGAGGCTCAGAGTGTGAACCCGATTAAAGAATGCTCTGTTATGTGGAGGAGGCTTCAGGTCTTAATTAAAGGGCCGAGTGCGTGTGTGACTCAGCAGTTTGTGGTATTACCTTCGAAGCTCAATTTCCAACACTGTGAGCCTCAACTCAGTCCAACATGTGCATTAACACATCTCTTATCTACCCTGTGTGTGTGTGTGTGTGTGTGTGTGTGTGTGTGTGTGTGTGTGTGTGTGTGTGCGTGTGTGTGTGTCCAGACACTCTCATCTCCTCACAAACACAGATGCTTGGCCTCTCACTAGACAGACTGAGTTTCAGTTTCAGTCTGAGCTGGGACTTTGCTGAATGTCTGCTCACATTTCACGACCTGTGAGCAAGAATCGTAACCACATCCAGGTTGCTTTCACCACATGTGAGGAGAGGCGGTGGTCTAGTGGCAGAAACTTGGACTATTGGCAGAGAGGGTCTCTGGTTCGACTCCACGGAGAGACAACAAAAGACGAACCTGGATTGATCTGTCCAAAAATCCAAGAGTCTCCCTACCCTGTCTAGTGCCCCTGAGCAAGGCACCTTACTCCCCCAACATCTGCTCCCCGAGCGCCGTACATGGTCGCTCACTGCTCTGTGTGTCCTGCACCAGATGGGTAAAAAGCAGAGATTAAATTTCCCTACCTGCATGAGTGTGCCTTTGCATGTGCATGTGTTTGGGATGAATAAATGGATCTCAATGTTTCATCTTGATCCCTCTTTTCATTCCTCAGACATCACGGTTAGTCCGAGAACTCACAACACAGCTTGTGATGATCACAATCAAAGTTTTTTCCGATTGGTCCTCACAGGGAAAGCAGATCTTCACTGCCAGGTGTATTGAGTGCAGCAGGAGGTTGAGTAAGGTGACAGTGATGTGCAGGGACTAAGGAGACACAGTGTTCTTTCATCTGAAGATCTTCTCAAGGACATTTTCACTTTATACATTCAGTAGATCTGTGATTTCAATGCATAACCAGATAAGCACAATTCCATAGATTTAGTTTGCTAGTTCCTAGAAGTTTGATACTTCATCATTAACAAAACAAATTTAGGAGTGATGTCAGCAAAATGTTTTACCAAAAGTCTATTAAATAAATGTTGGCTATTATCATGGAATTATTGTCACCTTATTTAGGCCCTTTTTGACTCATGAAGATTGATTTTACAGTCCAGTGTTGAACTCATCTTCCCTTTACAGTGTGGTGGAATATTGGTGCCTCTATGTGGTGAAATGTGAGGTTACACACCCCCAGGGAAAGAAAACGTCATAAATTCATAATATTCTGCAATTTAAATTGATTGGGGGTGTAAAATCTGTCTTTGCAAAGACTTTGATAAAAAAAAACAACATTAGCAGAGATATTATAAATTTCTGACACTGCAAAGTTAGAATAGCGCTACTAGTGACATTACATTAGTGGCACTAATGTTACGTGGGCTGCTCTACTGACATTGAAATTAAGAGATCCCTGGCCTCATTGTCAGTTCCCCTCCACATTTATCTGTTATTTCTGACAGTAGAAAAAAAAAGAATTCTATATATTTTTTAATTTAAAATGGAGAGGCGGTGGTCTAGTGGCAGAAACTTGGACTATGGGCAGAGAAGGTCTCTGGTTCGACTCCACGGAGAGACAACAAAAGAAGAACCTGGATTGATCTGTCCAAAAATCCAAGAGTCTCCCTACCCTGTCTAGTGCCCCTGAGCAAGGCATCTTACTCCCCCAACATCTGCCCCGAGCGCCATATATGGTCGCTCACTGCTCTGTGTGTCCTGCACCAGATGGGTCAAAAGCAGAGATTAAATTTCCCTACCTGCATGAGTGTGCCTTTGCATGTCTGTGCATGTGTTTGGGACTAATAAATGCATCTTAATCTTAATTGTCATGAATCAGATTTTAGTCTGTCTGAAAAATGTTGATATTTTGCAGCCAACAAATTAAACTGTACCTTTGGTGAGAAAAAACGGTGATATATGCTGTGTTCATAATAGGCCAGCAGGGAGCGCTGCTGTCCAACCAAAGAGCTGGAGACACGTTGACAGTAGTTCATCAGAAGGTACTGCAGTATTAAGATACAGTTCACTGAGCAGATACTGAGTCTACTTATATCCAGAAAATGTGTCCTTGATAAATGTTTATTACAAAGCTCAGATTCATACATTAAGAGAGGAGCTGTGAGATTCAATATAGATGCAGCCACAACAATGTCATCACATTTGCATGGACACACCACCGTTACACGTTTGTGGAAAATATTCAGAAAGTAACTATGGCAAATTTTGTGCATATTAACTGTGAATTGTCTGAGTCGGGGGACAATTCTGTTTTAAAATGATTCCTGTTTTAAGTCAACGAGGAAGACGTGATTGACGTTGAAGATCTTGACCTTATCGAAATATAAAAATGCACCATTAGGTTAAAATACACTATCATGCAATATTTATGTTTTACACATAATCACAATAACCAATGACAATTATATACAAGTGGATACAACTTCCAGACCTTTAAGAGAAATCCATGCGGTGAATGAAGCTGAAGTTTGGCCCAGAGAGTTCAGAGACACATTCCAAAATTCAATAAATGTGTGTTGAAAATGTGTGTGTGTGTGTGCTCTTCAGTTTCAGCCTTGCTTTCTGAGCGCTGCGATGAGGTCCTGCAGCGGCTTGGTGTCTTCCAGCTCGAGCAGCGCGTGCTGCTGGCAGAAGAGCGTGAGATGTGTGAAGAGTGTGTTGAGGTGCGCCTGCAGACCCAGAGCAACTGTCTCTCTGTAGTGGGACCAGTAAATGTGGGACAGGCTCCTGAATAACAGCAGAAACACCTTCTGGACCAGATAGATAAAACCAGTTGGAAACGCTGAACCTGAGAAAAGAGGGGAAGAGACAAAAACGTATCGCTTAAACTGTAATGAGATGTGAAGTCGTGCAACACGAGACGATGTCAACGCAATTTCACCTGTCTTTGTGGGGAACACATCTTCATCAGTGAGGAGGTCCTGAATGTAAGACATGGCATAGTCAAAGTAAAGTGGAGCCGAGCACTTCAGCTTCCGGCCGTGGTCATCAGTCCAGACAAAAATCCTGACAACACCAACACACAGAGTCATTGGGGACAACCATCGGACTTTAATAGTAAACATTTAGTAATGGTCATAAGTATTGCAGGTTCAAACAAAATGTGATCGGGTAAGATTCGATTTGTTGTTAGAAGAAAATTATGCTCAGAGCTAAAACACTCCAGCAGGAATCGAGGATTAAAGTGAAGACACTGATCCTGGATCACATGATGATAGCTGAGTTAACTCCTTGATGAAGACTGAGAGATGTGGTTCAAAGGTGTGGCTGAAGCTCAAGTCTTGTTTTTAATTGTTGCTGCTGTGGGTGGTGCTGCCCCCTCACAGCAAGAAGGTTTGAATCCTGGTTCTCTTTCTGTGAGTGGTTTACATGTTCTCCCCATGTCTGTGTGTGTTTTCTCCAGGTGCTTCAGTCCAAAGACATCCATATTGTTGTTAGGTTGATTGGAGACTTTAAATTGACCATAGGTATGAATGTGAGAGTGAATGGTTTTGTGTCTCTGTATGTTGGCCCTGTGATACACTGATGACATCGCCTCTCGCCCAATGTCGGCAGGGATTAGCTCCAGCTCCCCCTATGATTCTCAAAGAATGATCAGTATAGTCAATGAATGGATGGTCGTTAAAAAGGTGAAAAATGAACTGCCACTGTCGTCGTTTAGGTTTAACATACCAGTAGAAGTGTTTCTCAAAATATCACCACTCCTGGATTAAAATGTATTAAAGTAGATGATAAAAACAGCACCATGGTCTTTAATGTCACAGCCATTTGCTGCGTTGTAGTAGAATAACTGCATGAGATGTTTCAGAAGTAAAGGGCAAATTCACCCAAGTCATGAAGGCTTTCAAACCTTCACTTGCTTGGTGAAATGTCTAAAACAATATTTTTACATCGGCTGTGAATAGTTTTAATTTGTGAAACACAAGTATCAGAAACTGTGATTAGAAGTATTCATCATCAATTCATTTTTACAAAGACAACTTTCTGGTTTATTCAGTCCTCTCTGTCATTTGTTAATCTAAGACCTGTGGGTGGAGCTGGCCACATAAATGTTTTTTTGTTTTCTTGGGATTTGGGTTGATTTACCATTCAGCTTAGTGCTGTGCCATATTTCTGAAATAACATACATGTTGCCAGGTCCACACGCAGTTGGGCAGGTGGTGGGCGTGCAGAATTCGGACAGCGCACTGGAGAACAGGTTTATGTGCTTGAAAAATGCCACCGCTGAAAGAAATCCAGAGGAAGCAAAATTACACATTGTGGATAATCTTATTTCCGTCTGTTTGCGGTTTTGTGTGGAAGGATAAGCAGCAGAGCAAAGAATGGCTTTTACTCACTGTTGCTGGCGAGCCACTCGGCCTTGTCTACGCCTGGCGGTAGAGACGTGAGGACCAACATGTCCGTGCGTGTGATCTGCTGGCACACATGCTCCTGCTGCAGATATGGACGCTCCTCCAGATTATTGTTATTAATTCCCCTTGGGAGGACAGGGCAGAGGTAATGAAGCAGAGGAGGACGGGAGGGACAGAAAATATAGCTGTGTATAACAATCGATAGGTCAGAGGATTAATTACTCCTGCTGCAGTCAGTAGATAACACCATTTACAGTCTGGCCTGCCCTCTGTGGCTGGAGAACACGCACACACACACACACACACACACACACACACACACACACACACACACACACACACACACACACACACACACACACACACACACACACACACACACACACACACACACACACACACACACACACACACACACACACACACACACACACACACACACACACACACACACACACACACACACACACACACACACACACGAGCGTCCAATAAAGCAGCAGTTTATGTAATGAAGGCAGTCAATTCAGAGCCGGGGTAATTACTATTAATGAAGCTACTGAAGTGGTCATCGCAAATGAATGGGAGGCGTAATGTTGGGAAACATCAGTGCTGAGGCCTGCAGCTCACAACGCTACTGATAAGTTACTGGTAGTGTTATGTTATCAGTGGCACTAACTACGTAGAGTGAGTGTGGGGAATGAATCCTGTTTGTGTATGGAAAGTGTACTGGAAAGTCAACCTTGGCAGCAGGATTTGACTTCATGCAAAACAGGAAGGCCTCTCTGACACAGGTACTGAGCTCTGGGTCTGTTTTGAAACACGCTGCACTGGATTGTGGGGAATGTATCGAAGTGCGCTGGAATAAAGCAGCTGCCAGGTTCAGTTTTCATATGTCCACACATGCGGCAGCTGAGCGTTTACTCAGTGTGACCTTGCCTGCTGTGATAAGGGAAACACTGTGCTCTCTATGAGGCCTCACTCCCCCCTGGTGTGAATGTGTGTGTGATGACAGAGCAGGGAGATTTTTGTTTTAATTTTCCAAACAGCAGCTCTTTGTCCAAAGTAGAGGTCAGAAGAGGTAGAGAGGGAGGAATAGAGCAGAATGTAAACATTAACTGTGCAAAGCGAAGCAGTGCAAACCCAAACCGTGACAAGCTTCTCCAATGTCCACAGGAACTTGTTTTGTTAACATCCTGTTCTGCTCCGGCTCCATGGTATTAACTCGGCCATCGCCTCTCGGCTACTAGTCGTCTGAACGCAAACAACACAGTGAACCTGGAGCTACACAACACACATGTTGTGTTTGTATGTAAACATGGTCCTCTGTGACCCTGCTCTCCTGCTCCCGGGCGCCTGTTTACCTTTACCTCTGCGCTGAGGGTGAGATAAACAGTCAACCCCCCCACACCCCCCCAGTGCGCTCGCTCCAGCCGTCTCTCAGAAGATTCATCCCAGAGCAAACATTTGCATAGTGACTGTGATAAAAGTGCGTTTTTCACATAGTGTTTTTCTCGTCAGGCTGTGTGTGTTCCCGCTGCAGAAGGAATCCACCTCCACTGATGCCATCAGACAAATATGTAACACACACACACACACATTCTCTCTCTCTCTCCCTTTATCTGGAGAACATTCCTCAGTAAACCATGTGCATCAAGATTTGTACTCGTGTTTTTCAACAATATCCAGCTAGGGTTAGGGTTATGACTAAATCTTTTTTTTTTTTTTTTCCAATGGTAGTTTTTGTTCTGTAATAATGAGGAAGTATAAGTAGTTTTAAAAAAAGTTGATGCAAAACCCTTACAGGAAACTGAAACATGAAGAAGATAGTTCACTCACTGTTTGTCACTGCTGATGTCAGAAGGCTGGAGCGTCTTGCCGTCTGCCTCCGTCGCCGAGGGGTAACTATGGCAACCCCCCATGGCGTAAAGCTAAGTCCAGAGCAGTTGGTCAAGCCAGCCCCCCCTTTCCATCCCAATCATACTCATACACACTCACTTGCACACTTCTACACACTACAAGCAGCATCAGACAACCACCACAGTGCCAACACGACTATCTCTCAGCTCTCTTAACTGAGCCATTCAGCTGTCAAACACAACTTCCCCTTCTGGCAAACACACACCCAAGAAAAAGTTTTACGAAATCACAAAGCGAGAAAAGTGGTGCAGGGGTTGAGGATCGTGAGCGGAAAGTGAAGCTGTGCAGCTGTCTGCGTCTCCTTCAGCTCCACAGATCCAGTGTCAGTGTGTATATGTCTCCTTTGTCTGGAGTCCCACACCCCACAGGCTCCTCCTCTCCCAGCTCCAAGCAGACAGGCTGGTTTCTCCACAACCCATTTAAGTACAGAATACAACTCCGCCTTCTTCCCTCTTTTCCACCCATGACACACACACACACACACACACACACACACACACACACACACACACACACACACACACACACACACACACACACACACACACACACACACACACACACACACACACACACACACACACACACACACACACACACACACACACACACACACACACACACACACACACACACACACACACACACACACACACACACACACACACACACACACACACTTCTCCACATGTACTCACTCTACGAGGACACAGCAGGCAAGTGCAGATGGCAAACTAAGGGCGGCTTTCCTTCGACAGGGTAGAAGTTAGGAAGAGATTGTAAAGAGGGAGGAGGGCGAGAAGAAGAAGCAGAGGAGCAGCAGGTGTGTTCAGTGTCCGTAACAAACAGAGGAATGTGATGACATACATGGTGCATCGGAGTCAAAGAAGGAAAACACACATCCAGCACAACAGGCATAATGATACATGGACATTGACTCACAGGCCGAAAAGTTTAGAACATGAAAAGTGTGTGAAGACAAAAGAAGAGGGGGGTCTTCATCTCCCTCCCCCACTGTCACATGAACACACTTCACTTCTGCCCTGCGGCACAGTGAGATGTACAGTTTGTGCTGAGCAGGTTTGTGTTACAGCTGGAGGGGATGGTGTAACGTGGATTTTGTGTGTGGGGCAGGAGATGTACAGCGACAAGCGGGAAGCAACATAATCCACACGCTCACCTGCCCCAAAGGTAAACATATTTAAAAGATCAAGTCCTGTCTCTGTGTTTGTTCTGTGTGTGTGTGTGTATTCTTGTGTGTTTGCAGTGTGTGTGTGGGGGTTGTGAGTTTCTGTATGTGTGAAAGAGAGAAAACAATAACAGGCTCATGCTTTATTTTCATCTTGACATTTATTAAGTTCATATCTGAATGTTCAAGCTAAATTGACAACAGGTAATAGACACATTACTCTCTAAATGAAACAAATTAAATAAAATCACCAGCATCAGTCCGCTTTGCGAACGAAGAGCATTGTACGACACAATGTCTTTCACTCCACTTCCCACACACACGCACACCAGCACACGGATTTAAGAAGCTAAATTAGGAGAGATTTAAACCAAAGTGTAAGTAACAGACAACGGGATGAAGCAAAAGCTTAACACACATCGGACCTCATGTCATAATGCATAACATCCCACCTAACCGTAGCTAGACTGCACACGCACCACACTCACCAGGTGAAGGAAATACACAATGCAACAAAAATACAAAGAAAAGGGTCAGACTAAAAAATGGACAGTGCACAAAACCCTGACAAAACAAACCCAGCCCTCTTTTTCTTCTAACCCTGACTTACAGCGGCG
This sequence comes from Platichthys flesus, assembly GCF_949316205.1. Classification (NCBI taxonomy): domain Eukaryota; kingdom Metazoa; phylum Chordata; class Actinopteri; order Pleuronectiformes; family Pleuronectidae; genus Platichthys; species Platichthys flesus. Next base: position 11,526,252 of record NC_084950.1, on the reverse strand, counting down.
CTAATTCTCGTTGCAGTTCCACTTCAAACAAGCACTGAGCACATAAAAGCGTTGTGATCTGAGATGAAACTTCAAAGTCTTTTTACATGTGGCATCGTCTTCTCCCGCTGATAACCTCCGTCACATGACTTTCAAAGAAAAAACAAGAGGAAGGGATCAAACAGAGACAGCTTCAGATAAATCTAGACCTGTAAGACTACTGCGAGAAAGTGGAGGCTACTTCACAGATATGAAAACCAGTTGTACACTGGCGGGAAGACACACTTTGGCAGAAAGCATTGAAGAGAAAATATATCTTAAGTATCTACATGATTCAAGCGTTCAAGTCAAACATTCCCACCAGGGAATAATATGGTGGTTAGCCAAACCACTAAATACAAACCAAAAGTGCTTCTTTGAAAAAGGTGCTTTTAAAATAAACACAACAATCTAGGTGTATCGTTCTGTTGGCATTTACACAACTAAGATCAACTCCTGCCCTGAGAAAGAGAGACGAGGAGAAAGAGAAAGAAAAGCACGACATGTACAGCATTCGCAGACTTGAAGGATCAGTCTGGTTTAGTTCAACTTGGGCCAAGCAATTTGATGGTTTGTGTTGGTTATGGCTGGACTGACTACGACTCGTCAGACAATCGGACAGATTCTAAACAATTCAATGGCGGAAGACAACAAACAAGTAAACATGAATGTAGAGGATTAAAAATGTCTACTTTGAGGTTTAAAAAAAAAAAAGGAAATGCATTCAACACATCTTTTGGTATAAACACGATGCATTTTGTGAGCAACACTGAATATAAATATCCCTTAGTTGTTTAGGAGAAAACTCTAAAGGGCATCTTTGATCTAAAGTGTTTTTGTTTGTCAGGAAATAGATTGTTCAGTTTATTATCACATTAGACAAAGAAAAGCTACAAATCCTCACATTAAAGTTTAACAGTGTGTGATTTAGTAGCATCTAATGTTGAAGTTCTAAGTTCAATAAAGTTAACGGATGGATGGCCAACATGAAAAGGCGGTTTTTATAGCATCAAATAACTTTAAAGGACAATGAACAGTTACACATACATCTGTGTGAATAAGTACCTAAAATGACAGAAAACTTCTTTGGAAAAAATGTATTTGTCCATTTGGTTTAGCCCATGTCCAATCTGCCAACATGGTGGATATGACCTATGTTGCATTCGTTCAACCAACTGTAATTTCAGCCATCTTTATATACAGTCATTGGGTCTGGCCTACTGTAAAAAAGTGGTGGTGCAACATGGTAGACTCTTTGGAAGGTTAAAAAACTCAATGTTTGTTAATTCCAGGTGTTTATGCACTATTTCTGCTGATAGATCCCATTAATCCTACACACTAGACTTTTTAAAAAGGAGCTTCAATTGGGCAGAGATTGGGAAAAGATAGTTCCTCTCAAATTAAGATTGGATCAAAGAACACATTTTTTCTGCTCTAGTTGTCAATAATCCTTCATTTACATGAAAAGAACAGTGTGCACATATGACAAAAAGTCAAAGTTGAAGCTGGACATTTCAGACGGACTGCGATTAATGTTTTTCCATTACTTTATGTTCAAGTTTGTTTCAAAGCTATGACTTAAAATCTCGTGACCCAAGTTGACAAAAACCAGAACTATCCTTTAGGTAAACAATATGGAAGACATACTGCAGACTCACATTCATGCTCGCACGCTTTCAAACCTCCATGTAGGAAGCATGTAGCAGAGGATCAGGAGCTGATGCTGGGCTAGTAACCGAAACACAGACATCATTATTGCCTCATTTCAACAGTACAACACACACATACGATACACACGTTGCAACCTGCAAAACAACCGCCTTCCCATACACTGGATTTATTCCAAAAATAGATATAATGTTTATATATATACTGTATACATTTATATTACGATTACATGTTACCAAGAAGAGCCACAACCTAATACAGGTTCAAATTTCACAATATTACATTTAAACAGCTTTGAGGGTGATATGAATTGGTATGTGCACATCACTGTGTGTCAGGTTCATTTGCACGTGTGTGTACGGCCATGTATACATGTGTATGCCACTGTCTGTGTGTGTGTTACACAGGTGTGCTTTCTTTATATCTGCATACCTCTCCTTAGACCTGAGAATGCACTCTTGTACCTTAGACAGAGCACACACACACAGAGAGAGAGAGAGAGAGAGAGAGAGAGAGAGAGAGAACAGTTTAACTAAACTACCTAACTGAAGAAAAAAAAAGGGAGAATTCCTGTTTCACATAAGAAAGGTAAAGAAATCTAATGAGATAGTCGAGAGAGAAATGTTCAGGTTGCAAGTTTGAACAAAAGCCAAATTATCACTCACACATTTCACTAATAAATCATCTGCCCGGCATGTACATCCAAATGCTCAAGACAAAATGGCAGCTAGCTTTGCAAACATCTTGGCTTCTGTAATCTTGGCTGACAATTGAAATATAATTTATTTACTAAAGTGTAAACAATGAAATGCTTTTCTAGAAAAATGCACTGGGCTGTGGTTTAATGCCCTGAAAATCTGAAGGTGAATTTAATCCATAATCTTAATCGAAATGTCCGACTGAGTTGTTTGTTTTCTTAAGATTTGAGGGACACAGCTGGCACTCACACACCTAGTGTCAGCTCTCTTCCTCACAGAATCCAAGAGGGCTTCACTTTCCAAGGTTCAATGTAAAAATTTGATCTAGAAATCTTTCGTATGCAACATAACGTGGCAATCGGCAAGATGATATGCTCAGAACACACACTCTCCTTTGACATGGATCAGAGTTAATCGTGTCATGAAGTCCATCAACAGCCCATTTGCAGATTTGTGCCATCCAACATACATACTGTCAAGGCCTGTTTGACATTAAGGATCTCCCATTCTTTTGACACAGACAAGGGTTTTGAAGAGACGCTAACGGGTAGCAAAGGATGCGTGGCCATGGCTGTATATTGAATGAAGTGGTGATAAGTGCCTTGTGTGTGTGTCCCTGTACCGTATCACTAGGCCGGTCCATTAGCAGAGGCCTGCGTCTCTCTGTAAGGAAAAAAAAAAAAAAGGGGACAGAGATTCCGAAATTATTAGTTCTTCCATCACCCAAATACAAAAGATGCAAATGGAATCTGGTTGCTAATCCTAAATGCAATGAAATGAAAGATTTGAAGAAGTCAACATCTCTACGATCTCAGCAAAAAGAGGAAAACGACCTAAACTACAAAAATAGCCCATAACCAGGGCAAGATCTTTCTAATATATTAATAATGTAGCTTAAGAGGACAAGTATCATCAATATACCCATTTTTTTAGCTTAACCAGGGATTTGAAGCATTTTGTTCAAGCATTTGTGTGCTGATGTTACCAATTGAAACACACAGCCAAACACTTACTGTGTGACAGCAGCTGACTGGTTAGATGGACTGGCAGTAGTTGGGTTGGGACAGTCTTCATTATTCTTTCCTTTTTCGTTGTCTTTATCATTGCCTGTCCCTGTGTCTTGCACTGTGAGCCCCTCTATTGGCACCTTAACCGCTTCACTGAAAGAAACAAACAAACGATGAACAAACTAGAATGACAGCCGGGGGATGTCACTGCAATTAAAGTGTAGATAATAGTGGCTGAAGTTCATCACAGTTGGTTTCAACTCAGTCCACAGTGGTCCTAAATATGTCCAGTGCACACAGTAACCAATGTGTCCATTGTTCTGGTGCTGCCACCACACAACAGACTGTGACTGCAAAGGAAAAGATAGTTCCTCTCAAATTAAGATTAGGTGGCAACAGTCAAGTTTTTACCTTTAACTCATCATCATGAGGTTAGTGTTGCTTGAATAATGTAATGACTATTGAATAGTAACATCATCTGCATATTAATTGTTTCCCTATAACCCTCGCTTTGCTTTTGTTTTCCCTGAGAGCCTTGTTGTCTGAGAAGTTTGTTTCTTTTCAATGTTTTAATTGTCCCACCCATTCAGCATCCCACCGTGATGTGTCCTGCTAATCCTGATGGCCAGTCAGAGTGTAGGAGAGTTACAGGACTTAGAGGGGTTTAATTGAGGCATGCTTAGGTGCACTGTTTGTTAGTAACTTGCTTATGTATTGATTTGTTAAGATGCTGATATGTTGGATTGCTAGTAGCTTTTGTTCATCGCATGCTATCTGACAAACTGTTAGTAGTGTGGGTTCTCTGAAAGATAACAAATCATAAACTTCAGCCTCGTCAGTGTTAGGACTGAGACAAAAATCATCTGTCTCATCAAACTACATTGCATGATCGTACACTGATCTCAGTTTTTGGTGTAACTGTACAAGTTAAGGGACCCTTAGATTTACACAATGCTGAGTGAACAGTTTCATGCTGGGCGTCATTGCTGTCATTTGAGGATATGGGATGAGCCTAGTATAGAACCTGCAAGTCACCAGCCTTAGGTTAGTACATTGTTTATGAATGAGACTTGGCCTGAATTATGGCATTATGGCTTGGCCCGAATTGTTACTCCACATCCTGTTAAACACATCAAGCAAACAAAAACATATGGCACATCTGTACTTGTGATGGCCTCTTAAATCCTTCATACAACTTCGGGAAAGCATTCCGCACTCCAGAGTGAGAGACATACCGTCTGACTGCTGGTCTGAATACTCTGGAGTCAAGGGGAGATGAGAAAGGAGGGAACAGACAGGAGGAGGACGATATCAGAAGAAAAACAGGGAAGGTGGAAGTAAAACTGTGTGGGAAAACGTGTGGAAGGGAAAGGACGGTCTGTAAAAGCATATGAAAGTTCAATAGGAAATGGAGGGCACCAATTAGAAAGAGCTACTACTCGTGAGCTCCGTGAGCATGTGTACCTGCTGAAGACTGCCCTCTCATTTTTAGCATCCATGGTGAGCCGAATGGTCTCTTTGCCAGCACCAGTAGTGATGGTCTCTGTGGTGACCGTCTCACTGGATGTAGACACAGTCTTGCCTTCTTCCTCGTCGCTATCAGAACTGCTGGAGGAAGAGCTGTCTGACGCCACCAGTGGAGCTTTTCTCGCCACACACACACTCCACACACAAGCTGCAGGCAGACGGAAGAGGAAATCCTCTCATTTAAACATTAGATGAACGTTTGCTTCAAGGGAAAAGTGAAATGATCACAGAGCTAAGAGATGCAGTAGATAAGAGCTGCCACATGCACATAGATTTATCCAGCACTCATGTGTCTCTATGGGCTATACTGTCACATTTCTTTTATCTCAGCAGAGGTTTACCAACCGAAACAAAAACAGTTTCTAATCCTGAGCAAATTAAGTTGTGATGAAATGGTCATGTATTGTATAAAATGTGATTGTGAGTAACATGAGACTCAGTATTTTAAAAACACAAAATTCATATTTATATCCATGTGAAGATGAGTATTTAAATGACATATAATAAAAAATGTCCACCACTTTAAGACAATCACCATACTGTAGAAACTTACGGTTCTGGTTTGTCTTGGTGTTTTCTGATCCGCTGAGTTCAGAGTCCACAGGAGAACTGCATCTAGGGCCTGTTTCAGAGCTGGGAATTTATAACAGATAAGTAAACCTGCTCAAACACAACACACATTTTTTTATTTGAGGTAGAGTATTTTCATTATTGTGTGTTTATAGCTGCAATTCTACTAATAGGCTTTAATGCAAAATAATCTGAGTTTTTCAGAGTTGTGATTAGCGATGCAGAGCAGTCAATTCATTTTCATGTCAAACATCACTGGGAAGAAAGAAAGCACCAGTTCCACATAAACTGTATTATTAAGCTTGATATAGGCAAAGTGACTGATGTTATTTTAAATATTGAAATATTTCAGTTAAAAGAGTTGACGTCTTTAAGTGTAACAGAAACTATTATGCTTGGGCTTTTGTTCAAGTATAATCAGTTTAATCAGAAACATCTTTATGTTGCTCACATGTTAAGACCATACCCAGACTCACCAACAAAAAGGCTGGAAGTCCGTAAACTTGGCCCACCCCTTCTCCTCTCCATCTGCGGCAGCTGGTTGAGAGAGTGGAGTGTCCCACGCTGCAAAGCCCACGCCTGCTGCAGGTGCCTTCGAGTTCACCTCCCCGAAGTCTGCTATCCAGCCAGTGCCTGCATATGAACCCAGTGCCATCTGCATGAGGTGCTTATACAATTTTTTTTTTTTTTTTTATACTATTTTAGTCCTGAGAACATGGAGGACAGTTTTTTCTTTACAATACAATGTAACTTGTCTCACTCTTTGCTGTCTCAGTCGGGCTTTGGCTTGAGAAAGGATCTGAGGCGTCTTTGGGCTCCTCTCCTTCCTCTGAGTCGGAGTCTGCTGCGCTGTCAGAGGCCTCAGTGCCAGAAGCTGATGCCCTGTCACAGGCCTTATTGTCTACTTGGCTCTGGGAGGACTGTGACCCACCGAACCTTGAAGAAACAAACAAAACATTTAAGTATGTTGATTAAGCAAAGAAAAAGTAATTTAAAACAAATAATTCCAAACGCTGAGAGCATCTGCATCTCTGATTATGCGTCTACCTGTTTCGGGACTTTGTTTGTGTTGCATAGTTGATCGTTTTCTCCTCCCAGATGTCCTCTTCATCATCATCAAAGGGCTGAATCCTCTCCTTGGAACAGGCCTCAAACACAGCGGTATTAGCCTGCAAAGGACAGGTGGGAATCTTCATGATGCAAGATTTAGCAGTGTGCATTAATACTGATGTAATTCTGTACAACAAATGCTGAATTAACCATTTTGTAAGCATCCAATAAAATCCTGTAATGTAAAAAGTATTTTTTGTATTGGTCAGTTTTTCTGTTCAAATGTCAGGAACACAACTATGTCATACAAATGTGTGGATAAAGTGGAGAATGTAAGTAAACTCACACTGTCCTGGCCTGAATCGATGTTGATATTTATCTCAGCAATCCTGTCGAACGTCGCCCTGAAACAACATCAGAAACCACTTCATCATCTCACAATGACAAGGTGACACTGACACTCAGAAAGTGAATATCAGTTGATTTACCCAATGCTGTCGTCATGATCAGTGAACTCCTCGTCATTGAAGCCAAACTGATCCACAAAGTTAGCCGTCATCTGCTGAATCTGGTAGTCTGAAAAGGCCTAAAATAATAATCACAAAGTTGGATTATCTGACGATAGCTGATAAAAGAAGCCCCACTGTGTGTTTTGTGTGTGTTCTTTTGCACGTGTACCTGCTGGAGTGTCAGTTCTTTAGGGAAGGGGCTCTCCATATCATCTTCTGAGGAAGGACGTGGGTTTCCCGTGCCAACCTAAATAGGGAAATGCCACCACAAATGTACTTCGGCTGTGTTTTTAAATTTGATTTCTATTATCTATCTTCATTTCAATTATCTAAACTAGACTCATAAAATCCAAATATTAATCTTTTATTAATTCCGTTTACAGTCAATGTTCTATTCCCCTGGATACATAAGCATAAAGCCATGAGTATTGTGAAGCCAGCCTTTTTATGAAACAATATCTGGCCTCACAAGGGGCATTTAACGTGGTGGGAGCTGCTCCACTGGAGGCACCATCAAGCCTGAAGACAGACGAGAAAGATGTGCAATGTGCAGGTGAAAAACTGTGGGAAGTATAACACCAAAAAGGACAATTTAAAACAGCACCCTTTTTACCCTGTCTAAAACAGCCCTCCTCAGAATGACCTGTTTTGAGTGCCCAAGGGACATAAGAAAATCAGTTGTAATACCTAAATCCTACAGTCCTAAATATAACATTTAAAGTTTTACATGTGTGTGTATGATTACAACCAGCTACTGTCAATATTCATCAGAGTTTACCAGGTCTATGGTGTTCTTCCTATTGGTCTCGGACAGTGTCTGGTCCACAAAGGTTTCCCAGCGTCCTCTGCAGTCCTCTGGCAGATCTACATCCAAAAAAATAAGGACAGTGGCATTTAGAAAACAATACTACAGCTCAGGGACACGTTCATCAATTTACCCTAATTGCTTTCTTCGATTATCTCTTTTTATTATCACTATCTTGCATGTATTCATGTTATATTTACAGTCCACACACACCTGTGATGAGGCTACTAATCTGTGTATGAACCGGGCCCTTCTCCAGGTTGTGGACCACTGTGTTGGCAATCCGGGTCAGATGCCCCATATACCCTCTTCTCATACCACCTTCTGATCTGGAAACAGAAGAAACAAACTTAAGTGTAAAACAAGTCTGCCTATTCCTAAAATCCACAGAATCATCATCTCACAGCTCCTTACTGTATTTTATCATTGTCTTCCCAAGCCTGTAGAATCCTCTGGACAAGGTGGCAGTGATGAAACAACTTGTGAGAGAAAAACAAGGGGTCAATCGATTGTTTTAATTCAGAAAGAGCCACATCGGCCCATCCAGTAGATCAAATGCCACGTAAGCCTCGAGCTACAAACACAGACACCTACATGAGTCACCATTAAGTTATGTGCAGAGTTTTCAGGGGTGATTGAAGGTTCAGGAGTGGGGGTCGCAGTAAAAGCCTGCTCTTGTGATGCATCCTGATGAAGCCTGAATTTGTCCTGAGATCCCAAACCAGGCTGGAGTCTCATTTCATGGGCACAGGGTCGGAGGATGGCTGCAACACAAAGCTCCACTTGCAGGTGCAGGAAGTTGTTCCACGTGTACTTGAAGAACAAATCCTGAAAAAAAGCATAACATTTTCCAAAGGGACTTCGCATTGTAGGGGAAATTGCTTTTGAAAGTGTATTGCTCAACTCACCAGAAGCAGGTCCATTGTATTAAGTCTGCAAAGTTCCTGTGCTACGACTGCATGGCTGGCAGAGCTGGTGTACAGCAGGGAGGCAACTAGTCTAGCTACATGCAGACGCGTGTTTCCCAGTGGTTCCTCCAGCACACCCATGCTGGTCAGTATAGGATGTCTCTAAACGTGTTCAAAACACACAGACAATTGCTTACTTAAAGTGTACACAGATGGCATATAGGGGTTTAGGAAATAACAGTTCGAAGCTTGAGCAGAGTTTTTTCTTACAGGTGTGATGAGAGTGAAGCAAAAGGTATCTATGTGGCAGTCAAACTAAATAACTGAAAAAGAGGCTTGCTGCGCATCAAACTCAGCTTTGGACCAACTTAAAATATCTTGATATTTATAGTGTGCTCTGATTTTCTGCAAATGAAAGAACAATTTTAGTGTGAGGCAAGCCCCTCTTCAGTTCTGATCCCATGGGTTTTACTGGTACCCGAATGAAATCACTGTACAGGAATTTCGTTATTTTTGAATTGATACCTATCATACTGTGTTTATCATGAGTTATTTCATATTACAACAGCGTTCATAACATGCTACTTGTGCCTGAAAGTTTCATTGTTGCAAATGTTTCTTACTATACATTGCAATGTCAACACTGTGCTCCAAATTCAAGAATTCTATATAAATGCAGCCCAATAACCACTTACCTTAGGAGGCTCGAGAAGCAGTTGGTGGAAGTGTACCAGGTGTGGTTCAATGGCCAACAAGATGCTGCTGTTAACAGTGTAACTTCTCTCAAAACCCTGTGCATCCATTACACCATCCACCCTGTCAACCACATATCAAAACAGAAAATGGACACAATGATTTTTTTTTTTTTTTTTAAAAGGTCAAACATGAGAGATGCGACCAACTTCACCTGGAGAAAATTAGGAAAAACAATGGAAGTCAGGGATCAAATAAAAAAAATCACATTTGTGATCCCTATGGAGTTAAACTATTTATATTATTTATACATTTTTTAAAACTGCTTTCAAGTTTCCAACTCACACAGGCCTCCTGATTTCCAGCAATGTGAGAAGAACTTGAATCCCGTTGACGATACAGCTCTCGGTCCTCTCTCCCGAGAACATATTCTGCAACAACTGCTCCACACACTCCTGCCTGCAGAAACAATGGAGTACATTGTCATCTCCACATCCTTTCATAGAGTGTGTTTGCATGTGGTTGCATATATGTCTGACTTACGACTCCAGCACAGACAGCAGAGGGTCAGGTTGTGAAATCTCTTGGAGCTGATTGGCCTGGTCTCTGCTCAGACGAATGATGTCGCACAGAGTCTGAGATGCATTGGACTGCCTCTGTGAGAGAAAGAAGAAAACACACGTCGGCATTCAGTCTCGTGGTCTGTCTATTCACTGGTCTCTGACTGAGGGTGAAAGTATATTTTATACCTCTTCATCTCTCTCAGGGTGAATAAGCTCTACGAGTCTCTCTGCCAACTTCTCTGCATTCAGCCACTGTTAAGAACAAAAGCTCACATTATGAATGCACAAAATATCAGTGTATAATCTGTAAAAGCATGAATCTGGGTCTGTTTATTTCATACAGTAAGAGTCTCGAGTCGAAGAGGTGCGGGCTCCACACAGCTGATGAGTCGTAGGAGCACATCCATCATGGCTGATGTATCAATATGCTTCAGGACCAGAGAAAGGAATCCCTCTTTCCTTCGCAGAAAATTAATCACCTAAACAAAGCAGAGGAAACACCCAAACACAAAATATAACACTGGCGTCCACACAATTAGGGACATGCAACCTTGTTGTCAACAGTTCTCTATATAGAGAGGCAGAATATCTTCCTGAATAAGTGTGATATTATTTTTTGAAGGACAAATTGATAAAAGTCAGAAATGTCCGCATGAAAGTGCACATCAGTCAGTTTGCTCTTTTAATTCGTCTCTCACAGATTTATATACAGCCCAGACAGTTTCACTCTGCCTTTATAGTCATTTAGCTGCATGGTTGGCTCAAGTCTTCCGACAGACTGACCTTGACATCCTCAGGCCTCATCCCTGCCACCTACAGGGTGGAACCTGCTTTGTCTGTTGGAGAGACTGCATTTTGCCATTTTAAGAGAGATAAAACTCAACCACAATGTTGGTTGGGACTTGGAGTAATCCCCATTTTATCTTAATGTAATCACCCCTCAAACTGTATGACGTAAATCTCGACAGCACAAAAAAAGTAGCTGTTCTCTTGTCTGAGTGTGTGATAGTATATGTTGGTGTTACCTGCTCAGTTTTCCGTGTGATGAGGTTCCCAATTGTCTTGCTAAAGAAAGACGCCAGGAGGGGGTTAAGTGGGGACGGCTGCTCCAGGAAGGCATATAGAGTTTCCAGCAGGGACTCCTCATTACCCAGCTTATCATTGATCACTCCCACATCACATGTCAACAGCTCACAAGCTATATTTGGATACCTGTAATAAAGTAACAGAGTGATTATCAAAGAGGCAATTGAGTAGTTTTTATATTTGTTTCCATTGAATTATTGTTGGTACAGTAAGATGATTGGATCAAGGACATTATGTTTCCACTGCTGAATCCACTTCAGATTTCAGCTCCACTTTAAAATGACGTAAAAGATATATAATAAAGTGCGGCCCCACAACTAATTTTTCCTGTATGCAGTATACTGTACTTCATAAGAGTATTCTACCTAAGGACACCTACTTGAAACGCTGTGTCTCCTCTCCACCAGCAGGGGGCTCTGTAGTAATCATACAGACCAGCTCCTGCATGCACTGTTCCTGGCACAGGAACAGGAGAAGTCTACAAATCCGCAATGATGACAAAAGACACAACAGTTATCACTAGCAGGACTGACTGTAGATGGAGTGTAATTATATGAATTTGCTGCTGGAATTCTACAGCTCACAGTGAACCGACCTCCGGTTCTGAGCCTTGCACTCTTGCAGCACATCTTCCTCATCCATGAGCTCAGCGAGTGTGACATCCTCCTTGTCCAGTATAGCCTCCAGATGAGAAGATGTGTGCAGGTCAAACTTCCAAAACATGGCTGACGTCACCGGCACATACACTTAGCTGCTGAACAAGAGAGAATGTGTGATGGAGATCAGTATCATGACTGTGCAGCATACAAGTGCAAGTTAACAAATTACACTATTTCTATCTTTGAGTCGAAAAATTGTGTGGTACCATGCCCAATATGTGTGTACGCTCTTACTTTTGAACAAGGATTGGAAGCCTCAGTCAAGTCTTGCTAAATAGCCATCAAGCCACATCAATCAGCATTAGCAAATTCACACGATGAAGTCACAAACGGCAGCTTCAATCATAGTTTAACACTGGTCACAGGACACAAGGAGAGAATGTCTTCGACCTGGTAAATGAGACAAAAACAAAACACGTGACAATCACTTCCAGGAATATTCGCTGTGTAATCCTGAGAGGCAGAGGAAGAGTTGAAGTCAGCAGAAGTGCAGAGCCCTGGCTTGTAGAGCTCTCTGCAGTGCATGTGTAATTGAGTTAGTGCTGCACATCTGTACGACACCGACATTACCAAGCCTGCTTGGAGAATGGCCTCTTGGGTACAGATGCATTAGCAAATAATAAATGGGAGGGAGAATGATCAAAACACAAAATGAATCTCATGCAGAAAAACACTTAAGTGTGTGTGTGTGTGTGTGATATGTGTGTAATACTTGAAATAGTGCCTGAATAGTGCCAGTGCCCGAACACTTGAAGCATTAGGTGTCACTGGACACTGCCTTTGAGGGGGAGACGTTCCCATCATATCCAGCAGAGCCACATTAAACCACAGCTATACTAAAGAATCAGTCTGAATAGAACTGGCATATGATTATGCATTAGTCCATTTGCTTTAAACAATTGATTCTCATGGCATGTTTATCCAGTTTGGGGATGAAGCCTGGCATGAAAATGGATGTGATCTCTGATGATGCTAAGTCAGCAGTCACACACTACAGCATGTGGGTCAATGATTTACAGTATAGGACAAGTACAGGGGATATTCAACATCTTGTCCTATATTCTAAATCACAGTTTAACAACAACATGATTCTAATGGACACTATAACATGACGGTCAATGCATCGTATTAAAATGTAAAAGGAGGCTCGTCTCTAGACATCATTGAATTTGATTGAATAAAATGAACTCTAAACAAACAGGTGTTTTCACGCTCACACTGTCCTTTCAAGGTCTTGAGTGTCTCCTCACAAATACATGTGAATTTTAAATGTTCTACAAGAGCACAACAACAATGGTCGGGCCTCTCCCATCCTGAGATCAGCTGGTGGCGGTCACTGTTAGCTATGTAGCAGGGGAACCGTTCCATCGGTGGTGGCCGGGATGAATTAGCTTATCCGTGTTGTTATCATAGCCCCACGTTAAGTTAGCTTCACGATACCGACCTCTGTCTGTACCTGTTCCACCGCGTATCGTCTTTCACTCGCCTCGGCTGTCCATCGTCCACCGGCCCGCTAGCAACCTCTCGCTCACGCTGCTGACGTTACCGGAGTAATTCGGTACTAACGGGCACCAGTGGTGGTGGGGCGGGGGTAAACGGGGTTTGGGTTTTAAGCTAGTACGGCTTAGTTATTTACAGCGGCGGGGCCATTGATGGTGGACGGGACGATGTCCACCCGAGCTGTCACCGCCCTCGTCGCGCGCCGGTTTCACGTTAGGTCACATGTTCCGTTTGTTTTCCTCTCTCCATCATAAGCACCCGCTGCTCTTACCTCTTCTGCATCCCTGTATCCGTCGTCATGTGCAGGCTGAGCGGCGACTGTAGCCGGTCCGGTCACCCAGAGGAGGCCCGCGGCTGATTATTCATGACTGCGTCGTTAGCTCGCCCGGTCTCGTTTCCTTTAATGCTGATGCTCCGCCGTTACACGGAGGCTGGAGCCGCGCGGACAGTGTTGTGGTCAAGCTGACAGGCCGGATGTCAATATAACAATATAACTGTCACACATTACACATCAAAATGGCGGACACCAAAACGTAATCAAAAGTTCGGCTAAGCGCTGATCATGTTTATCTGTTGTGTCGCCCCTGAAAACTGTGGTCTGGTTATTTATCTTTTAAATATTTACATTTCTAAATTAACACAACAGACGTGTCCTCAAACCACGTATTGAAGTTTGAGTTTGCGGTAATGAATGTGATAAAGTGTTTCAGTATTGTCACAATATTGGTGTGATCTCTAGACAAGTGCGACGAGTGCATATTGGCTGTCGCTCTGTTCCTCACATCACCCGTTTTATTACGAAAAACCCAGGGTCCGATGTTGATTCAAGTGTTTGCAATAAAACTTTAAACTATCCTGAAATGATCACTTCCGCAGTGAAAATGCTGGACTTTACTTTGAAAAATGTCTTACTTTATACTGTAAATATGTTTGATATTCAGTATGTAGGTAGTCAGAGAGGTCATGAACACAGACATATCAGTCTTTCTCTGAACTTATTGAGCATAGAGTTTTTACAGTACTCTGAAGTATCCTGAAATGATCTATTCCACAGTGAAATGTTGGACTTTACTTTGAAAAATATCTTAATTTAAACAGTAAATATGTAGGATATTCAGTATGTAGGCAGTCAGAGAGATCCTGAACACAGGAATATCAGTTTCTCTCTGACTAATTGAGCAAAGTACTTTATAGTACTCTGAAATATCCAGGAATGAACTGATTTGATTGTACACATGTTGGACTTACTTTCTGAAGAATGAATCTGCAAAAATGTGGTCCCTACAAATATCTGTATTTGGATACCTGTAATAAAGTATCATGGTGATTATCAAATGGGCAATTGAATAAGTTTTCTATTTCTTTCCATTGAATTACTGGTGGCACAGTTAGATGATTGGATCAAGAACATTTTGTTCACAAATCTGAGTCCACTTAAGATCTCAACTCGACTTCAAAATGATGTGAAAGATAAAATGTAGCACCAACAACACTTATTTTAGAAACCAAGAGTATGAATTGTCAGACCATAGATTCTGAAATATTTTTGTATGCTGCACATGTCTGCGACCGGTCGGGCATGGACACAAAAAAAACAGAGTTCCTGTCAGGTTATTCAAAAAGTATTTAGGTGAGAAAACCCTTAATCAATGTATACTTCTTGTTGTGATGTGGTATAATGTCTTCAGCATAATATGGCTGCAGCTTTAGGGCACCTGACTCCAAGCGGGTGTTTGTGACAGCCGGATCTGGCAACTCTGCACGGACCCAGCCAGAGAGATAGCAAGCTTACATCGTGGCAGCGGCAGCTCGTAGAGGCACTTCCGGTGGCAGTGGAAACTCCCACTTATATGTAAAGGCAGCTGCCACAGTTGCCACCCTGTTTGAGGGTAACCACCTCTGTTTATGACTTATCCTCTGGGATTTATACGTAGTTTTTAAATGTTTATCAGCGTGTTACTGTTCGTAGTAGTAGCAAGAATAATTGACCTTTATTTCTCCACTTGTATAGTGAAACATTTATTGAGCATGTTATGGGTCCATGCCTTTTATTTTTGTCTACTGTTAATTTATAAGATGTGTCTGTGCCACACCCCAGACTCCTCAGTGAGACAGAACCAATATCATAATCTTTTTTTCAAACCCCAAAAAATCTCCATGGAAAAATATGTTGTCTAGTCAGCACATAATGTAGAAGAGCACTTGGGCTACCCACACTAGCTTTACCTAAAAATGAAGGAGAACAAGCTAATGATATATATATATATATAGTTGTTATATAAGTATAGTGTCCTCATAATTCTTAGTAATTGTATTTTTTGAACTGCATTCAAAAATTACATGTTCTGCTGTCAAATAACTTTGGAGGACATAATTACTACTTTGCACCATAACAATGTGCAACATGTGACAAGTGGACACTTCACTACATTACCATCTGTACATTCAGGTATTTCAATATGTGTATTTATGTAGCCTATTGTGCACATCTTTATCTGATTCAATATCTGGTGTTTTTCTGCAGATATGCTAATCAAATAGTTTTTTGAATTTATTGTTCGTTTCCATGTGCCTGCAAAATTTGTAGAACATGTCTTTCCTTCTCTTGTCTTGTCTAGCAGCTTTAGGTATTGTGGTAGAGACAATTTAGATTGTTAGCCTATAGTGTTTTATATTGCAAATACTTTGTCAGTTGTACAGCATAACACAAACATAAGATGTTGAATAACTCCATGATTTTGGCTCCTGTGTCACACTGTCTATGGTCTCTTACCTATCCATAGACATCGAATACAACAGGCAGTGGGGCTCACAAACCAGCCCCCTACATATCACACTGACTCTGCCCCCCCCGCACATAATGTATCACCATAACGTATTCAAAAATTCATTCTGATTATGATTGTGACTCTTTGATTGTGATTGTAACGGTGCTTTCATGAATACAAACAGGGGCAGATGCCAAACAGGTAGCTGCTATAAACAGAGTGGTAAGAAAGGTAGCTGCCACTGTTTTAAGGCAGCTGCCGGAAGTGCCTCTACAAGCTACCGCTGCCACGATTTGAGCTTACCGTTACTGCCCAGCCGGTAGAGTCTGCTTGTCGCTCAGCTGAAGCTCCGCATAGGGTCTTTCTGTGGTCGCCGGTTAGCATCATGGCCAACGTCGTGGACACCAAGCTGTACGACATCCTCGGAGTTTCACCATCTGCCTCTGAGAATGAGCTCAAGAAGGTACGAGACGTTTGAAATGAGAAGGGGGGATTTGCCGGTTTGAGAGCAGAATAAAGGAGGAAGAGAGGTCACCAGCGAAATGTGGCCTAAACACAAGCTAATCGACGCGGCTACTCTAGCCGGGGAAGCTAAGCTAGATATCGGCTAAATACTTAGTGGCTCGATGTTATTTTTTTTTACCGAAAACATTAAAGCTACACCTTGTCGATGGTTAATTTACCGTGGGTGTTCGGCATTTTCATTGTTTCTACACCAGTGAATTTGGAAGATGTAATTTATTAGCCCTAAAATCTAAAAACCCGGCTAACCACGAGTCTGATAGCCGGGAGGCTATCAGATGATACATTCCAGCAAATAACCCTCACCAAATCGGAAGCAATACGCGTTAGCTTAGCAGTTCACCTCGATTCCTGCGCCAGTAAAGCAAACCAACGCGTCGGTGCAACATTTGGTGACGCTGAACGTGGTGTGAAGTGTAGCCAGAGGAAAGGGGTTATGGTTGAATTCGCTAGCTAACGAAAATTTAGCTACTGTACTTAGCATTACGCACGTCGCTGTGTTCGCCACAAAGTTCATACAAACATCAGGTAGTCACGATATGTTCGTAATCTACAACACTGCGTCGCTTCATTTTCTTTTTATCACGTGCAACCATCACATTCTAGGTCATCAAATAAATCCGAATAATTCTTTACATTATTTTGAGATCGCTGCGTGATAGACACGGCTATTCAAATTCATCTTGCTGGGTTAACTAGCGACGATGTTCTCCACTTCAAAATCTTTGTTAATGCCTAAATGTTAGTGGACAACTCATATACCAGAGTATCATCATAGATACTCGTTGAATTAAACATAACTGCTGGTAAAGCAGGAGAACTCCGAATATGCGGAATTTCGAACGGAGCTTTGTTTGCGTCTCCACCACACTTGAGGGGCCGAGGTGTCAGAAGCAGAGATGCTCTTGACAGTGTCCTGATGTTTTTGACAGCACGCCCACACGTCCAGGCCTTGTCTTGGCAGGACAGTTCATTGACTTAGTGATTTGAGTTCTTGAAGACATTGTTCACGTTTCTTTTCTTTGTGTAAATTGCAGTCCTACCGCAAATTGGCCAAAGAGTACCACCCGGACAAGAACCCTGATGCTGGAGACAAGGTATGACGCACCAAAGCATGTCTTTGTAACTTCAGCGATATTATTGTTCGCAGCAGGAGCTCAATTTGTCAACAATTGGGGCTGAGAAATAATGCCACCGTAGAATCATAATCACACAGCCCAACTCTGAGGATTAACACAATCAGTGCACAGTATATGAAATGGATTTTCCCTAGAGAAAAGTGCAACAGTTCTTTATTTGTACTGCTCTGTTCTTAAGATGTTGCACACGTGACACAGGAGTAGTCTGTCTTTTTAATTCCTTTTTAACTCAATAAGATGTGCTCCTCAAAAACAAACCCTCTTGGCCCTCATTGCTGTGATGTACTGACTGACTTTTGTTTCATGCACGTGTTTTGCAGTTCAAAGAGATCAGCTTTGCATATGAAGTACTGACAAACCCAGAAAAGAAGGAGCTTTATGACCGCTGTGGAGAACAAGGGCTACGAGATGGAGGAGGCGGAGGGCCTGGCATGGATGATATCTTCTCTCACATTTTTGGCGGAGGACTTTTCGGGTTCATGGGCGGACAGGGCAGAGGACGCAACGGAGGCAAGAGGAGAGGAGAAGACATGGTACACCCTCTGAAGTAAGCTTTTGTCTTTTATGCTGTTTGTGTGGTTCAGTGGCTGCTTCAAATACAATATACAATTGTCCAACTCAAATTTTTCTTTTGTCTCACAGAGTTTCTCTTGAAGACCTCTACAATGGCAAAACCACTAAACTGCAGCTTAGCAAGAACGTGCTCTGTGGTGCCTGTAATGGGTGAGTCAGCTTTTAAAGTTTTGGTCTCATTATTAAAAACAGCATATTGATATATAGTCCGGACTGATGGTGATTTGTCATATCTTCCTTCTAATAACACTGCACATACATGTTTGCCTTGTAGTCAGGGGGGTAAGGCAGGAGCAGTGCAGAAGTGTGTGGCATGTCGAGGACGAGGCATGAGAATCATGCTCAGACAACTGGCCCCTGGGATGGTCCAACAGATGCAGTCAGTCTGCACAGACTGCAATGGAGAAGGTAATGTATTCACTACACCCGCATATTGGAGGGGTGATGCATAGTCATGAGCAAAACAGCACTTTGAATTCTCCAATCTTTGTTTGTGCAGGTGAGGTGATAAATGAGAAGGACCGCTGCAGAAAGTGTGAGGGTCATAAAGTGTCTAAGGAGACAAAGCTTCTGGAGGTGCATGTGGACAAAGGCATGAGGCACGGACAGAAGATCACGTTCACTGGGGAAGCTGACCAAGCACCAGGCGTGGAACCAGGAGATATAGTCCTGGTGCTGCAAGAGAAAGAGCATGAGGTAGCCTAACTGTGTGACCTCGTTGAAAAAGAGAAAAATATGTCATCTGAATATTCCACCTACAGGGAGTGTTTGAACAGTTTATTAGTTGAGATTCAACAAACCCTAACCATCAAAAAAGCTTTACTAATTATTTTTTGCATAATTGTTCTTACATTTTTGAGCATTATAATGTTTAACAAAGATTTCTGAAATTATTATTCTATACAAGTTTCTGATTATTGTAAAGGCATATTTTATCATTGTTTGTGGGAAACCTTTTTTACTAGAATAGGTTTAATGAACCTAAGAAAAAAACTTTGTTCACCACCAATGTATATCAGGAATTCCGCCGTGATGGCAGTGATCTCCACATGGTCCAACGCATCGGCTTGGTGGAGGCTCTGTGTGGCTTCCAGATGACGGTCGCCCACCTAGACGGACGTCAGCTGCTTGTTAAATACCCACCTGGCAAGGTCATCGAGCCCGGTAAACCATCTTCATACACTTTTTTTGGATTTGATCTCTTTTGTTAGGCATTCTTTATTCCCAGAGACCATTTAAGTGAAAATGGGGAGATTATTGCTTTAACTGTTTAACGCTGCAAGTTAGGAGTTCGTTCCAACATTTATTTCTGGACCAACTGGATTAAAAGTATTTAAGAAAACGTGTTTGAAGGCTGATCCCCTTAAATATGGAGTAACGGTTGAGCTGTTCGTTGCAGCATTAAGCATAGTGAGAAATATCTCTGCCAGCCATTGTGCAGCTTCTCGTAATCTTATAGTTTACAAAAATCTATAGTCTCCTGGAAAGTAATAATATGACATAAACAGTGTATATGTAAATGTCAATATTTTAGAGTTTAAAATAAAAAAGTGAAATGCTAGTATGTGATGAAAAGTATTATTGTAGAATTGTATTTAAATGTAATTCAAAAGCACAGTGGTGTTCTTAAATCAAGCTTAGTTTTTGTCTGACAGTTTATATGATAAAATATACATCTCCTAAGTTCACAGTACCTACAGGAGCCATGGTCTCACACTTCATCATGAAATTCTAATTTTGTTTTCCTACCGTTGTACCCCTTGTGTCTGGCAGGCTGTATTCGAATGGTGAAGGGCGAGGGAATGCCTCAGTACAGAAATCCTTTTGAGAAAGGAGACCTTTACATCAAGTTTGACGTCCAGTTCCCTGAAAACAACTGGATCAGCCCTGAAAAAATGAATGTGAGAGCCAATCATTAAATATCGCTATTTGCACAATTTAAACTCCAGTAATCCTGAGTGATTACGGTGACCTGTTTTTAGTTTTTTTTTTTTTAAGTCAATACATTTCTTTCAGGAACTGGAGTGCTTGCTGCCTGCTCGTGCTGAGAATCCAGTCATCGCAGCTGATGCAGAGGAGGTTGACCTGACAGATTTTGACAAGAGTCAAGGGTCCGGAAGTGGAGCCAGGAGAGAGGCCTACAACGATAGCTCAGATGAGGAAGGGGGCCATCATGGCCCAGGGGTGCAATGCGCACACCAATAGAAAGACTCATCCATAAAGACATGCACATACATAAAAGCATAGATACATGACCATCCCTCAAGTCTCGTTGCTAACACTGTTCAAGGCTTGATGCGCATACATGCACACTTCTCTCCTTTCATGATTCCCATGAAAAAGAGATAAACACACATACATATATACACTTACCAACCCTCCTCAGTTCCATGGTGCCCATAAGTCAGAGAGATGCTGGACGTGTGATGACCATTTTTTGTGTGTTTGGACAGTAGTGCTCATCAAAACCTCCTGCAAGAAGGTTCATTGACGGCTCAATGCCTCCCTGTTTTCATCCCAGGCTTTTCCCTTTCACTGAGGGAAACACCCGTCTAGTGTATAAAATGCAAATAATGTTGACTATCTTGTATATGGTGTAGTTAAGTCTCACACAAGCGCATGCTGCTTCTCGCCGAAGGTCTTGCACACGTAGATCCAAGGTTCGGACACAACCGAGAAATTTGACACCTGTGTAAATTTCAGTGTGTCACCGCTATCAAGGTGTCCTGCTGTCATAAGAGCCGAACTGATTACAGCCCTTAAAGAGTGTCCTCTTCACAGCCCAGCTGAGAGCCGCACGTTTCACCACTTCATCCCCGATATTTAGAAAAGAGGCTTGCTGGTTCTGCTCAGTCCCCAGCCATCACATCGCTACAATATTAAAGCCTTGAGTGTTGCACCTGTAAGCCAGGCGCCATGTTTTCTTAGTTCGGAAATTAAGATTTCTTTTTTCTCTTTGTTGGTTTGAATGTTCATGTGTTCGAGACCACAGAGCTTGAAGCTAACTGTACTCTTCATTTGAGTTGCAGCCACACTTGTGTACTTTGTATGTGTGTAATGCAGTGACTCATTGTGTGGGAGCTGCTGTTGAATGTTCGGGTTTATTAGGGTGATAGATCCTTCTGCGTTTTGTTGGACTGCAGTGTGAGTGGACAATATATAGGGTCAATTTACGAGGAAAAAACTCAATGTTGATTTGCCGAGAGTCTCTCTCTCTCGTAGACATGTCTCTTTTTTCCCCTTCCACTCACCAGGACCGAGATCCTCCTCTCAGACAGGAACGCCACCGGGACCGCACCAAACCCCCTCTTTACTATACATTTCCCTGCATCGTAGAGTTGTCAGCCACACATATGTCCTTTGACATTTTATCCCCAACCCCCTCCATACCTGTAAATAAATACAGCCACAGTCAATAGGTGCATTCAGAGTCTAGAGCAGTGTCCTTCCTGTCATCCCAAGATTATTTCTTACACAAATGATTTACGGCCAATATATAAATATTAACTTCATGTGAAGAAGCGTTGACAGAACCTCTGTAGACTATAAATGCACCTCTGCGGCCCATCGTGTATGTAATTTAGGCCACATGGGATTCATATGTACACAACTAAAGGGGGGGTCACTGATTAATGACGTTACTGTTGATGCTTATGTTTGTCGAAGATAATTAAACTATAATAAACAGTCGATACAAGTTAGTGGAGATCTGTCATATTTCAATGTGCCTTGTCATATTTTGCAGAAGAATATTACCAGAACAACAAAGTGACTTCAAACATTTTAAATGAATAGTGAACCATCAATCTGTTGTGGTATTTTTCCACAGCTATAGAGAAAATGGAATCAGCCAAAAATATTTTTTATAAGAACACCTGAATTAAAGCAGCTGTTGTATCTCAGTCTGCGCTGTCCTCCGTTTCTTTACTGTGGAGGGCAACTGGAGCCAGGAGTTCCTTGAATCCTGCAGTATTTCTGAAGGATAAAATAAAAAGGGGGGGGGGGTAGAGAACATTAGTTAGGTGTTTTCTATCTTAACTGATAGGAGTGGAGTGTCACTTGCCTGTCTCGTTTGGACTGCAGAACGCAAGAGCGCTCTCGTCTCAGCTGCTCCAGACGCTCTCTGACAACTGTTTTCTGCTGGTTCTTATCCTCCTAAAACATAAAACTGGTGGTGATACAGAACTTAACAAAAGTAAATAATGCAGACAGGATCCCTCAGTATATTTACCTGTGGTAGATCTTGTGTGAGGTGCCTTAGTCTGTCGGTGTGTTTCAGGCCCAGCAGGTCCTCCTCTGCCTTTCTGTTCTGAATGATGGAAAGACGCTCCTGAACCTGGAGGACAAACGCTGTCAGTGACGCATCACATCATTTGTTTCTCATTCATAATGATGTGCATATTCTTTCTGTCTGTCCATATCTCTCTCACCCTGAGCATCTGTCTCTCTCTGTCTCTCTGCTGCCTCTGCTCCACCTTCCTCTGCATGTCCACAAGGTTGCGAATCGTCTTCTCTCTCTCCAGTTCTGAGACTGGCTCTCTCACTCGTTCTCTCCTTGCATCCCTCTCTGCGCGGCCACAGTCAAACTTGAAAAACAGGAAAAACATTTGAGGTTAGGTCTTCACTCTGGTTGTATGTTTGTGAGAAAACAAAAACAACCAAACAGATTCCCCGGAAAGGAGGTGGTATAAGTAAAAGAAGAAACCTTTTACATTTTTGGTTCAGATCAAGATTAGGGGTTGGTTTCAGGATTTTCCTAGGCTAGGATTTTCCAGGACTTTCTTTAAAATTGTAAAACATTTTTTGCGCTCTACTGCGTGTCATTCTAGTTCATGAGATTTTCACCTGCACAATAAGATCTGGTACACAACAATATAACACAGGACCAACCATCACCTGTGAGTCATGTGTCGGGTCCTCAGTAGGAGTGGGGTCTGGCTCTATTGGGTCCCACAGCTCTGTCTCTGTTGCCGTGGCACGTACCTCCACACCAACCCCATCTCTGTCAGCCTCAGCTGTCTCATCGGTCGGTCCAGAGCACAGGTCATCAGAGTGCGGCTCAAGCTCGGTGAAGAGATGTGGCTGCACATGCTGCAGGGTTTCTGCTATGAGAGCATGTGTTTGCAGGTTAAATGCATCCTCTCCCCTGTGTGGTTTGTCCACCACTGTCCTCTCCTCCAGGGTCAGCTGACAAGAAAATAATCAGGGAATAAGATCAGATGCTTGATATAGTTATAGAGAGTGTTTAGTGGTCTGTTACAAATATGCAGAGCACCTGTCCGTCTGTGCTGCACTGCTCCGCTGCAGACTCTGTGGATCCAGACTGGAACAAAGTGGGCTTCAGCTCCTCATCGGCCTTTTCTCGACAAGCGGATGTAGAAGTCCTGCTCTCATCACTCGGCAGGACTTGGATCCTCTCACTGGCCTGGCTCATTTCTGCACCTCCATCTGCAGCCGCTGCGTCAGAGTCAACCTCATCCTCCTCTGGTGGCTTGCTCCAAGCGAGCGTGATCAAAGAGCCCTGTTTCTCATAAGACTGGGGGCTTTTTGTGGCATTGCCTCCTTCTTCCTCCTGGCATCCTCCTCCTGCAGCGAGATGCGTTTTATCCGTCGCATCTGAGACACAAACTATCTCCAAGTAGGGCATCTCCTCCACGACCGCTCCACAGTCTGGGGGAATTCAAAGAAGGTTGTAGTTGCAGCTGTGAGAGTACGATTAAATATGTTTGGCCGTGTTTGAGGTACCTGTGCAGTCATCCTGTGTGTTAGTCACATCAGCAGCTTGGACTCCATTCAGTTCACTGTCCGCCCATCTGACAAAAACAGCTGCCGAAACTTCAGTCGACCCAGGACTCACATTCTGGGTCTCGACCGCTCCAGAGCTGCTGCACTCTGCAGTCTTTTGCTCGTTGCAGCTCTTAGAGACGAGGATAGAGGGCACGTCTGAGGTGAGGAGCTGGAGCAGGTTGGTGCTGCTCTGCATCCGAAGTTTAGATTCATACTCATCTCGCAGAACCTGGAGATGTTGTGCGCTCTTAACAGATACACATCAGAGTTTTTACACATTAAAAGAATATGCATCATTGTGGATTCTTTTTGGATTTGATGCTTTGGTTGACTCACCTTGTTCTTTAACAGTGGCAGAAATGCGGAAGCTTGGAGGTCGTGGAGCTCCATCAGTTGAGTTAAGAGGAGCAGGGAACACTCCTCCAGCTGGTGTTGAGAACACACTGCTGCCTTACTGCACATGTGGGCCTGTGTTTGAGGCTGGGGCTGGAGCTGAGGCTCAGAGGTAGCTCGCTCAAGGATGGGTTGAGTCTCATTGTGCGTCTGCATGCAGGCGTGGATTTGCCTTAGCATTTTAATACAGCCACTCCTTAAAACTGTTGTATTATTACCTGCAAGGGATCATGAATTATAAACCAATCAACACAATTTCACAAACAGCTGCAAATCAGAACTTATAATGTGAGCTAGTCAAATGTTTAACTTTTGACTTTTGCTGCCTGCAGTTTGTTTTTGTTGATCTTTACTTGCTGTGCTAGTGCTTGCTGTCTAATATGTTCTGTTGTTATTTATTGTTATGTATTGTACATGCCTGAATATTAATCTCTATATATTGCTTGTGTGTGTGTCATTTCATTAAAATGTTAGGTTGCCATTTAAAAACCTGGCCGGGGACAACAGATGAAAATTAGACTGTTCCACACTCTGACTCATTTATGGTCGATTGATGAGCATCGTCCCTGTCAAATAAACAAATAAATGAAATGAAACTGCATGTCCATCTCCCACAAGCACCTAACACCAGATGTTTAGACAATACATAATATTACTAAAATGTATGTGTTATTATTATGTGTTAAATTATTTATATGCCTCTCACACCTGATCCTTTTTCTTTGATCTTCATTTTAATGCAAATGTTGTAAATATGTGTCAATGTGTTATTTAAAAGCTTCAGACAGATCAAACACACACATTTTGTTACAGTGTCCACGTCTAACATTCTGACAAAGCAAATGAACACATCAAAGTCGGAACATCAACTTTACGACTCCAGAGGTGGGACACTGATTTACCGTCTTTCTGAGAATCTGTGCAACCTGGACCTTGCAGATCCTTTGGGGAAACCCCTTGCACCAGCTTGACCAGCTGCTTCCTGTCCTGCTCCTGAGTCAGCACCAGCAACTGCAGCGCGGCCTGCTGGGAGAGGGCCAGAGTTTGTAATCCGTTGTTGCTGATAACACTGCTGTGGTGTAGTGTCTGTTTTTTTTAAACTTTAAGCATTACAAGAGAACTTAATATGTGCATTGTAAGATCAATACAGCCCAATGAGCTACAGCACCTGCTGTGGTGACGCTGAAATCAAGTCTTCATTTTCTGCTTCCTCTTCCCCACGTATCCACAGAGCAGCCTGCTCCGCTCGGCAGGGACTGGGAACATTGGGCCTGAGCAGAGACACCAGGGTCAGACAGGGTTTAGCTCAAACTGAGTGAGCAAAGGGAGTCAGGGTCCAACTTGATGGAAGTGACTCGAAGCCCATTTTCAGTGGTTTTCACTCAGTGTTAGTTGACTTACCAAGTGTCCCAGGACTGCTTCGCTGCCAGAAGAGCTCTGTAGGACAGTTTCTCTCTCCGAGCTCTGAGAGTTGCCAGTCGGATGTAGAGACACAACAGTTTCAGACTCTCCCCGTCCAGCCTGCAAGGAGGAGGAGGAACTAATCAGTTGTTCATTACATTAGCTGTTACCTGAATTCTAAGAGCAAGAATGTGACATGAGACTATAGATGTCACAGAACACGGACTGTATTTATGTGACATCTTATCTGACATCGTTTTATTTATGAGGATTGACTTAAGATTTAGATTAATATTACCTCTCTCCCAGAACTGCCACTTTGTCCTTTTCTTGTTGACGGGACGAGTGTAACTCACACAGGAACGAAGCAGCAGACCAGCAAAGCTCCCTGGAGTTAAAGGATGCACCCAGACAGGCCCTGCAGGGAAATCGGTGTAACCATACTGCTGCTGTTTGATGCACATATCAGTTTTTATTCAAATGTTGGGTTAAAATTAAAATAATAAATAGTCCTTTTGCATTTTTTCTTTTATATCTAATAGAGACTCCATATATTGCAGGTTGGGAAAAGGACATTTTCTTTTAAATCTTAAATCTACACTGGCAGTCTTGATGCATGTGTGTAACCTGTACATCCTGAATGCTCCTGGCAGCTCAGCCAGACGGAGCATGTCACCTGACTCCAAAGCCTCCTCTGCCATGTCCTCCAGCCCCTCCTCTTCTGAGCGTTGTTGACATGGCAGCAAGGTTTTCCAGACGCTCGGGGCTGAGGAATCAACAACAACAATTATCACACGAAAAGGAGTGAACAAGTTCTAAGTTGTGCTTTAAGTGAAAATGTTCTGCGTGAATCATTGTTCCTTACTGTGATGCTCCTGAAGCATTTCTGAATAAAGCAAGTGGCTCATAACGTCATACTTCTCGTCCACCAGGAGGAGGACATCTGACAGGGAGACCCAGCCCCAGGCCTGACCTTTGACCTTCAGGCTTTGGGCTCGCCAGGGAGAGGGCAGCAAGCTGTGCGCACCCTCTGATGCCAATCTGACCACAAAAAGCCAAACACACATCAACATCATAATCATAGCACACGTCCATATCAACACCTGATGGTTAGCTTGTTACAAGAAGTTGTTCATCGTTACTTCTGTCAAGGAGGTCATGTTTTCATCTGCATTTGTTTGTTTTGTTATTATGCATGATTACTGGATGGATAATCACGAAACCTGGTTGAAGGATGTGGTATGGGTCAGGAGAGAGCCCATTCAATTTCTGTCCAGATCCAAAAACACTTTCGTTAACTGTGCGATGTGAAGTTTTTCAACATTTCTCAGCGAATGATTCATGGATCCTGATGAAAATAAATCTTGCATGTTAAAGGGACTGATATTTACAAACGTGTGTAATTTGTTTCAGATCTTTATAAAAAATCCAGACCTTGTGAATTTAAACCTTGTTTCATAAGGGACCTTGGTGGATGAATTCTCCTCTAATAAATTTAAACTTAAAATCATCAGCTCTTAAATAGTTTTTTGATCACAACACCAGACTTTAGTTTTAGAACAACATCCTCACGTGGTCTGGTATCACTCGGAGCTAGGTAGCTAGTTTCTTTTTTTTTTTTAAATAAAGTTGATACAAAATAGGGCCACATGAAATAACATAACAAACAAATAAATATACAACCAGGGGTTATGAAAATCTTTCACATCAATCAATACAAACTGATAGTGACTAAAGTAGACAGACATAATTAAGAGAAAATACTCACACATATATATTCAACCTTATTATTTATTAAATTCAATTAAAGATTTAAGGTATTTTCTGCTTTTCTATTACAGGTCATTTACAGACAAATTTATTTTACATCTTCAATCAGGAAAGTAACCGAACAATCCTTAACAAGGAAAAATTATGCTGTGGTGTATTTCCCTCTTGACTGTGGTATATTCTAGTGTTACCAATAGGATTCAAGTAAAGTTCCTATAGTGAGGAAATCTTTTACCTTTCTACCTTAAACAAAAACATGCTCACCTTATCCAGCACTGCCTGGCTGCTCTCCTCAGCCTCTTCACTCCTCTCCCACTCCCACACAGCTCCTTGTTCCCCACTAGGCTCTCTGTCTTCGGGAGAACATAACAGAAGTAATCAAATAATGAAGAACAGAATCTCGACTTCAGTGCAGGAAAACACGGCCCCACTGTTAAAGACATACCTGTGAACTGACTGTTGTGAATGAATGTAAAGATCCTGTATCTGAGCTGTTGTTCTTTTTCAGAGTATTTGTGTTTGTGCTTTGAAGCAGCGTGTCCATCTCATAGAGAGTGTTGACGTGTCCGCCATTTATCAGCTGGAGGTCCCAGTACAGCTGAAGATAAAAAATACTCAGTCATGGTTGTGAAAACATTTAATTGTACATACAGTGTTTCTCTGATATTATAAGATTCAGAAAACGAAGATTGAATTTGACCTTTTCCTGCTTCTCCCTCTCCCTTTCCATTTCTACAAGAACATCAAAAACGTTTTCACCAACACAGGACCAGCTGATGTCACCACCTGCAATCTGACACCGACACAAAGTGAGAAACAAGGATACATGAAGGTGGTAGCTGGAGTGATAGGGACGTCTTCTTACCTTCTTCAGAGCCGAATGGGCTTCATCAGGGTCGGAAGGAACATGAAACACTTTTCCGTAGAGGACGCTCACGTCTTCTGAGGAAAACTCGGCTCCGACAGACAAACCCAGACACTGGTAAACACCGGCAACGCAATCCTGAGAGGACAACACAAGGACATTGTTGTAGTCCACACACACTAACACATGGGAAACCTAAATAATCAGAAGATCTTACTTGGTCCATGTTTTCACCTCCGTAGGCCTGGCAAATCATACAGGCAGTTACTATGGTTACGGCGGTCCTCTGGACAACAGCTGGATCAGGTTACCAAGCAACAAAAGTGAGAGTGTTGTCTGTCAGTGGGAGACGGAGACGGGTGACATGTGACACGCGAATCATGTGACATAATAAACATGTGTGGAAATGTCTGGTGACACATAACATCACATTCACTAAGTCTGGAATCTCCTCTGACAGTAGCTCCTGGACGAAAAAAAGTAACTGATACAAACAATAATAATAATGATAATAAATAGTAAGTAAGTAAATGCATCACATAAAAGCAGTTTGAACATTTATAATGAAACACTTAAACATTGAAATCTTAATCAAATTGAACATAAAAAGCAGATTAAGACATAAAATAAAATTTAACAGGATAAAATACCTCAGTGTATTGTCTATGGGGGAAAGAGTTCTGTCTAAAACTTTTAGAAATAACGTTTAAAAGAACTACAACATTAATGAGATCATTAGTCTTCATACATGCTCAACTTTAGACCTATTTCACATTTTGATATGTCCATTTCATCTGCTAGACTCACTAAAACCCTCATTGTATAATTAAAGGCTATTTCTACATAATTTTACAATTTGTTTTTTTTATAATTTTACTCATTCCGTTGCAGGTAACCTACAAATAAATTATTGAGAAACTGTCGATCTAATTTCTATCTTAGAATTTAAAAATAAATAAATAAATATAAAATGAAACACCAGAAACGTTGGAGAAACCTTTGTTTATTTGTAGAATTGAGAGCGAAAATAAAGGAAACACCTGAGGTCATGTGGTTTATTGTATAAGCAGTCAATATCACACAGGCTAAAATAAACCTGAACAGTAAACAAATGATCTTTGGACTGTAAATAAAAATGTTAAACAATCTCATATCTCATTAATCTGTGATACAGGAAAAATACAAAATAACAAGTGACATTTGAAATGAATTAAACAATTTGCTTTGTTATATAAATATTCAGTGCTACTGATTCATATATATATGAAGTTTATATAAACATCAAGGATTCAGTTTTACACTCAAGCCAAAGTGTAGAATCCACAGGTCGTGGCAGGAGTTCCATTTCAAACTTCAGTGACCAAAGGCTGATGCAGTCCGTGAGTAGACTGCAGATTACCATAGCATGGCATTGCGTGTGTGTTTGTGTGTGTGTGTGTTAGTGTATACAAATTAATGTCTGTAGCAGTTCAAGCATCATGTGTGTTTGCCGTGAATGATCTTGGGGCACTTTTCAGGCTGTATGCAGTGGTTGTTGTGCAGAACCAGACCGGCAGGACACTGGCAGCCTGGGACGCAGGGCTTGAAGCAGTGGCTCTCTATTACCCCCAGTGGTACGTCGACGTTAAAACAGGTGACGGGACACGGAGGGCCACACTCATCAAACACAAAGCCCCTCTCCACCGGACAGCCCACAGCTGTGAGAGACAGAGACAGGAATAAAACAGTGAGAGGGACTGGAGACACTGTGCATCCATTATGGTTTAAAGAGCATGATGACCTTTACTGGGGCGCAGCAGGAGTCAGCAGATTGTTAAAACATCTCCTGCCAGTAGCAGTGTGAAGAAAGCATCCCGGTTTTTACACAGCAGTTTAAATTGGAGCAGGTGGACTTTCTTTTAGATAGAAATAAAAAAAAAATCGGTTATGACTTTTATTTCAATGTAAAAACTCAAAGGTTTATCTTCGTAATTCTGCAATGTTATTCAGAAGATTCGTTTGTTGTCAGCAATGACCAAATTTTCCTGAAAAAGCCCTGAAAACGTGGTTTAAAATCTTTTTCTTGATAAGATGATACTGTACAGGGTAAATAAGAAAAATATGATATTGTTTACCATTTATTATAATCGATATCTAAAACTATTATCATAGTTTAGAACTCAAACATCACATTATGTTTCTATTTACAGTATGTCATATTCCTTGTAAGATTGTTTTTAATTATTTTTGCTGTGTTTTAGTATTTTTGGTGTGAGAGATTTGTGCCCACTTGTATTTTTGTCTATTCATTATACTTTTATATTTTATATTATAATTTTATAATCTGGTATCTGGTATGACAAACATCTTAAATCTTGGCTCTTTGGCTGATTATTTGTTTTCATGTAGACACCCTTTCCAATAAAGTAAGAAGCTGAAACATGTTTTCTTCTGGTTTTCTTCCACCACGCGTTTCTCTCACCACACAGCGACGGGCTCCTCCACTTCAGGACAACCCCGGCCTCCCTGCACCGACTGCTGTAGGCCTCCAGAGCGTCGCACAGACACTCGTCACTGTTGGCCCCGCAGGCACAGAGATCGTACACGCAGGCTCCGTACCACGGCTCAGGAGGCACCACCCGATGGCAGGGCTTAAAGACGGCGGACTTCAACACCTTACAGCGAGCATTAGCGCCCTTCTTGGCCTGGTAACCTGCGTCCTTGCAGGGGTCAACGTCCTCACCGGGTCGACAGGTTGAGAGGGAGCGGCTACCGTTCTCCACCTGAAATGAAAAAACGTTGATTGATAAACATGAGGCTTTCATTCAGTCGTTCTCTTTCTGGGATGTGTGGGTTTTACCCTCCAGCTGTTGCCAAAGCCAGACTCTGATAGGCTGAGTTGTCCGCTGGGCATTCGGAGGTCATCCTGGTAGTAGTTGTTGAAGTTTCCACAGAGACCACAGGTGTGGCCCTTATAGGAGCCCGGCACGCTCACTTCCAGGTGTGAACGGCCACTCCACAGCACCTACAGGGTGTGTTAGTGTGACGAAGTCGTAATATATCAGAAATCATATCATCCAAAGAGCATAAAGTAAGAAGGAATAACAACAGTGTGTACCTTCAGGCCAATGTTTGTGTTGAGTAAGATGGTGTTGGTTTGTCGTTCGACGTAGATGTACGGTTCTCTGAGGAACGGCAAACTCACAACTTCATCATCGACCTGAAAGTAAAATAAACGGACTGAGTGGATGCAAACACACAGACTTATTTGCAGTTGTTGCGCACACAAACCTTCACAACCCAATCCTGAAGTAGCTGCACTGCAACGTCTCCAATAAACACAGTGACCTCTTTAGTCCAGGACACTCCTTTACGTCCACGATCATCGTTGGTCACGTGAACACTGCACAAAGAAGAGACTTTAAGTTTCACATTATTAACTTATTTTTCGATTTAAATTATAAAACGTGTTTTTCTTCGGTGAAAGTCGGAGGGAACTGCTTGTTATTACCTTTAGTGGACTCATACTTTTCCACATGAAATAGGATGTTGGTGGAGGACTTGAAGACGATAGGTTTTCCGGTTTGTGAACTCCCAGATAACGTGTTTCTCTCTCTTTTTCTGTGTTTGTGTGACTACGTCTGAGCTCAGAATATCCTGCTGCATTCATTAAAGTCGGACCCAAGGTGATGTCTGTAAACGGCTTGTGACACTTATTCAAAAGTTGTAAGAGCATTTAAAACCAGCGTCTACTTCTGACCTCTCATCACCGGTTACGGCCTTCTACTGCCTACTCCTTACACCCCTTGCTTGTGTAACAGTGCTGACCCTCTCACCTGAAGTCTCCATCCTCACAGTCCTGTGCCAGGACGTACGTGCACGCTCCCTGGAAGTGCAGCATGCGGCCATCGAAGGTGCGATAATGAGGGTCACCGAAGGCGATGCAGGTGGCCGGACGAGGAAGGCAGTGAGGACAGCACAGACCTGGCACAACTGCTGGCATCTCATCCTGATGGCAAACACACACAGGCAGGCATGCACACACACACACACACACAAACACACACACACACACACAAACACACACACTGGCTGAGTAACAATGATGGACCACAGAGCCTCAGTGGAAGCCAAATAAATGTTGTCAGTGTCAATTCGAGCTCTGAGGAAAAGGATGATATTTAACATCATAACATTGAAAAAACTATGATGAAAAAACTGTGTTTGTGTGTGAATGTGTGTGTGTGTGTGCGTTTGGTTCTTATACTAACTGTTGCACAGGTGAGGGGAGGGCAGCGTTCACTATGACAGTGCACGTCTCCAGACACACACGTACAGCCGGTGCACTCGTCCACCTCCCACTGCTCGTTACTGTGATACACTGTTCCCTGGTGCAAACAGGACACCCCCGAGGCTACAACACACACATGTACGCAGCTTGTTAAGCAGACTTCATGCAAACAGTCAGGGATGGTCACTGTAGTGGCTTGCAGCGTTACCAGGGCATTCTGGGCAGCATTTCCCTGGAGTCTTTACTGGTTTTTGGCCGTCCAGACAAACTGCAGGTAAACACTCCTCGATGCTGCATTCAATGTAGCCCAACTGAGGAGACATACAGAAAGAACACACGGCTTTAGAGGTAGATTGAGGAAAATGGTCTGAATAGTACCTGATATTTTGTATCTCGTGCATACAGGATAAATATATATTTTTCTTAAAAATGTATATATATCTCTCTTGTGCGCACAAGGGGGGAAGACTAAAGAAAATATTTCCTGTCAAGGCTCCGTGGAATAGATACAAAAACTATCACCAAAAAATCTCGAGAGCTGTACGTGTTTCTTTCCGACTCACGTTACAGGTACACGTCACGCAGTTGTCATCGCTGTCTGTCCAGCTGCTGCCATTGGCCACTCTGCCTTGACCCTCAATCACACACTCTGTATGAAACACAATTATGGACGTTTTAATGCCAATAAGACTAAGAAATGTAAAAGGAAAAGAGAAATGGGGAGAAATCCTTGGTCCTCTCACCTTTACACACAGGGCAGCAGGAGTCTGGAGACATGAACTGTTCACGAAGAGGACAAGTCACCGGGACGCACTGCTGGTGGAGGCAGGTCCATGTCAGGTCCTAAATCAAAGAAATGGAATCACTGCGCCGAATAGAATCATATAAATCACATTAAAAACTGTTGTAGAGGTTTGACTGTTTTGTTTCTGTTCTTCAGTTGCGAATTAGTGTTGGTAAAAAACTATTGATCACTTAATGCCCTTTTAGTTTTCCTGACATATTCTGTTAATTGCACGAGAGGTGTCGTTGCTGTGTCACCTTGCAGTGGCAGGTAAAACAGGGGTCATCTGTGGCCAACACCTCGTTCCCAATCAGTGCAGAGGTGCAGTTACTGAGAGGCTCTGAACACAATATTCACAACACATAAATTACAAGTGCACAGCAGAATAATATTCATCACATCATATCATGTGAATGCAGTGTGGTACTGACGTGCACAGACAGGACAGCAGGAGTCTGGACCAGAGAACAGGATGTTGCTCTTGGGACAGTCAACCAGACTGGGACACTGCTTTCGTAAACACCTCAGATGTTGCTCTCCGTCCGGCATCACCTGGATTACAAACGGATGATCAGTCCAAGGTCAAAGGTTAAGGTCAAGAAAATATGGTCTGAAAAACAAATTTGTATTCGTAATTAATAGAAAGGCAGTTGTAAATTAATTTATAGTTACACTATAGGAATGATTTACCTATGAAATCCGAAAACGACCTTATAAAGCGCAGAAATGCATATCTTTTACAACCAATAACATAAGATACACAATCTAAAGCTTATTTAGATTATTCATTATCATATGGTATAAATGGCATCATTATGAAATGGCATTATTACATTATAAAAAAGTAATTATTGCCAAATTGGGGTCTATACAGTCTATGGGTCTACAGCAGCCTGTGTCCTTGTCTGACAAATATTTCCATAATGAATTAGTTTGTTGGCCTTTATTAAATAAAGATGCAAAACAATGTCTGGTTACAGTTTCACAATTGTTTGAGTCATGTCATTGGACCATATATAGAATTTTTGGCTGATAACACATCAAATTAAGAAACTTCAAACTTTCCCAAAATTGAAAAGTTGAACATAAGAACCAGGTCTCCAGTCAGAAGGTGTTTATGCCTCATACCTCACAAGTGCAGATCTGACAGGGGTCGTCTGCCGGATGAAAACTGTCCCCTGGGCCGTAAACTCTGCCCTCAAATACACAGTCTGTTCAAAAACATTGTGTAAGTTCATCAAATAGAAAAAAAACCTGATATGAAACATGCAGCCATTGGTCTTCACATCCTTATTTTCTTACCAGCACACACAGGGCAGCACTCCCCGGGCACGCTGATGAAGTTGATACAGGGAGATAGACAGTGCACTTCAGAGCAGGTGGTCACTCCGTCCACACACATGCACGTCATACAGGGAGTGGAGTCTGCGAACCAGCTGCTGCCCTCGGTGTGCTCCTCTCCTCCGTACGTGCAGCCTGCGAGAGGGAAGATCAGTCACAGGAACAACTGTTTTCCAGCTGTGAGGGCAACCGCAGTGAAGAATTTACCTCTGCAGCGAGGACAGCAGGCGCCTGGATCAGTCACCTGATGCATACATGGTAGTTTGGGACACCGGGGAGACGAACACTGGACCTCACCTGCCTGCAAGACTCAAACACATTAGCACCTGAAGACAGGAGAGGCTGAAAATACAGAGAGAAAAGGAAAGAGCCTCACAAAGGAGGTCAGACCTGGCAGGTGCAGCTGGAGCAGCGGTTTGAACTCAGGGTCCATGCTTGGCCGTCACTGAACTCCTTCCCATCCAGCATACACACTGAGACCAGACACCAAGACAGAAAGAAAGAAGTTAGAAGATTTCCTGAATTACTGTACGGAAACAAATAATAATTATGTGTTCCAAGATTGTCGGGTTATTTTTTCTACCATTTACACAAACAGTTCCAAAAATTACCTGTGCACTCAGGGCAGCACTGTCCTGGTTTGGTAACGGGTCGAGCGCAGGGCGTCGACGGGCAGACTAGCGGCACACAAGTGACGGTGCCTCTGACACATGTGCAGCGCTGGCAGGGGTTCGAGGAGGCCGTGAAGGTGTGACTGTGAGAGTGCACGACCCCCTCGTACAGGCAGGAGTCACAGACGGGGCAGCAGGTTTCTGAAGGGACCGGCTGAGAGCACCGGACTGGACAAGGTCTCCTCTGACAGGTCACCACCTCGTTCTGTTCAGGGGAAGAAGGTGGGAAAAGAGAACGGTTGAAAGGATGGACTAAATCAAACCATGTGCATTCGCCATTCAGATGTTTTTTATTTTTCATTCAGTCAGAATCGATCAGACTGACCAGGCAGGAGCACGAGGAGCAGGGGTCAGTGGGTGAAGGGAAGGTGGAGCCGGACTGATACTCTCTCCCTTGATGCTGACATATGCCGGTGCAGACGGGGCAGCACTCTCCAGGAGGAGTCACCGGACGCACGCAGGCAACGCTTGGACAAGATGCACTTGCACACACCACACCTCCGTTCTACACATAAAGACACATGTCGGCTATGAATATGTTACTTCATAATCCTTGTACAAATGAGAATGAATAGTGGAGTGGTAACTTGGATTCATCCATCCATTTTCAGGATTCTGTGGGTTTAAGGGAAACTCCACAAAGCACAAGTCACTATGTTGTGCTCCTTGTCTGCTCCAGTGGAAGTCATAGAGTATGAAGTAATTCAAACAAAGAAAATCTCTTGTGAAACACACTGGACATTGCAATCAAAAGCAGAAAAGTGGATCATGCAAAAAATGTAAGAAAAATAAATAAAACATTTCATAGCCTACAGATTTCCTCCTTAGCTAGCAAGGACACAACACACTTGACATGTGTTGTGTCCAGAGCTCTGAATTGGTTTCATAATAATGTGTAATTCAGATTGTTTGTCAGCTTAACAAAGAGAATTGTGTAATAAAACAAATAAAGTACATATTATGTACCAGACAGGAGCAGAGCTGACAGTGGTCCGTAGGGTGTTGGAATCGTTCTCCGCTAAAACAGTCCCGTCCGTTAAAGCTGCATCCATCACACACTCCACAGGCACATCCGTCCAGAGCCGGGTGTGGACATGACACAGCTGGGCATCTTCTCTGCACACACACCACCTCGCCTCTCTATGGAAGGATGACAAATAAACAAGGTGACGAGAAGATGCGATGGTGCAGAGGTCAAAAGGTTAAAGGGTCTCACTCACTGAGCAGGTGCATTCCTCGCAGCCTTTCTCTCCTCCGGGTAGAACCTGACCGTCAACATACGAGACACCTTGGAAATGACAACCTAAAAACAAAAGACAGCATTAGTTATTCACACAATCTGCACATGCATGCGTCTCTGTTATATCTGCAGTGATAACGTACCATCACAGACCGGGCAGCCACATGGGCTGGTGACGGGGTGAGGACACAGAGCTGCTGGACACGTTTTCTTCAGGCAGCGCACTGAACCCCTCTGCAAGTGAACAAGCAAGACATGTTGTTTAGAGAGATTAACCAGCAGGAATGTGTTGGTGAATGTGTGTGTGTGTGTGTATTGCTGCTACCTGGCAGGTACACTCAGAGCAGAGGTTCCCTGGGTCGGGGATCGTCTGCCCATTGGTCAGGACCACACTGTTATAGAAGCAGCCTTTTCAACAGAGACGCGTTGTGATCATGGAAATGATGAAGACACAAAGCGTGAATTAAGTGAATCCCGAACAAGTGATGTGTCTGGCTTTGCCTTTACGTACGGTCACATTCTGCACAGCATTGTCCGGGGGGGTTATATGGGTGGCTACAATCTCCATAACAGGGCAGCTTGGAGCAGACGACCTCCCCTCCGTAGCAGTAGCACACACTACAAGGGTCTTGGTCATCGGGAAACTCAGTGCCATCGGGATATTCTTTACCGTGAAACATGCAGCCTGCAAGTTGAAGATTAGAGGCCGACATGTTTTTGAGATGAATTAAAAAACAGTGTGTGTTTGTGTGTTATCTTCAGTAACGTGGGTTTTTTGTTGAAAGTCGAGTGTTTCAAACGCTCACCGTCACAGGACATGCAGCACTGCCTCTGGACTGGGTGGTTACAGTTGGAGGGCGGACAGCGTTTTCTCTCACAGCGGACAGATCCCTCACGGCACAAACATTCAGAACATGGGTCTGACGCTTCATCCCACCTCTCCCCGTTGGCTCGCTCTCGACTCTCATGTAAACAGCCTGCGAGAGGGAGGGAATTATGGAAACATGCTCAGACTGAATGTGCAGACTCTTAGAAACAATCTAAACTGCTTCGTCTTTAAGTTTTTCCCGACAGGACTCGTGAGGTTGTACCTTCGCAGGTCCGGCAGCACTCTTGTGTGATGGGGTGGGAACACGCTGTGAAGGGGCAGGGCTTGCGCTGACAGTGAACTGTCCCGTTGGTGCAGCCACAGGATCGACAGTTGTCAGTCGGGTGGTAAAAGCGCTCGGTGTGTCTGTAGGTCCGTTGTTCGAACACACAGTCCGATGGAGGAGCTGCGGGGACATCAGGGAAAAGAAAGAATGTTATGTGCCGTCATGAGCTTCTTTCCTCCACTGGTACTCCTCCTGATTGTTGTTCTCTCTTGCACAGCCTTACCTGGACACTGGGGGCAGCAGTCTCCTGGTATCACATTCGGGTGTGAGCACAGCAGTGGTGGACATCTCTTCTTCAGACACTGGACATTCCCATTCTGTAACAAACAACACATAAGATAACAATGAATACCCGCAACACCGGGGGACAAGTCATGGTGTGTGGCTCAGTATTCTTACGATGCAGCTGCATGTCCTGCACGTGTCAGTGGGATGAGGAAACTCCAGACCGTTGGGATACTCTTTCCCAGCATGGGTGCAGCCTGATGGCAGATTGTGAAACTGTGAGATTGGGTGAAATGCATGGAGTGTTCCTGAGGATGAAATAACACAGCCTCACCATTGCAGTTGTTCTGACAGCAGGTTCCAGGTCGAGGCGCGTTACAGTGCGGCTGAGGGCATTGTGCTTGGTGGCAGTCGATCCTGCCGCTCACACACTCACACTCCTCACACACACTCAGGGGATTGAGAAAAACTTGTCCATCCACAAACACACGGTTTTCAAAGGAGCAGTCTAGAGAAGATGCAAATACACAGAGGTGTGACCTGAGCCGACTGAGGATAGTTGATGAGGATAAAATCGCTGAACAATGTACAACATGAATCACGATCATGTCACGACTTTGTGTACCTGGACATTTAGCGCAGCACTCTCCGCGTGGTGTGTACGAGTTGGTGCAGTTGACAGGAGGACAAGGTCTCCTCTCACACGCCACAGTGCCGTGCTGAGGAGAAGGAAAAGCTGTCAGCGGGTCTGAGGTTTAACAGAGTAGTGCAGCGGGTTGGTGAATAGAGACACGCTCACCTGACAGGTGCAGATGTGGCAGGGCTGCTCGGGGGTCGCAAACCTCTGGCCCTCACTGTAGATACGATGATTGTAGGTGCAGCTTTCGCACGTTGCACAGCAGGAGCCTGAGACAAGGAAAAAGACACATGTACAGAGGGTGCACATTGACAAAGAGAGCGAGAGAGAGAGAGAGAGAGAGAGAGAGAGAGAGAGAGAGAGAGAGAGTCAGGAGGGACTGAATGAATGTGCAGCTGTGCTAAGAAAAGTGAGTATTTAGGAATAGTATCAATATCTTTTGGTCGGCCATGTGTTGATACTGAAGCGGTGGCCACAAACAAACCAACATATGGAAACTGAGAAGTGTCAAAATACATTTGATTCGAGTCAGAGAGCTTCAGCTGAGTCTGGTTCATCACATGTGGCCCAGACCACTTCCAAGTATGGTCTGAGTGAGTGAATGATCTCAGGATGCATTCAGGACCGGGTCCAGGTCTTACCAGTGGTCTTGGTGGGATGCAGGCACTCGCGGGGTGGGCAGTGCGCGTGTGTACACCGGGTTTCTCCATTCGCACAGGTGCAGCTGGAGCAGCGGTTCTCCAGTTGCCAGCTGGAGCCTTCGTCATACTCCACCCCCTCCAACACACATGCTACCACGAGAAAGGAGGAGACGCCATGTGTTCACATAAGAAGTGAAGCCGTGTGTGTGTGTGTGTGTGTCTGTGTGTGTGCAGATCATTACCTTTGCAGATCGGACAGCAGAGTTGTGGGTCTATTATGGGGTTGGAACACTGGACAGGAGGACACTTCTCTTCATGGCAAATGACATTGCCACCCTTACAGATACATTTATAAGATAATACAGACATATGAGGGAAACTTAGCTGCAGTGAAAAATGTATAAACACAATGTAGTTTAATGCAGAGTGGAATCATTTAATCTAGACTTTTCAATACTTTATTTTAGAGTTTACCTTACACCTGCACTGTAGACACGGCCCACTCCCTGCAGGGGTGAACACTTCCCCATGAGCATACATCCTCCTGTCATACTCACACACTGCAGGAAAAACACACAACCTGATCAGGTTTCAGCTTGAGCAGGAAAAGTTGAAAATGGAAGATGAAATGCCAATCAGATACACAAACCATCACATGTGGGACAACACTCTCCCTTGTGCTTAGCTGGATGATTGCAGCGCGGTGTCGGACACGATGAGTCCAAACGTTCACAGGACACTTCGCCTGCCTGACAGATGGAGACAAGATGGGATTAGGTGCTTCAACCCGATGCAGCCAACATTCATCCACTGTCAACGATTTGAAAAACAGCCTCATTTTTAACCCTTAATCCCATTTTCACATTAGCTAATGAGAGTAGAAATGATTTTTGACTGGTTTTCTTTCAACATGTGGGTCGTGAAATCTCTCGCCAAATCCAGCCACATGAAGTTCACCTAACCGTGAAACCACCACAGCTTTGCCAAACTGAACTCACAGAGCAGTAGCAGCGGAGGCAGGGGTCTCTCCTGGAGGGGAACGTCTGTCCGTCCACATACACCTTGGACTCATATTCACACTGCTCACACCTACAGAGTTTCAAATCAAACACAACAAAACTCTAAATCTTTTGTCTGCATCCCAACTTTCATCTTTGGGTGAGACGGAACAGCTGCAGGTTTGAAAGGGACATGGGTGAGGTGAGGCAGGTTTGATACCGTGGGCAGCAGTCTCCAGCACGATGTACAGGGTTTCGACAGGACAGAGCAGGACAGGGAAGAGGGGAACACGCCACGTTTCCATTCTTGTAAATAAAGAAGAAACACAATCAAACATTATTTACAACTGATTTACACCACAGACTGCATATAAAGAGAGAAGACGTGTCAGCTCCCCAAGATGTCTCGATCACCCCACGGATGGCCGGCTGCAAGACAGTTCATAAATCCTGCATCCTCCATGTTAGTGGAAGGGACATGGAACAAACTAAAAGTCCAGTCGCTTTTAAGGTTTGGTTTTAATTAGTTATTCATGTTACAGAAACAGGGTTAAAGGTCATAATTGACTCTCTACTGGTCAAGAGGGTGCATCAGTGGGATCTCTCATGTGCAAGAGGGCAAAGTTTGTATTCTGACTTCATTTCTAGATAATTGAAGGGAAGTGGAGTTGCGTCTTCCATCTTTACACAGTCTTTGGTGTACACAGGCAAAAGCTATAATCACTTTCTTCAGTCACGTACCACACAAGTACACTCTTGACAACGGTCTCCAGTAGGAATCGCGGCACCGTTGGGGAAGTCGTGACCATTCGCTCCACAGCCTGAGAGACACACATGAGCACAAGCTGTTTCTCTGCAGTCCATCACACACTCACAATGCTCGGGTGAATGAATCAAACCCACCCTGACAGACCGGACAGCAGGTATTTGGCGGTGGAGCAGCTGGGTTTTTACAAGGTGTGCGGCACTGCTCCTTCTCACAGTGAACTTGACCCTCCTGGAGAGAAGACAGATAAATATCACTGGATATGAAGAGATGAGAACATAAGTGGATGATTATCATTCAGCTCACCAAACAGTGGCAGACGTCACAGGGGCTCTCTTCTGGTCTCCACTTGGCTTTGTGATCATAACGGACACCAGTATGGATGCAGCCTGCAAACAAATGTTGAATCCGATTACTTTACTGTCATCGTGGAACTTAAGTCTTTCAAATTAAATTTAACAAAACAAGATATAATAGAGAAATTCCGTCTTTGGAAAAATAAACCCATTTTCTTTCTGCTGTTTATTGTATTAATTGCATGAATATAAATCCATACTCTTTAGCCATTTAGCTTTATCTTCTGTATGAATGTGTTTTAATTATTAGGGCCCGAGCACTGACAGACACTGACAGACAGTGAGGCCCTATTGAAATTGTAAGGATTATTATTATTATTATTTTTCAGGCAAATGAATTGAGTTTTTGAGGGCTTTAGCATGCTCAAATTCTTACTAAAATTGAGTAAATTAGAAAGTGGTGAAATATACTTTTCATTTATTTTATTTGATATATTCATTTATTAATTTTTATTTATAATTTCTTTTCTTTTTTGAATTTAATTAAATTTAAAAAAAAAAACCTGCGCAGAAGAGAAATTGATTTAAATATTTTTTTGTATTCTTACTTTTGCATTGCGGGCAGCAGTCTCCAGGTACAGTCTCTTTCTGTGTGCAGTCCAGTGAGGGGCAGGGCAGAGGAGAGCACTCCCTGGTACCACCCTGTGGCCAAAAGAGGGGGGAACAGGTGAGACACAGTAAAAAAATACCAGAAGAGTTGTTAATGCTCAATAAAAAAATGTGCCTATGTGCGTGTAAAATACTTACCTTACACGTACATGTCTGACATCCATCCAGAGTGCTGTAGGACACATTATGAATTGTGCCGTCCAGCTCACATCCTGAATAAGAGACAACATCTTCAGTGCACCCACATTTTTTATCTTC
This sequence comes from Platichthys flesus, assembly GCF_949316205.1. Classification (NCBI taxonomy): domain Eukaryota; kingdom Metazoa; phylum Chordata; class Actinopteri; order Pleuronectiformes; family Pleuronectidae; genus Platichthys; species Platichthys flesus. Next base: position 11,483,823 of record NC_084950.1, on the reverse strand, counting down.
TCAGTGCGTACGTCTGCATATTCCAGGTAATAATCTAAGAGTGTATACTGATCAATAAAAGAAGAATAAATATGTTTTTGTTTCATTGCCAGTGGTCTTGTCCTCTACACGCTCTTTCCATGAATGCAGATGTTCTTCACCTTTTCTCTCTCGGTCACTGGAGGAACATCTGGCTCTGTTCTCTCTCTCCAGTAACAACAGAGGAGCGTTGTTTTGATATAATACACTGTACACCTGCTCGGTCTCTCACAATAAATTTTAACGGTGCATAACTATAACCGGAAATGCCTGTAACCCTTTTAACGACTACCACTGGCGAGTCTATTAAAAATAAGGGAGATTTACAGTTGGAAACAAGTAGAGGAAAAATTGGAAAAGGGGGAAGAGGTTTCCCTCAGGGGGATTCCCTCTGGACGATGGCGCTAACGACTTCCTCCATTCTGTGGCTGTTTTACTTATCTTGCTAAAAAAAAAAAGTTGTTTACATTACTGATCTCTGAAAAATCAACGCTTGCCAATTTTTTTTTCATCAAACACTTTCAGCGAGCTTATCAAATAGTATCTCCACTTGAACTTTTCAGGAGATCCTTATTTTAATGACGAGGACAGAGACAATGTGTTTGTGTGTGTGAGAGAGAGGGTAGTAATCACAGGGTGAGAGAGAAAGAGAGAGAGCGGCAGGAGAGGCTGCCTACTGTGCCAGCAGCCAACAGGCATTTCCTCTAGCAGGCCAAGCATGCATGAGATCAAAGTGCGGGTGTATATCAGCTGGGAGCCGGCGGAGTCTTCTGGCCTACATGCAGAAACAATTAAGGCAGAGATGAATGAAAATGGCAGAGACAGTGACGGAGAGGGCGGTCGTAGGGGGTGAGAGAGGAGACAGTGGGGAACATGTTTATTACATTGATGGTGAAAATGTGCACGATAAGCTGAACAGAGTGACGTTTACATAACCCTCTGGGAGTGAGGACGTTAGAGAGACACACAGAGACACTGGGAATCCCCACTGGGGCCAGTCCAACATCCAACGTTAGTCCCACATGTTTGCTCAAGCAAACAAGCTGTGGAAAGTCTCCTCAAATGACTAGAAAACATTCACATGGATTATTTTATAATTATAAGGGATTTTGTAAATGTGAGTGTGAGAAGTGAGCGGTAGAAAGAAAACAGGTGGAAATGGCAATAAAGACAAAGACAAAAGCTGAGTCCTCTTTACCTCTGATGTTAGATTGACATGTGACCTTTCCAGATGTGCAAGTGCAAACATTGCTGAGGTCAATTTGCCAGCGGTGGCCATCGTCCACTTCACGTCCCTCCCATTCACATCGCTGCCTCACACACTCACATCCCTCCAGGTACTTGACACGGGATTGTAGTTCGGCATTCTGCAATAGAACCACAATATCTAAACAATTCCACGATGTCATTTCATGGTTCATCATATCACTTTTCATGAAAAGTCGTACTACCTGAGCTTTGACCATGTCCAGCATACGAGCCATCTCCTCCATCCTCTTCTCCAGCGTCTTCAGCCTGTCGTCCTTCTGGACCTGGGAAACAGACTTTACCCCTTCAGGAGAAGCCGGAGGCCCCAGGGCGACACCTCGCTGCAGCTGGTCACTCTGGACGTCCTGGGGATAAGTGGCGGTTTGGTCCACTGGCCTGTGGCTTGTTTGAGATTTACTGGGGGAAGCACCCTGCTGTAACCCTCGGCTGCTGTCAGCCCAAGAATCTGCGCTCTGGGCGACTGCATGTTTAGACGTAGGCAGATTATCTGGGAAATAACAAGAGAGTGTGAGAGTTTGTGTTTGATGAGAGGAGCAAGAGATTCCTGAATATTTACTGAATGAATCAAAGAACAAATTCGGTGCCTGAACAAACACCCAGGAGAACACTGTGAAGATTAAGATCCACAAGGAAAGAGGTAGAATAAACACGCTGTTTGGGAGGGTTACTGCCTGAGGGCCAAAAGATATGATCTAATCCACATCGACTAGGTGGTCCCTGCAGTCAGGGTCTCGCTGTCCACGATGCCAGACGAAATAAGCAAAGTAAAGTATTATCAGTGACTTACAGGTTCATATAAAAGGGAATCACTAGGAAACCTCTGGGGGAAGCATAAATTCGGATCACATGATAAACCCGCACAACATGTTATCGTAAACAGATGTACAGATATACACACACAGACGTCAATGTACTGCATACACACATACAATATTGCGAAAGTCAATTTCAACTCTCCAGGTAACTTTGAAAATATCTATGATTGATCATGTTTATTTTCGAGGGAATATTCACATTATTTCTGAAAAAAACAAACAGATGTACACTCAGGATTGATATAGATAATGTTTCTTTACCTGTAAAATTGTCGCAGACCCACGGGCGCCTTGAATATGCTTTCATTGAAATCTCAGCTGTCTTCAAATATCCCTGTTTTGATAAAGAAACACAGATATGCTCACATGTTGGACTGGATGCTTTGAATGCACGTTAAAGAGATGAAGACGATATGGAAGCGTGATTTAAAAGTTACACAGATTCAGGACAGAGTATATTTTTGTCCCCTGGATAGTTATAGTATGTTTCCTTTATTTTGTGATGTGGAACTGCAAGTGGCGTTATTCAACGGGGCAGCGGCTCATGATTGGAAGCACCAATATTTTCGCCAGATGCCGTGAACTATATCACTAAACTCACGCTGAATTTGCTGTCCTTCCTCCGCGGCGCGCTGGCAAGAGTGATGACAACGTTCTGAGGCAGCTCCAGGTGGATCTGCTCCTCGCTTTTTATCGGCACAACAACAGCTTCCTGACAGTCCACAAAAAAAGCCAGTCTGTCGGGCTCCAGGCTCACGGCCAGCTGTACCCGTTCCTCCCTGGAGAAGGGGTTTCTCACAGGGAAGAGAAAGCTGGCAGGGCCCCGAGCTCCTCTTCCTCCTCCACCTCCTCCTCCAGCCTGGTAGTCCAAACGCAGCGTGTCGTTGAGGGTGGAGGAGATGAATTGGAGAATGGGTGAGGATGGAGTGGAGAGGGAGAGGAGAGTGGCACTGGAGCCTGACGACTGATGCCCCACGAAGTACAACCCCATGCTTCCCTGCAGGTTAGAGTGCAGGAGGTGGGAATATTCTGCTGGTAGAGTGAGGTGGGGGGCTCTGGGACGTATCCTGTACATCACGCCACTGGGACTCTGCAGTTTGGATACGCCGCTAATGTGGCTGGACATGTTCAGAGCCTCCAGAAGGTCAATCACTAGGAGAGAAGTAAAACACAGAGTCAGACTTGGGACATACTGCACACAAGCATGAGGTAACACTCTGTGTAACCGAGGATGACACTGTGCAGGGATTTGGGTTCTAATGAGTGTGAGTCTGTGAAGATGAGATGCAAAGTGAAGCCATTCTTCAGGCCTGTCACAGGTGGCTGCTTCGCTGACCTCAAACCCAACAGCAACAGGTAAGTATGATGGATAGAGTGAGTATCTGTCTGCTTCTCAGTGGCTGAGATACAGCGTCTGATGCAACCTGAAGATAGGTGAACTACATGTGACTGGTTTGGATTTGGTTTGGGACATGCATTTATATAAACATATAGTGACTAAGAACATGAGCTCTGAAGTAGCCATTTTATCCAACTATTTCTAAATTAAGCTTTTGTCTTCTTTCTTCAAAAATACATTTCTACCTTATCACAGATATTTAACAAGTATAGTTTCGTTCCAAAATAAAATGATCTCCTCCTTCACCAACTACGCTTTAAAACATGTTATGTTGAATTGACTCAATTATGTTATGTCAAGTGGTAAGATTTTATACATTTGTCTAAATCAAGATATATATATATTTTAAGTTTAGTGCACATATGTTTTTAAGTTCATTGTAATGGTCATTTATCAGTAATTTAATATATAGTTGAAAAATATATGTAGGGTCCAATAACACTTTAAAACCGGTTAAACAAGTGGGATTGAAACATTTACAAGGGGTCATATTCCATTTCTTCAGAGTAGAACATTAAACTGCTGCCTGCAGGTGAATCTATGAATAATAATCATTGCATTTCTAAACACAGTATAAACCAACAACTCACACCGTTTCTGTACTATAGTTATACACTTTCACTTAAGCCGAATGCAAGGCTTCTGGAATAGTTTAAATAGTTGTGCATGAACTTTATCTCCACATAACATTATAGCACAAAGGTTGAACAAGTCATTGACAGTTTTGTAAACTCACCGTTTTCATGATGGGAACCAGACTGCCCCTGCACCGTCTGCGCACACACCCAGAGAAACTGTATCCCCAGCAGGATTGGAGTCCTCAGTTTGCCGCTCTCCATTTCTCCAGACGAAAAGTTGCACCAACATCCAGCTCAGAAAAAAAGCATGACTTTCATTTTTCCTTCAATCCGATCTGGTGCCATGGACAATGGCTCGTGCGGTTCAGGATCTCCCCCTCGTTCCTCCGTGAGCAGAGCTCTGTCTCCAGAGGGGAAACATGGAACATCTGGATGCGGGCAGGGCGTCACTACTCTCTGCAGTCACACACACTTACATTCCCCCCCGGGGCCACATCCTCACCGCACTTTCACACCGAGATCAAAAAGGCAAATAGTCTGGAGAGTCTGAGGATTAATTGTGAAACACTGACAACCTAGTTTTAACCATAGGAGTGGAAAAAAAGACGAATGCGTAAAAAGGGTTCAGGTGTGCAGTGCGCATAAGGAGGGGAGGGAACCGGCTCCTATCTCCGCCTCATCCAGAACCACTGCTGTGAGTGGACTCTTTTTTTTCTTCTTCTTCTTCTACTTATCCTGTTTTCCCTCTTTTTTTATGTTGGGAAAAAAAATTATCTCCACCCGGCACAGTTCAGCGGTGTTGATTCCCAGGGACCCTGTTTTTGGTAATGCGCTAAAACCTGGTGTGGAGAACTGGAGAGGAGCCATCCAAGCTGGAGCAGCAACAAGTCTGTGTGTTGTGTGTATGCAGAGACACAGAGAGAGAAAGATAGAGAGTAAGATGGTGGGGGTAAACACATGTAGTCATGTTTCACTGCTTTGGACTCAGTCCCAGTGTGCATCCAACTGTGCCCTCCACCCACTCCCCTCTGTCTCCAACAGCTCCTGGCTCTTCTCTCATGTTGTTGTTCCCGCTCATGTCTGCTCTGTTGTTTCTCAAACTACACCCTCGTAAGCAAAAGCTCTGTTTCATCAAATCGCTGGTGATGATGATAGGACACTTAGTTGTTGCTGATGGCTGAAGCAGATGGTTCTGTCTTTGTTTTCCACATGGGACAACAAAACCTGACTTTGTTTCAGAATCTTCCCACCATCTGTCCACCAAACAAACATAATCTCACCCCCTTCTCTCTGGTATGTGGCTGTAATTGGGATTATTACAGCCAGTTAGTCTAATACTCACAATTAAAAAGTTTTCCCATAGGACTTCCTCGCTTCATTCCATTGGTTGCCAGGTCCCTCTGGATGGCAGCATGGCACTGTGAAGTCTTTACAATCCTGATTTGCCTCCTGGAGAAACTAAATAAAGTTTCCCCTAACACCCTGTGTGTTAGTTTCTCGGGTGCAGTCTCCATTTTAAACCTGCCGGTGTGGAATGGGCTGTGTGCCTGGCCTGTGGTGTTGCCTACCTCAGAATTATCCCTTGTCACTTGTGAGTCCTCCTTCAACAGTTTGACAACATTCTCACTTTTCAGTCACTTTTTTATTGTTTGAGTCCTGGCGTGTGCAGAGATTTTTATAATCTGAGTTTAGTCTATGGTGCAGAGTGAAGTTAGAAAACGTTATCTTCATCCTACCTGGTTTATCTGGAAAGGAGATTTTATACACAACCCAACTGTTAAAGTTTCATACTTCTTAATAATATACTTACAATAACAATAATGATAATAATTTATAAATCACAGTTATACTAACTACAGTAATTCCTTATTTATTTACCGCTGTATTGCTTCTTTGCACAACACAAAGTCAACATTTGTTATGGCAACGTTTCCATCAGTACTTCATGCAAATTGAGCTTTGCCCAGGAGATGTTATCTTATGCACAAATAGACTAATAACACACAGCAAACATACCATATGCATAAAGGAGTAAATGTGTGAATATTTCATGAGTGGGTTTGAGTTACTCTCCCAAGAGCTTCTGTAGTAGATTTGATTCAGTGAGATGTCTGTCTTTAGTGGAATCAGCCTTCAACAAATGTTTGTTTCAGTTTTAAATGGGTTTCATTTTCAGTATCATTACAAGAAAAAACAAAACACACACACACACACACACACACACACACACACATACACGTATACACACTCTCTGGAAAAACAAATGTTCTGATGTTGCAGAGGTCAAAGAGCTATGATCGATCCACCTTATCCTCTGTCACAACCTATCTGGTGACATCCAGTGGTCAGGTCCAGACACTACAGATCAGTTCACCCAATCTGGAAGCCTGTGAGATGAGTCATTTTCAAATACTGTTAACTGCAGAGTATCATAACAACATTACACTCTCAGAGTACCACTTCCCTATGACTTGTCTATCTTTAAATGCCATCTTTAAACATTTACTCAGTCTTTCTCCGAGACACAGCCTGCACAGTGTTCAGCCTTTTCCTCCCTGAGGCCCTTTTGAGTCTTTAAACACTCCTGCTCCCCCTCCTGCTCCCCCTCCTGCTCTTCTCTGACAATGGAAACCACTCACATGTCTGCACTAACCAAAACATCTCTCATGGAGCCAGACGGTTTCTTTCATCACAGCCCTGAAGATATGTGGAGACACACTCCTCACTGTGTGTGTTTGTGTGTGTGTGCGTGTGTGTGTGCCTGTGCATGCTGTGACAAGAGTGTAGAAGGATGTGGGTTAATCTTCAGAAGGCGAACGGCCGATGTTTGATAGCTAATCCCTTGTCAGGCCCAATTAGTCGTTGCACACTGCTAATTGAGCAAATCCAACCGGCACAAGCTGTGTAGCCAAAGAACCTGCTTACACTCAAGTTTTAACCTGAACAATGACCTAAAATACATCTGTATTTACATTATGATACAAGCTGCACAGACCTGATATGGCAGAGTTAAATTATACCTCTGGATCTCCTCCGTGACGAGAGCTGATTGGACGCCCAGGCTGCTGAGCTTTGATTGCATGACGTTCTGCTGATGAAGGTCAAGTGTCTTTGTTCCAGACAAATCCCCTAAATTCACATCTCCAGGGTCAGATGCGCTCCAACCTCACCATCCGGTTCGTTCCATGTCCAATCTGATTGGCTCACTCTTTCGTCCCTGACCAGGTTAGCCCCGCCCTCAAGCTTTACCCACTGAGCTGACGTTTATCCAAGGACATGCACCATAATCTGCTGTCTACCTTTTAATGTGTGCGAGGAGGGGGGTCTGTGTTTGCACGGCAGTGTGTGTGTGTGGCCTGTGTCATCCTGTTGTTGTTTCTCTTGCTTTGTTTTTTCCTTAAAGCTGCATCGTGGCTTTTTGAGTGACTTCTTGGTTCGTGGTTTTGTGTCTGAGAATCAGAGATGCTGCTTCCATCACAAGTCAGGAGGATATGGACGAGCAGCAGAGGATTTGACAGCAACAGGTCAGTGGGCTGAACAAATCCACAGACGGTCTGCGGTCATACTGACTCTGACTCAGTTTGTAACAGAAAGCGAATACGTCTGTTTACATTTCATTGGCTGCAGAGTTATTGTTTTAGTGGGATGTGACCCCAGGTCCTGTTAAGACCCCCCACCCCTTCTCCTCCTCTAACTTCAAACACATGCGCCAACACACGCAACTGAACCCAGAGACACACAAAGACCACGAGAGACACAGAGATATATGGTATCTGAAGCTGCATCAGGTTTCAGAGTTTGTTTTAGAAAGGTTCTTGATTACAACATCATTTGTGTGCCTATAGAAAATGGGTGGGGCAATTGTCTGCAGAGCTCGACAGGGAAAAGAAAAAGAGAGCAACTGTATAAGAGAAGCATGAGAAGAACAAAAATAGTATACGACCATTTTACAGGTTTGTTCTGTAGACCGTGATAGACAAGGCAGAAATCCAGGTACAGGGATTAAAGGGAATTACAGGACACAGAGTATATTTGTGTGTGTGTGCGTGTGTGTGTGTGTGTGTCAGATTTAGATGAGGAGAGGGTATTTATGTGTAGCTATCAAGACACAGAGTGAAGCTCAATCTCATGAAGAAGATGAAACCTGTTGTTAAGGGGGCATATTATGCGTCTTTTCCACAATTTGACAACGTTTCTGAAGGTCTTAAAACATCTGTGATACACTTTGCTCTTCTCTCAGGCAGAACTAGCCCCTGAGGCCTCGCTGAGCCCAGGAATGGACCTCCCTGAACTCAAACTGACTTCATTTCAGGCCAAGGCTCCAGTCTGGTCGCTGCTGGTCCTTCTATGTCTGCACACAGCCAAAGGTTAGAGCCAATTCACATCTGATCCTATTAAGAGTGTGGTTCTCGGCCAGAATGAACAGGGTTGTAACCGTACTGCGTATACGTGTCTGTGTTTACGTTTGCGCAGGGATGTCGGGGTGGGGCGGGTGTTTGGATGGACATGATGTATTTGTGACGGTCAGAGAAAACAGCCGCCCAGGAGAAGTAGTCGCTGAGCTCTCGGCTGACACCACAGTGGAAGGGGTACAGTGGATCCTGGATGGAAAAGACAAAGATTGGTTCTTCCTGGATGAACGATACATCCGGTTGAACACATCGGTCGACAAGGCTCTTGACCGGGAGGTAACGATTCAGGATAAACTCTCACAACACACTGAGATGTGTTTCAAACTTCTTATTACAACGACTCAATGAAAACAATCTATCGGACATTGAACTTCACGTCCTTGTTCTTGGACTAAACACAATCCGTCACCGTCATCCTCCTCGCAGGCAGCTGTCTTACATCATGGCAGCTTTTAAAGTGTCAACCAGATCAAGGGACTCTCTCTCTCTCCCTGTCTGTCGGCTTCTGTTACTCCATCCCTAACATGAAAATATTGCTTGACTGAAGAGTTTCAACATTACACCTTCTCAACACAATGTGCTTTAAAGCATCAGTTCAGTGTGTGGCTGTCTACCTCTAAGAAATGCTTCCTTCTTCCTAACATAATCTTAATTAAAAATTGGGAGGGGATTTTTACAGTGTACCTGAAGAACAGTTGAACATTAGAAATGTGGATATTTGCTTTGTCAACACCTTGACACAAGCCTGTTCTCAGTGTTTTGGTAATTCAAATGTTTCAGGCTCAAGCATTTGTACAGATAATTTGTGTTTAAACGTTTTAATCATCTTAAAGAAAGTCTTCTCCTCATACCCGGTCTGTTCTCTCTGTTCTCATCTCTCAGGCCCAGAGTCCCGTTCTGATGGCTGAGTTGCAATGTTATGAGGACGATCTACTTCAGGTGCTCTTAGTCCCATCATCTAATTAACGATTTCATGTGTCATCCTCCATTTACACATGTCTGCATCTTTTTTATCTGCTGTTGTTGTAGATTGTGTACAGGGTCATGGTGGAGGTTCTTAATGAGAATGATAACTCGCCTGTGTTTGCAGAAAACTCCACCCACTCTCTTACTATAAGTGAGGTATGAAGCTTTGATAAACACAGTATGACACTCAAGTCAGTGCACAAAACTGTGTAAAGGGTTTCCTGTCTGCCTTTCTGTTTGGGTGATTTCCAGCTGACTCCAGTGGACACTGTGATCTTTACCGTCCTGGCCACCGACGCAGATAACGACAAGATCATTTACATCATTGACCAGACATCCGTGAGTTTTAGTCTTTCACTCTTAACAAGAATGGAATCAAGAAGAGTTGCATGCCTCCTCCACGAGAGAGAAACTCGATCCCTGAATTTCTGTTTCTGTGTGTTTTCTGCAGCCTGATGCAGATTATTTCAAGCTTGATTTCCCAAACAGTGGAGAAGTGATCCTGTCCAAGCCTCTAGACTATGAGACTCAACCCGTGCTGACTGTTACCATCCACGCCTCGGTATGCTCTGCACATCCCCGCTACACTGATATCACCCACCTCAGAGTCCAGAGTCATGACGTGTCCATCAGTTCATGCATCCAATCCATTTCTCCAAAGACAACTTGCCTTGTCATTACCTCAGGAAATGAGCACCGCTGAGCGCTTCAACACCAGCGCCAACATCACCATCCACGTCCTGGATGGAGACGACCAGTACCCACAGTTCCTGCCGTGCACGCTGCTGTTCCAAGATGAGACCAGTCACATCTGCACCAGTCCTGTGTACACAGTCAACATCACGGAGGGGGAGGAGGTCAGCGGCTGAAGCTCACACACATTACCATATTGGAGGATGTGCTAATGTTATCCTGGATTTCGTTAACTATATTATTAACCTCATGTAAAGCTTTTTAAGGACAGAGGTGGACAATTCAATAACGCATGTCTCACTTCCTTGACACTGGAACCATAGGTGTGATTATATTATATCTGACCTTACAGAATATACTGCCCCATTTGTGATGCACTCCTGTGTTTATTATTCATGTTGAGTCTAGTATTGTCATTGCACAAGTTCTAACTCTGAGATCATCTCGAAATTGACATAGCTCAGTTGATAACGTCCAGACGACTCAGGCTACTCAACATTCATGGTTTGTATTGTGAGCTGTTGTGAGGATTTGATGAGTAAAGCACCGGATGTGTGTTATGCTGCAGGACATTGTGCTGGACTTCTCTCCTGGTCCTATATATGCAGTGGATGGAGACAGAGGCCTCAGCACTCCACTCAGTTATGCCATACTCTCAGGTACCACACACACACCCACACATACACACAGACACGGACACACACGCACAAACACACACACACACGCAGACAGATGTAAAGTATTAGATGTAAAAATTATGCTGTATGCTTTCATGTGTGCATCTATAACTCAGGCAACGACGACGGCCGTGTCCTGATCGATCGAGTGACAGGGGAGATGAAACTGACTCAGGGGGTGACGGACAGACTCACAACTCCAATGCTGCATCTTCAGGTCCTGGTAAGACTAAGCTGCTCTGTGTTGATGACGGGTTTAACATTTCTTTCTTAACTCCCCAAACCATCCTCCCTGCTCTCTCTCTCTGTGTGTCTCTCACCCAGGCATACCAGGATGATGACCCCAGGAAGTACTCTGTCGCCACAGCGTTGATCCGAATCCTGGCAGTGAACCACTTTCACCCGGTGTTTGACGAGGCTGAATATCACGGCTTTGTGACTGCGGTAAAGAGCGCTGCCTCTCTGGTGAACACGTACGGTGGCAAAGTGCTGATGTTACACGTAGAAGACCAGGACTTTGAGCAGGTGTGAACGGTGACATGATCGCTGGCTCTCTCTATTCGTTTGGTTTTTCTGTTACCCACCATCACTCCCTTCTCTCCACAAACTGACAGGGTTTCAATCCCAGGATCAGCTTCACCTTCAGCCCTACATCCAACCACACAGACATCTACCAGCTCACACAGGAGGGCCTGGTGATCGCCAGGTCCAGCCAGCTCAAACCAAAACAGAGACACACTATAGAGGTGAGCCTCAAACATACTATTATAATGATGCGTTTGACTGAACGGCCGTAGTGGTGAGTGCTTGTGGTTTAGACCAGTGGCAATAAACGATGTGAGATTTAGATGAAGTCAGATGCCAAGGCCCAATTCATCCCTTAAATTAAATCAAGCGGCACCAAATTACTCACAGATATTATAATATTCCGTGGAATATCTGTGAAAGTGTCAAAAAGCACCTTATCTCGCAATTTTGAAAAAAGATATCATATTTTAGTTGTTAAGTAAACTTGTGAACTAACAAACAAAACAACAAACAAATGGATAGGGATGAAAACATAACGTCCTTGTAGGGGGTAATAGTAATAAAGAACTGAAATTGTAAATAAAATGATCCGCACTAATGTCAAATATATACAATTTAAGTTAGTTGGCAAAAACACTAAAATGTATCAACCTGTCCTAAACTTACCAAAAACAGAAAAACAGTAAAACAGTTATAGGTATAGGCTACACTACTGCACATTATAGTGAAGCAAGTTCATTGTACTATACAACATCTATGTCTTTCATCGGAATCTTAGAAAAGACATAATGAAGATGATGTGATAAACAGTCCAACTTATTTCCAGGTAACAGCCACAGATCAAGAGTCAGGTGATGCCACCTGTACTACTGTCGTGATCGAGGTGTTAACTGAAGGACAATCAAGTGAGGACACACACTCCGACATACACACTCATTGCAGATGAGCCTGCTGACAATAACTCTGTGCGTCCTTCTGTGTGCACTGCAGTTCCTCACAGTCCACTGGGAGAAGAGCGCCTGACGGGCTGCACTGTGGGCAAAGCATTCTTCCTGAGCGTGGTGTTCATGACTACGGGTGGATGTGTCCTGTCTCTGGTGACGTGGTTGAAGAGGAAACGAAGGGGAAAGAGGGACCCACTGGAGAGAGGCTGTGTGGCCCAGGGAAAACACCCCAATGTGGTGAGGACTCTGTGTGACTCGAATCTACATCCAGAGTCAGCCTGTTTGTTTGTGAACACGGTCTCAGATTTCTCCTACTGTTGATATTTTCACAGAGCTTGCGGTGTTTCAATCTGGTGAGTTATTTATTTTCTCTTGTTGTAGCTAAGATTCTCTCTTGTCCTGATTTCCGGTCTCATTCCTACAAAGACTACGTATATAACATGCATTTTATTATTAGTTAGTGTAGAATAGATGTCTCCACTATTCATTTGATTTGAACATGTAAGGTACCTTAGTGCGGAAGGTAACACACTAACTTGGTAATTGATGGATTAATTCATTTCTTTCCCCTTAATGGTTATTGAGAAGCCTGGTCTCTTTTTTATAACAGTTATTAACTCTGGTAAGTAGGTTAGCTTTTCATTGTGCGTGAGCAGGGCTACGCAAAAACTATAAAACTGATTTCCACCAATGTTGCTAGAGGGATGGAGCATAGTGCTGGAAAGAATTCATTACATTTCGGTGCAGATAATGAATTAAGGAGCAGATCCAGGATTTAAATTTCTGTTAATATCCCAGTGAACAATGAGCAGACCTTGATTTTCCACTGTCTAGGACTTTTATGTTTTATCACAAACAAATCTGTACTTAGACCATTCCTTTTTTCTTTATATTATGTCAATTTCAATAATTAGAATAACAAAAACGTATAATAATTTATTATATAATTCTTCAGCATTGGCAGAGGTATATGCGCTATACTGAGTGCTTTTCTAAATCTTACTTTGTCATTTAAGTGACATAATGTGAAGGCTTTCAATCAGATTAGCATTTCGTGTTTTTTGGTAATGCTACTTACATTGAGTCTCACAACATTTCTTCCAAGTATTGCCTCAATGACTGTGGTTTATCCTCAGGTGAGTCACCGCACTGCCATGCCTAACACGGAGGAAGTTCCCAACAACAGGGAAGAATATGGACTCTGTAATCCTTCCTTCAGCTTCACTGACAAACCTGCGATCTACACCGTCCAAGATCTCCCCACCTGCCAAGGACCTGCTGCACCTGGAGCACCTGCTGCCCCCCACAGCAGCTTTGTTCACCCTGAGAACGTGTGTAGCCCTGTGATCTCCATTAAAAATGTTTCTTTACCAATCAAAAGCTCCCATAGCCCACCCACCTCTCACCCAACCACTGTGGATTTGAGGCCTACACACAAGGCTCAAGATGTTGTGCCATCCAGAGAAAATCTTAACTCCCCGCCTTCTACACCCCGGGAGCCTCCTGCAGAACTACCCAGCACCAGTCCGAGCCCCAACACACCTTATTCCCGTCCCGACTCACAAGCAACCACCTATGATGACATCATTGACCTTGTCACAAGCCCCTCCTCTCAATCCAGCGCTCCATGCAGTCAAACCCGCATTGCTTATGCAGAAATAGACAAACCATTCCGCAAATCTCGCGTGAAGACGCCCCCGTATTCACCTTTACTGTCCTCATCCCACCCCAAGCAGATGAGCACGCCCCCTCCCACCCCAGAGCAGGAGCCTTTCAAAGCCAAGCTGGTCCACATGGATACTTCACCGCTTGATACGCCTCCGGTGACGCCACAGCGAAAAAGCATGGAGGAAGACCAACCGTCCACCTCGCTGGATCAGGTAGACCCACCCCAGCAGCCATGTGCAGATACCAGCAGCCCATCTGAGAACAGGAGGCCATCTGAGGACAGAAGGCCCTCAGAGAACTCAGCAAACACCCAGGACGACCGCAGGGCGGGGGAGGAGGATGACGACGGCTTTCTGGGAGATGAAGATGGAGACAGGCAAAGTGACGATGTGTTAGAGTCAGATGAAGAAGAGCTGCTGAGAGTGATGGCTCGATGTAACCCTATTTTTATCACCTTTAGTAAGTGATGTTATTACGACGTGGCAGGGACTGAGTGTGACGGGGCAGAACGACGGAACATGGAGGATGTAAGAAGCAGATGAGGAGAACACATCATCCACAACAAACACGACGGTCTGATTCTGCTGAGTCATGGAAGAGGGCAGCTTTCTGTAAAGACAGCACAGCGGCCACATGCATATGTTTACCCACTGTCCTGATTGAAGACACTTAACGCACATTAATGTAGATGAATTAAAAATTCCCTAACATTCATATCACACAATTAGGCGAGCTGACATGTATGATACACAAGACACAGGTCAAATAACAAACTTATTTGACATACAGAGCTTTTCCAACAAAACAGCATATTCGTCTATAATATAGCCATCATAAATATATTCTCTTTGTTGATGAATAATACGACTGTATTCTTGGTCTGTGGGTAAATCCACATGAAATCACAAAGAAAGGCTCGTCTCTGCAGTTAGAATATCTAACACGTACATTATACATACAGTCTGTGGACTGACCACACATTCCCACAGTGGGTGTTCTCCTTCAGCCGTGTTTTTTTTTTATCCGACTATAAATTGAATAAAAAAAAAGGCACTTACTTATAGCAATTTGTAGTTTTGCTTTATTTTGAAGAAATTGTACTTTCTTGATTCTTGTCGTCCTTGGTCTGTACCCTCTGGGTCGAATGCACTTATTGTAAGTCGCTTTGGATAAAAGTGTCAGCTGAATGAAATGTAATGTAATGTAATGTAGGAACGACACCTGCCTTGACATCACAGAGTCTATAACGCACCGGCACCTCTTTTGCTCCTGTGGTTCTAGGGTTACCATGTAAGTAGCTGCACATCTGTATGTTCAGAACTTTTACATTGTGTACTTCGTCGTGAATTACTTAATAATGCCTACTCTTGATAATTCTTGATAATCTACCTTCTGGGTTCTGTTAGGGAAATCTGTCCCATGTATCTTGACCTTATGTTAACCTTTGATTGCATGTTATCATTCTGACATAATATCTCCACATCAGCGTTAATCAGTCTAACACAAAAAATGTTGCCAAAAGTGAAACATGACCCGATGGAGGATTTGATGAAAAGTTGAGGGAATTCCCAAAGTAAATATATATGAGATTATTAAACACCTGCACGCAAGCAGAGTGTGACTGTGCAAATGAAAATGTGCAATCTATCATTTCAGGACTGATTATCTGACTCATTCTAACACCTTTACACATGTACAAGCAACATAAGCACAAAGAGACTTTGTTTATTACAACAAAGAAAACATAAGGACGACAGCTTGACTAAAGTTTCTAAACAGGGTTAATTAAAAAAAGACGAGCTGCCTTAGTGATCATCACACTTTATTTAGATGTGAAAATAAAAGATAGCACCTCATACAGACATGAGATATAGGAGGGTAAAAAATGCCCTCGGCTTCAGTTGCATAAACCGATATGTCTTGAAAATGGACCATAAGCATTAGATTTGTATTCAGTTGTGATACTTTGCAGTGTTTGCAGATTTAAATAGCTGATATTAGATTATTTATGGGGACATTTATGGGAAACAAAGTGACTTCCTGTGAGAAGAAACAGGTCTGAAACAACAACCCAAGGTTCAGCAGGTCAACAGCCTGAAGGAAACCAGGAAACGGATCATTTCCTGAAGAGGCAGAAAGCTGGGGAACATGTGAGAAAGGGATTCGAATGCAGCACAGACAAATTCTAACTTAACAAATTAAAACTGAGGATTTCAGATATTTTTAATCGAAATTAAAAAAAAACTTTTAGGGAATCAAAAAATCCTTTGTTGATATATATCTTGCTCTCCATAGAAACAGCGTGGCTGCAGAGTATGATAACACATCATTGTTGAAACCAATTACCATGTACGGATAAACTCAACTAGCACAACGAGTCAAAAGAACACAACAGACCACAAGTTCCAATTGTTTTTTTTTAATTGAGACGTTTTTCCCAATCACAAAAAGTGGACCTGCTCGTCAGAGTGCTCAGTTCGCAGACCAACAACTTATTTACAGTCAAGTCACTCGTGAAATGCTTGTTGCTGCAGTGAGCCTGTAAAAAAACATTGTCATATACGTTACAGTATATCATAAAAAGTATTGACAGTGGTTATAAATGGCGGTGAAGGGTAAGTGAGAATATAAGAATAACAAACGTATTTGGAGAAAGGGGAAGGAAAATAAAAAGGTATTAAGATTTATTTTTTCTTGCTTGGCACGCATATGATATTAGTTAGTTCAGTAAGTTCAGCTGAATCAAACAAAACTTGAAACATACGAGGGAAGTCATCACGATAATGTATACGCACACAGATTCACACCCACACGCACACACAGGCTCACACACACTCACACACAAACTGTTGAGTTGATGAGAAAGGAGGCTGCTTCAACGAAAAAGTATCCATCAGTCCCTAAACACATCTTGATTCCTTCAACAGCACAAGCAGCCCTAAAGCAGGGGCCACTGCTCGTGTCGACATGGCTGCCTTTGGGGGACCACAAGTACAGAAAACACATCATGGTCCCACTGATGATACTGTATTGCACTCGTCCAAATTGTTTTCATTGAATTTTTATATTTACTCTTTGTTCCAAACACACTACACTACGCAATAAATGATCAATAAAGAAATGAAAACAAAAGATCAAATTAATCAGTAACTAGTCTGTTTCAGTCTGGGCTCGATTACGTGAATCGACAGATGGCTAGAAATTAGCTTTACTCTTCACAGTCCGGTGCATTGCAGGAAAATGCTATGACCAACTATTGTGTATACTGCAAGCCTAAACTTGTTGTTCTGTCCCAAAAAAGGGCTATTTTCATTTAAAAAAACATAAATTCAACCGAAATAAAGTGTCATCTAACACTGTTTGTTCTTTCGCCTAACCTAGACAGGACATGGAAAGTGGGTGGAAGCAGAGCAAAGGCCGGTGATATATCCCAAGTTACACACAGCTAAGCATAAGGACACCCTAGCCAGGCATGTACACATTACTTTAAATGTTAGTGTGTACAATGGGACACATTCCCTGACAAAAAAAATAAATTATTGTCCGTGGCGTTGGATTAGGCAAACTCATCTTGTTCGAAACTACTCCATCTGCTGTCGGAGGAGTAAGGCTGAAAACACAAGTTGAACACAAAGTCTGTGGAGGTGGAGGACTTTAGAACTCATCGTGTCGAGTCAGAGCTTCTCCAAAGTCGGTGGCCTGGCTGCCCACGAACAGATCGTACTTATCCACGATTTCTGCCTTAGTCAGGACGCCGTCCTATCAGAGAGAGAGAGAGTAACAAACATGATAATCCTTGTTAGGCATTAGTTAACCTAATGTAGTTATTATGTGTTGCTTCGGGTATTTTATCGATCTGATTTGCAATTGTGTCACTGAACAATTAAGGTTGTTTTACATCTTAATCTGACAAATTAAATCTAAAGAACTACAATAACAGAAAGGCTGATGCTTTGTTAGAGCTGTGATTAAGTTAGATCCTCATTAACTGTGTTAAATTGGTTAACCAAATGTAAAAAAAAAAGCCACAAAATAAAAGGACACTGGTATTTCTTGGTTAACGTCTTACAATGCATTCCCCTGCACACTCAAAGCCTTCCAGTGGCTGAGACAGGAAGACAAGGGGTGCAGCTGAATGGCTTATAATGGAAAAACTGCAGGTTTAACCCAGACATTTTGAGTGAGGTGGTGTAAACCTATGTAACTTTTTGCGCTACTTAATTCATTTGGCATAATATCACCAAAGCAGTAACCACTAAATTGTATATTGTTCTGCGTAAGACCACTAATAGAATCATGTGCTGTCAGACACACGATTCCCCATCTTTTCAATATCCACAGAATAAGACAGGAAGTACATTTATGAGAAACATGCATTTATGTTATCTGAAATCATTTGAAGTTTTCCCTTTCACGTACTTTGTCTGCATCCGACTCGTAGACGAGATGTTTGGCCTCGGCCTCAGCATGATCGTAGTCATTGGGCAGGATCCAGTCTCTGGTCTCCTCCTTGTCCATCTTCCCGTCTTTGTTTTTGTCTCTAAATTCAGAAAACTGCTCCCTCTCTGTCTTCACCCACTCTGGTTCTGAAGAGTCTCCCTCCTGGTTGTACATGTCACCTAGAGGACAACAAATAAAAAGAGACGAACACGCGAGTGAGAAATTGCAGATTTTTGTAAAAGTGCTTAATGTTTGCAGAGGCCTAACAACATAAAACCCATCAGAACATAAAAAAGATGTTTCACAAACTGATGATACTAAATAGACTCTGAGCTGTAGGAACTCACCGATGTACTCATCAAGATCAATTAAACCATCTCCATTCTTATCGATGTCTTCCATTGTTTCCTACAGAAAAGAAAGAGAACACCCGGCAGTGAGAGAGGAAGTAAAAGATACAGTGTTAAAGTCATTATCTAACACCAAGGTGCGAGTGTGACTCACCAGCACTACAATGTCTTTCATGTGGTCATACTCCTCCGGGTGAAGGAAGGCTGTGAACTCCTCCTTGTTGGCTTTCAAGTCGTTGTCTTGGTCAGCCATTTTAAATCTTCTCTCATCGCGAGCCATCATCTGCCTGTAGCTGAAACCATCATCGGGGTCGGGGTCATCTGCAAGTCAAAGGTCACAGCTTCATATAACATGTGGAAGTTTTGAAATATATACACTGGGATACATTAAAGTATACAAAATGAAAACGACATCTGCAACTGTACCCAGAATGTATCCGTAGGTGGCGTTCTTGTACTCTTCCCAGGACACCACTTCATCCCCGTTGAGGTCGTGACTCTTCCACTGTCGGTCCACATCATCATAGATCCACCTCTTCTGGGCGTGTTTGATCCATCTCTTCATCTCCTCGGCTGTCACGAAGCCATCCTTATCCTCGTCTATACGTTCAACCAACATGCTGCAGAGACATTGGGAAAATGTTTTTGTAGTACCCTTTCAACACCTAGTGATGTCATCTCAGATGAACTTTTCTGCTCCCTTAGGTCAAACTAGGTCATTACCACAGGTATGCAAAAAGTATGATGCATGTTTTCCTGCCGTGCCCAGTAAGTCAACAGATTCACACTCTGTCTGACATGTGTAATTACCCGAGCCTCTCCTTGCTCTCCTCAGGTGTGAGCTGGTCGAAAGTCTTGGCCTCCTCCTGCCCGAGAAACGCTTCATGGTCATAGTCAAAGCTCTCTGCGTCATCATGCTCTCGGTTACTGAGGGGATCATCGTGATGAATACGTTCCTTTTTCTCTGTTGGTTTGCTGGTGGCGTAAACCACACAGAGAGCAAAGCACATAACAAGTGGCCGGAGCTCCATCATGTGCATGTGCTAACACCGTCTAGACAAGAAGTAAAAAAGACAAGAAAAGGTTATTAACCTGGGGCTACTCAACTTTCCACATGGTAGTTTAGAAGTGTCTGACTCACAGTGCAAGGAAATACTTAATGACGCAATGAAAGGTGAACTGCTAAGCTGATCTGTTCCAGGCCACAGAAGCCCTCACTTGATCCACTGCGGTCAATTTGTAGCAGCTGATTTTAAACATGTTCAACAGCCATGAGCTCAGCAATTCTCCAAACATTAACAGAAACTCAACTTATCAAACTAGACAACAAACTACACTCAGTTTGATAGTTTGTTAGAAACAACTGGCTGACACAGTCTGATGCAACAACCCTGCAACAAATCCTCCTTTCATAAAGGTTACAATGACCAGGTTATGTTTGGGCTGGTTCAGAAACATTGATTGACTTTTTAAAGACTGGGACTGTTGCACAATTGGATTTTACTGGGATACGTTTGTAAAATCTAATCTGACCTCTGTTTAAAAAAAACGGGGTGAACACAATTCTCAGTAAAAAGAAATACAATTTTAAGGACTACAAACTACAGTCTCCCCCAAAAAAAATCAGCTTTCCATGAAAACCGAACATCAAACCTTCACTAACATCAGTTCTTTTGATAAACATATATTTATTTGTCTTTAAACTGTATGATAAGCACTTTGAACTGCATTCCTTAAAAAAAGTGTTATACAAATAAGGTTTATTATTATTTTCATGACTTATTACAGACCCTTTGTCAGACATCACTAGTTTGATATAGGTGAAGCATAATAAACATGACAGATGGAGTTATGGAATAGGAAAATACTCAACAATTAGGATTTGATGATGTGGCCACAATTTGATCAAGACAAATCAGTCAATATTGATAATCATCACAAAAGAAGGCACATTATTATTATTATTATTATTATCAGAATCTTTGTTATTATCAAGATTTGGTTATCATTGTTATTATAAAGTTAAATGAGAGATTTTGGCTCCTGGGTGGAGGTTGCTGTTAAACACTTCTCTTCACTTCTATATCTCCTCACTGTGCTTACACTATACATTGATACACATTGAACTTTTAATGAAAATTACATTGTAATTATCAGTGATGTTGTTTTATGGCCCAGCCCTGCAGCTAACTCTTCCAATGTAGTCACAGCTGAAACACTGACACGTACACAACCTGGATTCCCTCACAGGGGGACAACACTCACCAATAACATGGCAGCAAACGCAGACCTTACAGATTAACAGACATTAACGCTGCTGTCATTTCAACAACAGGAAACATTTAGTTACGTATCGAACGGAGAAAATAGTTTTGTTACCGTCACGTCCACCGTTGTATCTACAGCTTCACTGAGACACGTTCACTGTGTGCGCACCTCGGCCCGTGATCTGCGCTCAGTGACTTTAAATAACGAGACGAATCACAGCGGGAGCGAAAGTTATCTGCAACTCGCACCGTTAGAATCCACAGACGAGGTTAGACACGAACACAGCAGCTAACCTAGCATACCGCTGCCGTTCCACTCGTCGGGAGAGGATGGACAGACAACTACAGACCAGCTCTTGGCGTGTCTGTTCGAACACAGGCGGCCGAAGAAACACTTAAAGTCTGTTATTGTATTTTACACCGACATTAAGGAGGATAACTCACCGGTGTCTTGAGAAGTTCGTCGTTGCCGTCTTAGTCCCGCCCCTCGGAAACACACCCAAGCACTTCCTGCGCCAAAAGGCCCACTGACCAATCAGGCTGCGGCTAGGCGAGTGCGATGTCGCTTGCTGATTGGTCCACTCCGAGGGACCATCGGTGATTGGATTGGCCGAAAACCGCCACGTCCTCAAAGTCAACAAAACCCCGTTCATTCATAAAACCGACACCGACTCAGGGGAAAGATCAAACCAGAAGTTTACAAACTCACTATCACAATGAAAGAGGATCAACACCATGACCTTCAGTTTCCATCTTGTTTTATTTATTCACAGTTCTTATCATACAGGGGATCTGAGCCCTCAGTGACATTCACGTTTTAAACAAATGTTCGATCCACAACAGTGCAGCAACAATTCTAGGAAATAAAAGCACATTACAAAACAAAATAGCATAAGTATAACATACATGTTTAAAAAAGATATGTCACGTTGATTTAATCGACAAATAAAACAGCTGAATTTCCTTCCATGATGGTTTTCTGTTGCTATAATAGTGCCAATGGAGTCAGTTTTTCACAAAAAGGTCAAATTTGGCCCATGTATTTTGTAGTCAAGTACCAAACTTGTTTCTATAATGAGAACAACTCTTCTGTAACCCTGCAGTTCTTGCTGATTTCTGTAGAGGGCTGCAATTACAGTTTTCATTATTTTATATTCTGCAGCCAACAATCAAAACAGTACAAAAATACTCAGTATTTCCTACTGATCAGATCTCCCTTTTGATGCAAACAAAAGTCCCAAATCCCATAGTTTTCTATCATTTCCTGTCAATGAATTAATCATAGATATAATGACTGCACTTCCTACCTCTAAACTGAGGTTTCTCACCACATTTCTATAACTGCCCTTAACACTCGTACCATTCAGATCCGAAAGAGATGCTTTTACATGTTGAATTGTTAAAGTCTGTTTTTACCTTCAGGTAACCTTTTGCCATATATTTATGTTGCATGGTAAATTATCCTGATGAAGAAGTGAAGAAAAGGCATATTGTAAAGGACCTCCACTTCTACTGTCCAGTCTCCTTGTTCCTGATTTCCTGTACACCTAACTGTCTTTGAAGAGCCTCCTCACAGCTTCACAAATGCTGGTGTTTGTACAGGGGCATAGCAAAGTCATAATGTAGTGAAGCATCTACCGCTCAACCCACAGCCGAGTCTACATTTATGCTCTCCATCTCTTCTTTTGATCCCCCCTGTTGTTCCACATTTTCTCCTTGATTGGACTGAGAGGTTGGATCTTGCTGTTCGTCACCATCACCACTTCCTGCTGGGAGAAAAAAACCCAGCCATATTTAGATTTTTAACAAAAGTACCAATACATTTAAGTTTGTGCCACAAATAACAAGCAATAATAATTTTATTAAAAGACAGGGATCACATCAGATTTCCATCATGTTGAGTTTAGCCGTTCTGCCTGACCTGTGCTGGTTTCACCCTCTTTCTTTTCAGTGAGGAAGATTCGTTGCATCATCAGCTTCTTCACTGTGTGGCACATGTATTTGAGCTCTGGAGCACTGTCTCCTTGTCCTGTACACGTATGCCAGAGTAAGAAAAGAATAAGAAAAGAAAAACAAGAGTAAACTCTGACCTCAACACTGCAATAAACACTGAAAATGTATATCTTACCTTTCTGTGGTCCCTCCTCGAACAGCACACACGTTCCCAAGGCGTCTTTCAAGAGGGAGGGATACAGATACAAATTTCACTTGAGCTCTTTCATTGCTGGTAAACATATTCAACTATTTGATTGCTTTTTGTTTAAACTTATTATTCAGAAATAAAGCATCTAAAATGTCTGTACCATCTACTGTATAACAAGATATCTGTGGTGCTTTTATTATTATCAGATTTCTGCAGGTGCAGTTCGCCCACATTTGTCATTACAGAGAACACCTTGGACATTGAGTGAAGTGCTTAGGATGTGTCATGCAAAAGATGAAAACAAAGACTCGGGCAGGATCAGAGAGATGCAAAGAGTGAGTGGGAGCGGAAAGACCATTGAATGTGTAAGATAGAAATAGGAATAGAAATAAATTATATGAAGCTAAGAAATAGATATTTATAATACAACAATCAATGGAAAGAGTTACTGCATATCAAGTTAGTAAATTACTAACTAGTTAGTAAAGTGACATGTTTTCAGCACAGCAACCTGCTTCAAGAAGAGGGGAAGGTATTTTTTAAGGTAAATTTTTACCTTCATATTCTCCTGCGAACACATACTGTCCAACCTGCATCATGGGCCTGTCACTGTCAATGTCCTTGAACACAAAATGGACAAAATAAAACCAGGGATTCTGCAGTGAGAGACTGACAGTGATGTTTATGTAAAGTTCATGCAAACACACAGACACAATATAAACACAACACCTGCAACTCACCAGTATCTTGCATGTGCCTCGACACTTGGACAGAAAGTCGTTACTGATTATACCGGAGAGCTCCACCACAACAAGTTGCTCCTTAACAAACACAAACACACACAAAGACACAAGATTTTAATTATTATTAAAGACACTAATTTTTCAATAGGTGAAAAGAACACAGAGAGAAACCAATACAAAAACATTACAACTGAACTATTTATACAATAATTAGATCTGAATGGGAATAAATCACCTGTGGGATTCACTCGCTAAAAACCCAAACAACATTTGCCGAGTAGTTTGTCCCCAAACCTCTAATCGAATGGTTTAAGTCAACACAAGAACAAACTCTGAAATCATTCTAGTTATCATTTCTAATCGGTTGCTAACGAGCTAGCTCGTGTTATCGTTATCCAGGACTTTTAATTCCATACCTCTTCTTCCCATTCATCGTCCATGTTCACAGAGATGGAATACAAATATTATAACACCAATCAGGTTAAGCATCGAGTCTTGCAAATATTGTCAAGAGGAAACTGCCGCTCTCTCGTCCTTTAGCATGTCTTCGATTACTTCCGCGAATGTACGGTGTCCGAGAGGAGACGTTGGTCCAGTGTTTTGAGTCTCCTCTACCTTCAGTTACAGAGTCCGACCATTGAGGGGCACTGTTGCTCAGGTTTACAGTTACATGTTTAATAACTGAGCCGTTTCTATCTATCTATCAATCTGTCCTTCCGGCAGTCTGTCTGTCTATCCATCCATCTGTCTTTGATTCATTCTGTCTATGTATCTATCTGCCTGTCTTTCTGTCTATATATCTATGCACAAGCTATCTGTCTGCCTGTCTGTCTGTATATCTACCTGTCTGTCTGTCTGTCTATATATATATATATATATATATATCCAGCTATCTGTCTCTCTGTCTATATATCTATGGACAAGCTATCTGTCTGTCTGTCTATCTGTCTGTATATCTATCTATCCAGCTATCTGTTTGTCTGTCTGTTTGTCTGTATGTCTATCTATCTAGCAATTTGTCTATCTCCTTATCCTTCCATCCGTCTGAGTACGACTGGATATAAATATTGTCTACCTGTAGGTGCGCTCATCTACATGCAACATTAATGTTATTAACGTTCTCCTGACCTGCAGGAGGCCATAAGAGATGAAATGAGACGATACACTTTATTGATCCCAGAGGAGAAATGAATCTGTTAAAGGCAGAGGCGACAAAATCAAAAAAAGAGGCACACACATCAAACAAATTTCGCAATAACAGCAACAAAAAGAAGGAAAAAAATCACTCACACAACACAGACGCCAGGTAAGAAATGCTAATAAATCAAAGACCACAGAATATGTCTGATTGAATCATGGTTTTTTATTAAGCGAGGAGACACAAAATAGGTGAAACCAGACAGGACACAGACTGTGACATATTCGAGGTGACATGACAGGGCGGATACGGATGTCTATGACTACATTATAATCAAAGTGCACAACAAGGAAAATATATAAGGAACAAAAGCCTTGGTGATATGAACATACATGTGAGAATCTAGACGTTGCGTTTTTTGTCTGTTTGGATGTAGTTATTTTACAGAGGTGAATTTTGGGGCCTTGCTGACTGTGGACTGAATATCAGACAGGTATAGACCCCGGCCTGAACAAACCTGATTCTGTCGATGCATATCATAATCAAACATCCACCTAAAAGTCTGTTATTACAAAACATTTTTCAGCGAGTCAATATAAATGAATAGGAAAGTTAATTTAAATTATATGTTTTTCATAATCTAAAGATATTCTGTTGTTAATGAAAGAAGCTTTATCAGTTTTATTATGGGCTGTGTGTAATTTATTCATTAAATGTAGTCGCAAACAACATGTTTGGCAAAAAAAAAATAGATTTATTTTCACTCACACACTATATATTTACAGTATATCAAGACGGATGCAGTTTGTAATATCAAATGCTTAACAGTCGTTATCAGTAATCATACTTATTTTATACTTCATTATTTTATACTTCATACTTAATCCTTAACGGTAATTATCGCTTTTCTCTCCTCCAGTCTACAGGGTCAGGAATCAGGGTCGGCTGAGGGGCAGCACCTCTGAGGGCGGCTAGAATTTCATCAGCGTGCGCAGGACGTGTGGAGGGCGGATTTTTCTTCTCACGCAGTCGTCCACCTGAAGGACCATAGTGAAAAACAGGTAGTAATAACCAGAAGATGTGATAAATGAATGAAATATATTCACGAAAATGTAATCATCTACGATCAAGTGCATTTCATCCATGTGCGATATTTCATCTGGCACATTTACATTTTTGCTTTTTGTTCGAGGGGCGCGGATAGATCTTGGTGCAGGGGCGGTCACGATGCTGTTTTAATCTTTAAGGAAATGGGGGTAATATTAAAGCATGTTTTCACTCCTGTAATTTCCTGTTTGTGGTCACAATAAATAGCAGAATGTGGAATTTGTCCCCAAAAAGGGAAAATTGCAATTCCATTATCTCCTATTCTCTGGACTAAATATTAAACCACTGTGCTTTATGGCCTACTGTACAAATATAAAACTCGCTCAATATGTCATTTTGTATTTCTAGCATTGTAGAAAATATTTTTATTGCTAAGATTATAGAATAAGGTTGAGAATATACGCCCAGGTGCCATAGAACAAGGCAGGTGACTGTTAAGCGGAGCAGCTCGGAGGCTGACAATAGGCTGTCTATACCTGTGTAAATGTAAAGCAGGTTGACGCTGATGGCGCCTCAGCCTCAAAGAGGGAGCGAAGAAAAAAAAATAACATTTTGAATCAGAATCAGGCAAACCAAATTAAAGGGGGTGCAAATCCCCTGTGAGCCGTCTCCCTCCCCATTTCTGGCCTATCATCTATCTCTGGACCATGGTGGGGTTGTCATGTCGACCAGCCCACAAGTTACTATGACAACGGCTCAAGGGGAAGCACTTGCTAGGGAGGTTATTGCCTCCTTGGGGATGTGAGAAGGACAGGGGGAATGTGTGCGGAGACAAAGATAGAGGGACTTATATACACCACGAAGCCTCGAATGAAGGGAGAGGTCAAGTTGGAGTGTGTTAGCTTGAAGTGTGTTTGTGTTTGCGACGCCTGGTCCCATTCATAATCATTCACAGCTGGACTCAGTAAGTCAGAGTTGCCCCGTTGCATCTTTGGTTGCACAGCAAAGTTTTTTGCTCCCCCCTGGGCGAGGCCCGAGCCCCTCCAGTACATGATGTATTACACTTCCAACCCAACCGCCATACCCTGGGGCAGAAAGGGGCGGGGGGCACGGGAGGGAGTGACATTAAGGACCCTCCAAGGTGTCAGATGGGTCCCCAGCTAACCTCCACCCCCCCTCACATTTTGTCATATAAATGTCATAAAGACAAGTTTGGAGTTGGGGAGCTTTTGGTTCCCTTTCTGCCTGGGGGGTATCTGAGTGGTTAATTGCCCCATTAGCAGTGACAGGGTAAATTGGTGGAAGGGCTAACTATATATTACAATAAGAAACAACAACCCCTGGCACACACCTGAGGGCATTGAGACCATGGTGTGCTTCACAGTACGGCCTGTGCATGTTAAAGTGTGTATGCAAAAGAGAGTGCGAGTGTAAATTTGAGATGAAAATGTTCATTCACATGAGAGCTTTAATATCGGTGAAAATATTACAATTCCATATTTATTACTACGGAAATGAATTCACAGCGTCAGTCTGAGGGTTCGTCTCCTCTAGTGTCTGTGCTGAAGTTTCTCAAGGCGAACATTTACACTGACTCAATTGTGGAATCATTTGACTAACGTGAGAAATGTGAAACTGTTTTTCAGACAAGACTGTTTATTTTATTGTGAAGCAAAAACATGCAGTGGACTGTGTGACACACGCCCTGCACACACAACATCGCACATGTGTATTCACCTGGCTTCTTATTGTTTTAGATGGGGCCTATAAAATGTGGTCGCAAATTCAAATGTGAATGGAAATCTACATCAAAAACCGCTGATGCAAATAACACCAAGGATTATTAGAAAATGTTTTATTAATGTTCCACAGCGGACTGGTGATAATTTGTTTGTGATGAAAATACAGTTTAAAATCCAAGCTAAATTATCAGAGGTAATTTTAAATTTTCATATCGTAGGTACATGAGAATAAACTGATCAACCTTCTGTTTATCTCAATATTTCTCATTTTATTAAACCTTTTAAAATCAGGAATGGACCTATCAGTACTGTCACACACACACACACACACACACACACACGTTAAGATTTTCAGTCATCGAGGTCATGGTTGTGTTTCTAAGTGCCACACAAAGGCAACTGGACGTGCTTGAGGCTCTTGAATGAGAGGTGAGACGCCTTTGTGCAGCACCTTCACATATGGACTGACGTTAAAATTATATCACCACTCACTGCCATTGTCTTTTTGCTCATGAACTCGCATAAAATAGTCACGAGTCTCAAACTGCAGCCATAACAACAGAAAAACACCCATGTGGGCATAAAGACACACTGAAGAGTCCCTGATTTATGCCTGTGATAACCTGCAGTCTTTGCTTTGTGGGCATGTGCCAGACAGACAACGCTTGAAATCGTAAAATAATTATTAAATGCACTGCAAACGTGGGTCAAATCATTTAGAACTTAATTACAGGCCAATGCATCGATTCTTTACGCATTTACAGATGCGTAACTGCAGGAAAAACACCAAATCTAAATGCCAGTGCAGTCAAAACCAACATCACGAAATATCATTAATATTCATGTTCTATTCCGATATGGCCTTGTAGTGTGGTTGTTTCACGCAACAGTGAGCTGATAGTAACCGCTATAACAGTTAATGCAATAATGCTCGCCTTCCTTTTTCTATCCTCCTGTGGAAACACTAATATTCCTATAGGTTTTGCGTGGGGAGCTTTTGCTGCAACCCTGCATCCTCTGTTAAATCTTTTTTCTTTTAAGAAAGAGGAGGTCAGATCAGTAAGTCAAAGTCTGATCAAAGAGTGAATTTGATCTTACAAATAAAGGTTGTTTTCACCTTTTTAAATATGGACGATCGACAGATTGCACATCCAGCCTTAAATTCACAATAGTATTATCATAACAATGGAGCCGAGTGGCGAGGACGGGACGGCCGGAGCAGAAACCCCCCCTGAAGGTCCAGCATGTGCGGTGACAAACACAAGGATGGACACGTCAATTTTGATCCTGAATTATATATATTTCGTATTGTTTAACATCTGAGAAAAATCAAACAGCAAACTAACACCCGCGAGCCAGACCCGCAGCGTCCACCTGCTCGGTTAAATAACAAAGGTGGAAGGTGTGATTTCTTATACAATCATACTCAGACCAGACCTTTTTTTCTTTTTTGATTTAATCTTACATTTTTTTTAACGTCTTTGTCTGGGAGAAAAATCAGTCTCTCAAATCCCGGTGCTTATGAGATACAACTTTTCAAAAGCAAGGGGTCTATAGGACAGAAATGACAATAAACTCATTGCGATTTTAGTGTGGAATATAATCTATAACCCCTCAGTTATAATCCGCGATTTATTTAAAAGAAGATAAGGATATGATTAAATAATCCTCAAGGGCCTTTGAGTGTGTTTGTTCCTCAACAGTGAATCACGGAGATTGCGTCGCATTTTGAGGCACTTTTCATTTATCATTTAACAACAATATTCATCTAAATATCCTGTTAGGACTAAATTAAATTAACTTGTATTTCGAGGCTGCGGTGTTTCGTGTTGTTTTTATTGTGTATTTATATGAAATCAAACAATTTCTATTGAATTGTTTCATGTCTATGCTTCTTATATATAAGCAGAGGTTCAACTATAAATGCGCTTAAAGTGTAGTATTGAAATTTTTCCATCCATATCAACCATTTTATGAAAATAAAATTCAACATTTCTGTAATTTCTATTTTCCTCTCCCCTTGTGTCTTCTCTCTGCGTCCCCGGTCGGCTCCCCCGCCCTCCTCTCTCTCTCTCTCTCTCTCTCTCTCTCTCTAGTCCCCTCTCTCTCTCTCTCTCGTGGAATCCTATTGATCCAAACGGGCTAATTAGCGGTGTCTGCGCAATTACGCACATGCGCACTAGGCGTAATCTCAGCCATTTTTTGAAGGAAACTAATTAGCAGGAATAAAGAGCCAAGTGTTTTTCCCCCCACAGTGATCAGAACTCATTCTACCTCTGGAGCTCGCACATACCCCTCCGTCTCCCCCCATCGTCTGTTTACTACAGCCTATATGTAGCTTTAATTACACTGTTGTTTGGTAACAACTTGGACCCCGCTGCTCCCTCTCTCTCTCCCTCTCCTCCTTTTTTTCCCCTCTCCTCTCCTCCTGGCTCCGTAAAACACGCAGAGGATCATTCATAAGGAATGAGTGGTCCCTCTATACGACTGTTTTGTGGACTACTTTACATTCAGCATACGGAGCTTTGTGCCGGAGCCGCTGCAGAAATGTAAGTGTGCCGTTTGTTTACGATATTTAAAGAAACAGGGGGAGCCGGGAGGAAGCGATCCGGCGGCGGTGGCAGGGAGGAGGAGGGTGTTTGGCCAGCGCTGCCTGGTCTTTTCGTGCAGATCTACCGTCTTTTGTCGCTGTGTTTGTGCATTGAGTCACCTGTTACTGGAAACTGAACGCGATCACTCTTTGGTTTTTGCGGAACGCGCAGAGTAGTAGCGGTGCGGTCCACTGTAAACAAAGGCCGGGCTATAGTCTGGAGGCTGGATGTTGGTCAGCGAGCTTGACAACACCGACCGAGGCTAGGGAGTGAACTATTCAGATCGCCGTTCAGTCAAACAGCCTCGAATAGTGCAAAGAACGGAACGACCACAGCTCAGTGCTATTACCTTGACTCTGGAGAACAGTCTGTGTGCGGTCCACTGGGTCCTCACGCAAAACAGTTGCGTTAAAAAAAGCAGCGTTTGTCCACGTCCCAGTGTGTTTGTCCTCCTATACGATCACAGACAAAATGTAATATCCTAAAGTATAGCCACACAACTCTTCTCTTGGTCTCTTTCTCTCTTCCCTTCACACACCCCTGTCTCTCTCCCTTCTTGTCTCTTAACCAACAGACACACACATACCAAACACACTTTTTGTTAGATCTTTCCACCTGATTTCATGTTGCTACATCAGTACCATGCACACCTCCATAGCAACATTGGATTTGTGCATTCAAATTTTCCGAACCCCATCAATATGCCTGCTAGATTACAGGTGCCCTGTCTCAGTGTGTGTGTGTTTGATTGACATGATCCGAATCAGTCTGCAGTGCACAACAGGATGTGTACACATTATGACACACATACGCTGGATATACACACACACCCCTTGTTAAATGATGGTTTCCCGCACTTGTGATCGATGGCGAGCCAGGAATGCTTGTATAAATAGTTACATTGCCGATAGACCCAGGTTATTGATTGCAGTGTAAATGAAAATCTTTATCAGATTAGAGAGTGTTCTCAGCTGCTGGCAGCCAGGCTCAGCCCCTCAGCGCTCCCCGGCAGGACAGTGGACAGCTGCAGTGGGCAAGGGTCTGTGGCCTGTGACATAAACACAGTACATTAAAGCACTATCAGAGTGCCGATATGAGCCATATATCTTTAAGCTGCAGAGAGGGGAGCGAGGAGGAGGGGGGGGGGGGGGGTAGGTGGACTCCGAGGGAGAGGGTGTTGAAGGAGGAGGGGGTTGGTTGAAGGAGAAGGTGAAAGGGTACATTAAGGTCTCTCCTTGATTAAAAAAGGTCAGTAATGAGATTGTGGGACACATGGTGAGAGAGATGTATCTGTCTCATCTGGCATCAATCCGTCACTCACAGGAGGAAAGGCCAGATTAATTTTTTAAGAAGGCGTCTGTAGTGATGCATTTTTTTTTCATGATATACTCGATTGTTTATCACTTATCTTCAAATAATCATTTCTTTATGATAAAATGCCAGTTTGTGATTTCAAAAGCAGAGGAAGTGCAGCGTGAACATGTGCATATTTTTTAGATTTATATTTAAAACACAATGCACATTATTTCATTGATGTGTATGTATATGGGTGTGTTTGTGCTGGGCAAGCAATGACACTCAGGGGACCCACGCAATATTATATATTACAAACAATGGGGACAAGTCAGAATATAACACACTGCTCTAAAACATCACACACTATTGTCTGCAACATTACCTCAAATTTCAAGCAACACCTCTGAAATCTAAATAAAAATTGTAGAAGCATCATAATTGTTTGTTGTACCTTGGACTAAATTAAATTATGCAGGTGCTTTTATGTGTTTGCACAATGTTTCATAAAATGGTTTGTGCCTCACATAATATCAATGTGAAGCAAAAAATAAAGACACGGATACATGGGCTTTAAAAAACAGTGGTTTTATCCGCTTTTATCTAAGTGTGGCAATTTAGTGGAAGCCCTTTAGCTCAGAATCATTCAGTTCTTTATTTAATCCTATCCCCTGAGGAATATTATAGACCTCCTGCGTAGCCTCTACCCGCATTCCTCTACCTAGTTTAGTGTTCATGCTATTGATTTTCCCATTAAGGGCTAACGCTAACCCCTGAGTAACCAGCCTCTGTATTGCGCTCTGTGAAGGCTGTATTGAACAGATGCTATCCAGGGACTCTAATCAATGGCTTCCACTGTTATGCAATATTATTTACATGACTCATGTATTTCAATTCTTCTCTTTTTTCCCTTCCCCTTTCCTCTGTCTCTGTCTATCCTGTTTTCTTCTTTTTTTCTCTCAGGTGGGGTAGCAATGTGCGGCAGCTGTAGCCTCTGCTATGGACAGCGGTGAGGGAGGCGGAGGGGATGGAGGGGGAGGAGAGGAGAGAGATGCTGACCTCAGTCCCCAGGCTTTATCTCTTCCTCTCCTGACCCAAGCGGTCATTCCGGAGCCAGGGTCATCCTCTTATACCTCAGCCATGGCCCCTGCCAAAGAGCCCCTGACCCTGCCTCAGCAGGAGGAGGGCACAGAGGGGTCCCAGGCTAGAGAAGAGACCCAGGGAGGTGATCAGAAAGACGGAGGCCGACACACACAGGAGAATAAAGCATGTCAAAAGCAGGGGATGAGGGAAGACTTCGGGGAGGGAGATTTGTCAGGGCAACAGAAGGAAGAAGGGGAGGTGCATGTACGTGTGGGAGAGGCGTCAGTTACAGGGGGCTTCCCAGCAGCCCTTTGCAGCAGAGGCGGAGAAGAGGAGAAGGAAGAGGAGGAGGCCATCTCAAACCAAAGCCAAACCAAATCCAAATGTTCTTTATTACCTCAACAGAGCCAGCACAGCTCTTCTTCCAGCACTGCAAAGGCCAGTGGCACACTCGACAGCAAAATAGCCGCCTCTCCAAAGCCCTCTCCCACATCTTCCCCCTTTCCAAAGCCCTCCCCTTGTCTTGCCACCTCTCCAAAGCACTTCACTGGTCCATCCTCGTCTTCTGCCCTGCTGAGCGAGACAGAGGTAAAAGACATTAAGGGAGATCAGGGCTGGATATCTGGGTTTCCTCAGAGCTTTAAATCCCAGCAGTCTACTATGGCTTTTCCACTGGCAGGTACGGAGCCTGCCAGCACACCTGCTGAGGATGATGGGTCGGCAGGGGTTTCTCACTCTTCCATTACCAATGGAGATGGTGCCAAAGCTCCAGAACCAAATGAAAACCAGCTAGACACAGAAGGGGACGACGAGAGAGACAAAGAAGGAGAACAGAAAGAAGCTGTTCTTAAAAACCTCAACCAAGACCTCTCTTCGAGTTCACTCACAAGTCACATGACCATAATGCACTCACGCAACTCCTGCAAGACCCTGAAATGCCCCAAATGTAACTGGCACTACAAGTCCCAGCATACACTGCAAGTCCACATGAAAGAGAAACACCCAGAGACAGGGGGGCAATGTGTGTGCGGTGCATCCGGAGGAAAGTGTGTGTGTGGTGGTACAACACAAGGTGTGTGCAGTTATTGCAGTTCGGGCAAACCCCATCCTCGCTTGGCCCGTGGTGAAACCTATGCCTGCGGCTACAAGCCGTACCGCTGTGAGGTCTGTGACTATGCTACCTCATCGAAAGGCAACCTCAGCATACACATGCAGTCTGATAAACACCTTAATAACGTTCAAAATGGAGGACACTCTAATGGTCACGTGCACACTTCTCACATTACCAACAACAGCAGCTCCTCCAATGGTCACACAGTGGATGAGCCGGCATACAAGCTCCCACTCTCTATTCCCACGCCTACAACCCAGCCCGCCAAGCTCACGCCACCTGTACACTCTCACTCTCATGGAAAACGGTGGCGGTGTGATGTGTGCGACTATGAGACCAGCATTGCCCGAAACCTGCGCATACACACCACCAGCGAGAAACACACACATAACATGCTACGGCTCCAGAGAGGCTACTATCTATCTCACTGCAGGAGCCTCACTCCACAGCTTAAACACCTACAAAACACAGGTGAGTAACACTTCACTCCTCCTCCTGTCATCCAAGGTGAAAGTCTGTCATTCTTAAAGGGTTTCTCTCTCTGTTTTTAGGTGCCGAGCTCTCCATGAACATGCGACTCACCAGTCAGCAAGTCGCAGAAGCGCCAGTCACCCTTGGCTCTACACTGACTCCCTCTCCGTCCCCCTCTCCCTCACCCCCTCCAGCCCCATCTCTGTCCCCCACTGGACCGCTCTCTCAAGGCATGTTCCAATGCCTTGTCTGCTCCTGCTTTTCATCTGACAGCACAGAGATTGTGGAGCAGCACTTGAATGCCCCTCGCTCCTTACCCCAGTCTGAGTGGTGCTCCCTGGTTGCTGGTGGCTGCCACTGCAGATTGTGCGGCTACACCACCCCACTGAGGGCTAACTTCTCCTTACACTGCCAGACTGACCGACACCGCTCCCGTTACCAGCTTACTGCCCACATCCAGGAGGGAGGAGACAGGGGTCAGGAGGGAGTTGCCCTTATTGCTAAGGGAAACCCCGTCCAGGTCAGGTGCAACCTGTGTGACTATGTGACCAGCAGTTTTGAGAAGCTACGAGGACATTCCCTGGGTTCACACCATGAGGCCGGCGTCCGGGTTTACAGAGTCAGTACATTCTCAAAAATAACCTTAAGAACTATTTGAACAATTTAATGCTAATCATAGCAGATGTGAGTCATGTTTTCCAACCATAATAATATCACGCATTCTCTGTCTTTAGTTCCTGCAGCAGTATGATGGAGAGGTTGATGGAGGTTCGTGGCTGTTCCATTGTCTCCTATGCAACCACTCCTCCTCCTCTAAACTCCAAGTACTGAAACACAGTCAAACCCCAATCCATCAGCAGAGGGAAGAGCTTCTACAATTGCAGCCAATGGGTGGAGAGGAGCTGGCAGCCATTTTTACCATCAGGAAGAGTCCTGATGGCGTCACAGGTGAGAATACGAACTGTGTGGGTGTGTGTACTCGCTGACATAAGAGCAGCTGTCAGGGGGTTGAGATGAAAAGAGTGAGAAAATGAGTAATGGCTGCTGCTGAGATATTGATCGAGTAAATTGATTAGTCAATACACATCCTTGTTATATCCCCAATCACCCCTGACAACAGCTAACTAGCAACTGCTAATCAATGAACCAAAACAAATCCTGTGAACAAGAATGGGGGATGTCGAGGCCAGTCACCAGTCTGTGCAAAGTAAAACACTGAATTTACATTGTCTGGAGTAAGTGGACAACAGACTCCCAACTTCTACAATGAGTAGCTCAACACTTAAGTTGTAAATGAATTCTATCCTGTGATTTGCTTCTGTGTGGACTAAGACTTATTGAGGGGAACTGATGTCTTGTAGGTCCATATTACCTCTACTCCACCTCTGAGGAGAATCTAATGGGGAATCAATACTTGATAAATACTGAAGGAGGCAAGGAAAAATGAGGTGTGGTCAAAAGACACTGGCCTCTTTAAAGGATGTTATCTGGAGAATAATATAAACTACAATAAGCCTGATAGTTTGTGAGAAGACATTGTACGAAGCACTGTATTTGCATAATGTTAAGTATTTGTCTTTTCCTCTTCCAGGAGAACTCAGTGATGATATGGATACTTCCAGCGAGACCAGTGGTATTTTGGAAACAACCAAAGACACATGTAACTTGGGGGTGAAGCAGATTTCAGAGGAGACAGGTATGATTGCTTCTAGATGCAAAATAAGTCAACACACTCTGCAACATATAACTCAAATGATATTGTCATAACATATTCTAAATATGACTCTATTTTCATGTCAATTAAATGTTTTGCTTGAAGACGAAACCAGGGGGGAGGAAAGAGACAAGAAGGAGTCATTGAGCGCTGTCAAGCGTCCGTCCTCTGGATACGGGGAGATGGAAAGCTCCATTGAGACCAAACGCCCGAGAATACACCAGCAAAATGAGAACCAGCAGGTGAGCTGATGACACACGTTTGAATAATTTAAATATTCCCATGTGCACCTAAACTGTAAAAATGGCCACGATGAATGAACGGATGCGGGGACTGGAAGACATAGAAGTTGCTCGTGTTATCTCAAAAACCCATGCACACCGATGCTCGCTTGTTGCTTTCTAATTGAAGAATTTGTTTCTCTCTACACTCAGACTGTCCAGTGCCCTCTGTGCCAGGTTCAACTCCCATACACACACCTTCTACCGCATCTCACACATCTGCACAGTGTGGCACAGGACTGTGTGGACAAGCTCATCAGCACAGTAAGTATAAGTATGCAAGTGTGTATTTGTTGTATTTGCGTTCATCGGGAAGCAACAAAAAAAAGAAAAGAAAAGAAGCCAACGCGATGGGGGATGGGGGAGAGTGAAATGTAGGGAGACAATTCCATTAAGAAGGCACCAGAGAGAGAGGCAGCGCTTTTTTTTAATGCATGTTTAAGTAGCTCCTCGCTATCATCTTTGATGCAGCCGTGCATTCTGTGTGTATGTGTATGCGCGTCTTTTAGAGTGGAAGAGAGCGGGTTTGACTGAGAGTGTGAGGGAAAAGCCAGTCTTTCTATAATGCATGTTTAAGTAGCCCTCTATTACCAGAAGTGCAGTCAAGCTAAAAAGGGGCCCCCATGCTTTTTACTGTGTCTCTCCAACTAACAAAGACTGGTCATCTATCCACATCACCATCCTCCATCTCCCTGGCCCGTATGCTAAGTGGCCTTTGTCTCTTGCTCTCTTCGCCTCCACTTCACTGACTGCTTTTCACCCTTTCTCCCCTCTGCTGTCCCTCCCTCCCCCTCCAGCGACTCCTATCATTCCTATTCTGCAATCTCTGTCCCTGCCCCTCCCTTTCTGTCTCTACCAAGCTCTCTCTCAATTTCTTATGAGTTACCCCTCCCTTACCCGCACTCTCTCTCGCCAAGGCAGTTTTTTTTTGTTCATTGCCCCATACTTCCTCCCTCCTCTTCCTGCACTCTCTCTCTTTTTCATATTCTATTCCCCTTACCCCCCAAAACCATCATCCTCCCTCCTTCCCCTCTTACCCCTCCCTCACTCTCTCTGATAGTAATTGAGGTTCATTAATTCAGACTGAGGTGATGATGGCCATTATGTACCTTGCTTTCCAATTACGCTCTCTAGATTAAGCCTGACCTTCAGTTTTCTCTGCTGTGTGTGTGTGTGTGTGTGTGTGTGTGTGTGTGTGTGTGTGTGTGTGTGTGTGTGTGTGTGTGTGTGTGTGTGTGTGTGTGTGTGTGTGTGTGTGTGTGTGTGTGTGTGTGTGTGTGTGTGTGTGTGTGTGTGTGTGTGTGTGTGTGTGTGTGTGTGTGTGTGTGTGTGTGTGTGTGTGTGTACATGCATGGTTGTTCCTCTCTTTCTCTTTTATGAAGAAAAAACTCTTGTCATGTAAATCTCATCCTTACTTGTCTGTCCTTTCCTTAGGGTAGCTAGCTGTTCACATACAGTAGATAAAGTATTTGCTCTCAGTGCTTCAAGCTGTGGAGATTGAGGTTTCCTATATGAAGAATGATTTTAAATAAATTCATTATTCACCTCAGTAAAGTTTTATTAAACCCTTGGGGCATGTTGAAGGGTGTCGTAGGAGCTGAAGGGCAAACCCACATATCTCTAACCATATACACTTATTACCAAATTGATGTGCCTAGCTGCCCATACTGCTTTGCAGGCAACTGCAAAATCTAATAACCCAGATTCACACGTTAATGTTTTATGATATTAGGAAAGGGATTGCAGGCGCTCCATGTTTATACATCTTGATATTTGCTTGCTATTATGCCATACAATTATACATGTTTTATTCATAATGTTGGATTAAGAAAATATGGAAATCACTTTTCTCTTTTATTCTGAATAGGTAAAACAACACTGAGTGTAACTATCATGAAATGCAAATAAAAAAGAGACACACAAAAATTGACGAACAAATACATTTTCTTTCTTCCAGGTCAAACCACCCGTGGAACAACTGCCTCAACTGCAGATGGAACTACCAACAGACACGTGCACAGATGAGACTCCAGAAAATAAAACCACCAAGAACAACAATGCAAATTGTGTCAATTCTGCTGATTCAATTGCCTCTGTTGATTCACAGAAAAACCAAGGTTGGTATGCATTAAAAAACTGACCACAACTTAGTAATTAATATTAAAATTAAAGAAAGATGGACTTGTTGGCCTAATGTTATAGAAAAATAACTGAAAATTCTTAATCACTATAAATGTGCATTTTTCAGGCATTTCAGTGGCAAACACTGAGGGAGATGTAGCCGCACCCAAAGATGTCACAGCTCTACTTACCCCACCCCTTGAAGAAATAACCACTCACCCTTCCAATGGCAGACTGGCTCCTAAGTCCCCGACTCAGATCCCCCCCTCCTCACCCATCTCCCCACCTAGCGATCCCCCTTCTCTCTCTGATCGCCATGGTTACCGGTTCCGTTGCAGCAGGTGCAGCCTGGCGTTCCCCACTCAGGAGAAGCTCCAAACGCACTGGCAGTACCATGCCATGAGGGCGGCGACAGAGTGCCCCCTCTGTTCTAGACAATGCCGCAGTCAGGAGGCCTTGCAGAGACACATTCAAAACACACATTCACAGCTGGACAACACACAGGGGCAGAATACAGTCTTACCACTTCATACTACTCAATACATGGAACATAATACGAGTTCTGTTCAGCAAGAGTTTAGTTTATCACCACAAGTGGGTCAAGAGGCAGGAGAAGGGGAGGATGAAGACATAGAGGAAGAAGAAGCAATGGGCATCGAGGGAAAAGAGGAAGAAGAAGAAGAAGTTAAAATTAAAGAGACGGATACAGTTGGTGAAGATGATAAAGTTGAGGAGGATTTAACTGAGCCAGAGAAAGGGTCACATGAGGAGATGATATCAGAACATGGTTCCAACTCTCTTGTCAGAAAGTGCTCTAACCCCACATTGGACCGCTATCTGGATCCATCCAGGCCCTATAAATGCACCATCTGTTCAGAGTCATTTACTCAGAAAACCATTCTTCTGGTCCATTTTAACTCTGTGTCCCATCTCCACAGGGCCAGACGGGCCCTAAAGGACTCTGGCACAGGTGTTGCGGCCCCTGAGGCTCCCCGCGGCCTAGACTCTCGACCTTATCGCTGCAGACTTTGTGGAGTAGGCTACAGCCAGAGCTCTACACTGGACATACATCTTCGCTCTGTCCTTCATCAAACTAGAGCTCGTGCTGCCAAGAACACAGCTCCACAGACCCCAGCATCTAATGTAGCTGTTCCATTGACAGTCACCACCACTGCTACTCAGCCTGGTGCCACCAGAGAGGAAATATCGCCTTTCCCCAAGAGGCTAGATGGAAGAAGATCCTCAGCCTTTTCACTATTAGATCCTGGACTAGCAACAGAGGTCAAGCCAACCCATAACCAAAATAGCCAGCAAGCTAAAAAGAAAGTGGCAGAGCTTATAGCATCTCGAAATCAGCTAATGCTTATACAGCAGCAGCAGTTAGCTCAGGCTCAGGCACAGGCCCAAGCTCAGTTACAACAACACACAGCTATGCTCCAGTCCCAGGCATTGCAGCACCTCCCCTTAGGGATAGAGAATCTCCTTAAACAACACTTCCCCCTGACTCCAGACAACTTTCTGTCTCTGCAGCAACAACTTCTCCTGCCATTTTACTTATCAGGAGACATGAAACTAGACATGAGCCTAGACCTTGGTCAGTTGCTATTGGCCAACTCTATCCAAAAAGATCAAGTTAAGGTAGAAGCTAAAACTGAGTCCCCACCTGAAACTGATGAGAAACAAAACCATAAACAAAGCTCCAACCCAGCTGTAGGCCAATTTAAGGATCATGTGCAGTTTCAGACCAAGATCGAAGCAGTCCGCAGAGGATCCTCCATCAACCACACTGAAAGAGAAAACAGCAATGCTTGTCTTGAGGAAGAAAAAGAAGAAATGCATGTTACTACGGTTAAAAATGAGAGTCAAAAGGAGGAAACCCATTCTCCCTCATTTAATCTACTTAAATTGCAGTGTCCGCCTCCCAGAGTGCCCTATGCTGCTGCGAATGGGGAGCCTCTTAGAGCCCTACTACAGAGTTATGGCTATGAATTGGCAATGCAATATACACAAAGTAGACACAGACACCAGCAGCAGATTGCAACTCAAATGATACCGTATGAACAACAGTGCTCTGATCTCACTAAGATGGTCGTCTGCTTAGAGGTTGAAAGAGATAAGTTAGTAGTTTGCAATAAGGATAGCAAAGTAGTACATGGCAATGGAGACAGAGATAGCAGAGTATGGACCGAGAAAACTCTAAACAAAGGTGAAAATGCAGCAAATGAAGAAAAAAGATGCTGTGGAGCAGGAGAAAAGTGCAAAGACTGTGGCAAGTTATTTTCAGATGCCTTGATTTTAAAAACCCACCAGGAATACATTCATAGCATGATGTTTCCCACTGCTGTACTGGAGAGTTTTTCCAGAAAATACAGGCTGCAATATGACCAGATGTACCCCCTCACACAGCCTAACTCTAAGGAGAATTCAACTACATGCCCCCACGCTGCAGTTCCAACCACATCAACATCTGCGGAATCAGAAACACCACAAGACCAAATTAAATCTGAAGTGAAAACCATTTCACCCTCACCTGTATCCTCAGTTTCAGATATTGTTACTAAAACATCTGCTACAACTACAGACCCACCACCAACTGCCCCATCAGTTTCTTCTCCTCCATCACCACTGCAACCTCAAGAATGTCCACAACCTGAGATTCCCATCCCAGGTACATCTGCTTCAGCTACTTCTCATACCACGTCCCCAGCTAAATCCATACCTACAATA
Organism: Platichthys flesus; assembly: GCF_949316205.1. Taxonomy (NCBI): domain Eukaryota; kingdom Metazoa; phylum Chordata; class Actinopteri; order Pleuronectiformes; family Pleuronectidae; genus Platichthys; species Platichthys flesus. The sequence goes on along the minus strand of NC_084950.1, from coordinate 11,442,594 downwards.
CCTATGCTATCTCTGCCCCAGCTTCCTATAACCCAACTGCCATTACCTAAGCTTTCCCTACCACCCATTCCTTTCCCCATGGAACTACCTCTCCTCTCTCCAGCTATGATGCAGTCTGTGGCTCTCCAGACCCAACCTTGGTTAGACTTGAGTGTGAACCCTGAGTTGGCAAAACTCTACCAATCTCAACTCAATCTAGGGCAACAGCCACAGCTTAGTCCAGCATTGCTAAGTCAGACTCCACAACTCAACCCTACATTGCTGGGTCAACCATCCCAACTCAGTCCCATCCAAACAGGACAGCAACCTCAAGTCAGCCCATCAATGCTTGAACAGCAGCAGGGTAAGAGAACCCGAACACGAATCTCAGAGGAGCAACTGACTGTTCTGAGGAGACACTTTGATATTTACAGCCTCCCGAGTGATGACGAGATCAACAAAATGTCTTCTCTGTCTGGACTGCCTCACAAAGTCATTAAACACTGGTTCCGCAACACCCTATTTAAGGAGCGCCAGCGAGACAAGGATTCTCCTTATAATTTTAATAACCCTCCAACCACATCCCTGGAGGAGGGCAAAGAGGAAGTAGCACAAAACCAAACTTTGACACTTGAACCATGTTCACTATCCCCACCCCCCCCAGCCATCTCTCCACAGCCCCAGATAACAGATATCCAGAGAGGCGAGCCCCATAGGGGTCGGCGCTCTTCCCGAACCCGCTTCACGGAGCAACAGCTGGAGACCCTACAGGGGGTGTTTGAGGCCACTCCGTACCCCAGAGAGGAAGAATATGACAGAATGTCTGCTCTGTTGTCTCTCCCTAACAGAGTCATTGTTGTATGGTTTCAAAATGCAAGACAGAGAGCCCGCAAAAACCAAGATGGGGGACGGGGGACTGATGATGGATTAGAGGGAAAGAACCAGCCTGACAACATTCACAGACAGAGAAATGGCTGCTTCAAGAATAATGAAGATAATGAGGATAAAAGCTGTGGCGATGAAGGACAAGGTGACTGTGAAAACTCCATGGATCTGACTTATGAGTACTATACCCAACCCGACTCACCTGTTCTTGATTCTTACACTCAAGACACAGAAAGTGAACAGCAAACATTTAATGGAGAACCGACACTTGTGGCCAGGAAACAAGAGAATAAAAACACCTCTTCTTTTGCTGATAAGTGCCCAGCTCTGGTTCAAACTCAAAATGGATTTTCAGATGCTGACTTTCATCAAAAGGAAAAGGTTACAGTCAAGAAAACGGGCTCCTCTTTAAAACTCGAAACTAAGATTCAGCCAGAAAGTACTCCAGAAAGATCTCAGCCTTGTTTTTCCTCCTCTTCACAAAAGACCGTACCCACCATCCCGTCTATATCTCATTGCAGCCAGGCGTATACCCAAAGTTCTCCTTCAGATCAAGCTTGTGAAAAGCCTGCAGATCCATCACCCAACCTCCCTTCTGCTTCAGAGTCTGAAAAAAGCCACACTGGGCTGCCTGATTCCACCTCAAGCTTACTCAGTGAAGCCCAGTCACAAAACCAGCTGCTTCTCCAGACCCAGGCTCAATTCCCATGCAGTGTCTGTCCAATGTCCTTGCCAACGTTCCAGCTGTGGCAGGAGCATCAGACCAGGCACCTCCTGGCAGCTCAGTCCCAGGTCCAACTCATGCATTCTGGCTTCACAGACCGAACCATGCCTTACATGATGCTTCACCCCAACCACACCCTGATGGCCAGCCAAATGCTTTCAGGTGCTTTGTCCCAGATTCATCCTAATCCTACACATTCGATGATGTCACATTTAAACAGTATACAAATTCAAAACACAATCTCTGATCATTCAAGTAACAACCTCGCGGGTCTATCTCAAGGTTCCCTGACACCTATGAAGCAGAATACAAAGCTTATATCAGAAACCAGTTTTGAAAGCCAGAGGAGCAATAGAGAAGTTGAGGAAGAGCACAGAAGGGATAAGCGTCAGAGAACCACCATCACCCCAGAGCAGCTTGAAGTGTTGTATCAGCGTTACAGCTTGGACTCTAATCCCACAAGAGGAGTACTCGAAAGCATTGCACGAGATGTGGGCCTAACAAGACGTGTTGTTCAGGTAATATATTTGTTTTGTTTTAATAATGGGAATTTTTTTACAGAGAGATAAATAAGAGAAAATAACATTATACCGCTCTGTGTCTCAGTTTTTAAAACACATGGGTTTTTCCTTCACAGGTCTGGTTTCAGAATACACGAGCCAGAGAGAGAAAAGGACAGTTCCGGTCGATGGGGCCAGGATCCAGTTTCAGCTTGGGTTTGAACCACCTTCGCTGCCCATTTTGCAGGGCTCTGTTCAAGGTCAAGAGTGCTCTGGATGCCCATATGAGGTCCCGTCACTGGGCAGAGGCTGAAAGAGCAGGTTACAACTTATCAATGAGTAATGTATCCAGTGGGCAGATTGGGATGACCGTGTTGTCTGTTATGGATAGACCGGGCCCATCTATCACCTCCAACCCTACCCAAAACCATGCTTATGTAATAAGCAACAAAGAGTTAACTGGGAGTCCACCTGTCACCTCTTTGTCTTTAACCACTGATCTGAACAACCAAGAGGAGGATGATGACTATGAGGATGATGAAGAGTATCCATGTGATGAGGGTTCCAGTATGGCTGACCAAGAGTCTCCTAGTCCTGAGGGATCTGGGGGTCCAAGCTCTGATTGGGGTGAGACACAAACTCTGCAGCAACACCACCACCATCAGCAACAGCGCCAAAGGACACAGATGAGTCACTTCCAGGTACTGCAGCTCCGAGACTTCTACAGGAGTCACCGTACACCCAACCGACATGAGTGCGAGGCACTGGGCCAGGAGCTGGGGCTACCTCATCGTGTTGTGCAGGTAAATGCTACATTACACATTCTTATAGTTAGTACTTATTAAAATGTTATTTGGTCTATGTAAATGTTCCAATCAAAGCTCTTCAAGATATTAAGGGCACAAGGGTTCATATTTATTTATTTATTTTTTAACAGGTGTGGTTCCAGAACGCCAGAGCCAAGGAGAAAAGGGCCCGGAGCCTAAGCTCTGACTCTGCAGAGAGGGAGCAGGCTGAGCTGTCTGCAGGAGCAGGGGAGAGGGACAGAGCTTAAAGAGGAGGACCAAGCTCCCTTTGCTTCCTTCTACGATGTTTTCCCCCAAACCACTCCTGCACCGGCTGTCGACCTTCAAACATATACCATGTCCACTTTGCTGCCAAACCAGTAACCTGAACACCCCAAAGATGCAGAGCCACAGCGGCCCAAAGAGAAACTCTCAACTGAAAATAGGAGAGATCCCAAACAAAGTCCTCTCTAACACAGCTTTCCTCTTTTCATATTGTTCTTAGACTCTTCCCTGGTCTGTCCTTTCTTGTTGAAAAGAGCTCCTCTCCCTATTCTGTCAGACACCTTACTACAACCAAACACCACCTTGTTAAAAAACCAACCAGATGCCACAGAGGCCAAAGAGCATTCTCCAAGTATGTGACCTCACTGCCCAGCTAGACCTGCAGTCTACCTCTCAGTCTGCATGACAGACTCACTGTGGGTCCTCCACCAGACTGTGCTAGATGACTAGCTGTGTAGCATGTAGTGCCAGTCTGTACTAGACTGGAAAAGAAATTGTCAAAGAGATTTTAGTGTAAATAGAGAACTCCAAAAGATACACTTGAAGAAAAACAAAGCGGTTAACAGTGGAAGAAGAAAAAGGAGGAGAAAAAAAGGAATGATATCTTTGAAATAGACGGAGGTATTCGCATAGAGCTTTTGTAAAGACTGACTCAGATTCCAAAGCTCGTAACCAAAATTTTACATGTCTGTGGATTTAGTTTCAACATGTTTGTTTTCAATAACAAACAGCAGAGCTTACGTCTGTACAGTGAATGGGTGAGATCTGCATCTGGCACTGGTGAGAGCAGTACTAATAGACTGATACCGTGCTAGGAAGCAGCCTCACCCTCCACAAGCCAATGATGAGTCTTCTGTTGTACATGTACACCTTCTATGTTCCTTTAGTGGATAACAGCCCAAATAGCACAGAACGTAAAGGCCAGTTTGTCCTGAAAGGGGCAAACTATTTTTATAGCACTCAACCATTATGCTGTATATGAAAACTTTAACCAAACTCAAATTTACATTGTGTGTGTTTAGTAATAGTTTCTTAATATAAATCGTATGGATTGAGATAAACTGTCTTGCTCCAATATAATAGTGTCATGATTATGAAAAGATTATGACAGCTTTGATATGTTCAGGCGAGGTGTCTTATGGCCTTTCTGTTCTATTTGATTATACCAATGGCTTACCAATGTTATGTGATTTAATGTAAAGCTTTCTATGCTCAGGTCAACAGCTCAACATGGCTCCCCTTCAAATAAGATCTTAATACTGTATTTTTCTGTTTTTAAAACAGAAGAAGCATGGTTTAACCTTGGACTAAGTATTAAAGGATATCTACAAAAACATGTCTGAATTTCAAAGATCTGAGCTTTTCACCTTTGAGTATTAGATTGTTACAAAAACCTTATTAAAACTAAAGTGTTTAATAGTGTGAGGGGTAAATGTACAGTATTTAGCTTTTGTATGGTTGACTCAAGACTTCATTGGATGTTTGAGACATAGCTCCCTTTTCCACTTGCTGATAGGGAGCTACTGCGCAAAGCCGAGAAAAAAACTTTGGATGTTATTGATGTTATTTTTGTACACTTAATTTATTTTCCCTCTTTCTCCCTCCCTTACATGCTTTCCTCTTTTTCTCTCTACCTTCCTTCCTCTGTTCATTTGCAACCAGTCCTTATTCTAACTGTAATAATGATAATATAACAATAATAGCTAAACAATAATTAATGCTTTAAGACAAAAATCCAAAGACGTGATAATACTTTAACCATATGACCTACAAAAATAAGCGCTACTGTTTACTTGACGATGTATTGCTGTTTTTAAAGAAGGAAGGAGTCCCTATATCTAAGCTACTGTTTTCTGCCTCTCATAAGCACACTGGAGACTGTAACCAAAACCCCAAACTAGAGCCATGGCAGTCTGTAATATAGCGGTTAAAGAGTTTTACTTCTCTTGAGAAATGTTGCAGTTTATTTTTTCTTTCTTTTTTTACCATAGTGTTGAACTTCAGCCCTTAAGGATGTCCAGTTTGCTGCTAATGTACTGTAGTTTTTAACAATACTGTAGAAGATGCATGCTCTGAACGCTTTACCACTAGGCTTTAATGACTACAAACTGTAATGATACCTGTGATGCTGTTGATAAACTGCTCCTCTGTTGAAAAATAAATGGAAATGTGGGGCTCAATTCCATCAAGTTTGTTTTCAGTATCCTGTTGACTACCCATACCCAGAAGATAAAATGGCTTCAGTAAATCCAGGATATTTTTTTCTCCACTTTACAGTTCCAGAGAAACCTGCTTGGGGCATTGATTCCTCAATACAAATGGAGATACTGCAGAGCTATTTGAAGGAGTTTAGCCCCAAACCTTCCACTAATATGGTGTCAGTCATTCTGTATTGCAATGTCTCTTGTCCATTTGTCCAGCTAAAACGGCTTTGGTGAACTCAGACTGACATCACAGCCAACCTTCCAAAGGATGTGGGCTGGCTGAAAATGCTGTCATGCTTTGTTCTTAAACTAACCGATGTTTACGACAATACCAATGAGCTTTCTTCTGTACAGAAATGTGCATTCCAAATAACAAAAAGGCAGTTTCTTTTGTATACTGATTATTTTGAATTTCATTTCTCTCATATTCTCTTGATCTTAGTGACTGTAAGATGTACATATTGGGGTACTCTATGGTGAAGGGACTCTGTTATCCTTACTGTAGGTAAAAGTATTCTTTTCATTTTTTCTGGATATGTTGTTGCCATAGTGATGACCAAAAAGATACCTGTGATGTGCACCTGTCCTTATGTCCTGCTCCAGTGGTTTAGTGCGTCTCTATTCTCTCCTTCCCCCAGCTCTCCCTAACTGGTGTTTGTTCCTCTTCCTTTCCCAAACTCCACTGAGCTAAATAAAGTCTGCTTTGGTGCACGTTTTTGTGTCATCCCTTTGGTGTAACCGAGAGAAGCCATTTTGTGAATGTTGTGGTATGTGAGCGTGCCTGGCTGTTATTAACGTGTTTCATATTCCAGGTCGTATATGCGGCGGTAGTGTGTGTCTGAATGGAAAGGTTTTGATGTGCAACCGTGTGTGTGAAACACGGCTGTGCGTGTAAGGCGTTTGGTGAATGGAGCCTTGACCTCTAGGGTCACTTCATTAATTACATCTGTGACATTCAGCCAGATGAGTTTCCTTTGTGACTAAATGATATGATGAATATTAACGACCTTGGATGAATTACACTGCTGCTCCTGCTACTGCTGATGATGATAATGTGTTTTACGACTCCAGGAGAGAGGTGATGAAAATTGCACACTACAGCACATTTAGGACATGAAGATATTCATACGCAACATTTCAAAGACCACAGCGTAGGTTGGTTGAGCAGTTTTTATTATTTTGTTCTTTTTCGTATTAAACTTCCACGTGGTTCACAGGCAAATCTACCAGCGACATCAAAAAAAGTTGTATGAACACAGGAATGTGTGATCATCAAGGGCCTCAAGAAAAAAACTTTGATCTTGTTTGTTTGTGTTTTCTTTAGCAGCGAACCATTCACCTAACCATTAAAGAGAGATACGACAAGAGGAAACATTGCTTTAAAACTGAAACAAAAGAGCCCAGAAACATACGTTAAGAAAATAGCAAAGTAAACACAGAAAAGCATTTGAGATGGCTTGGTAGCTGATGATAGCCATCTTAGAAAGTCATCCTGATAAAGTGATCCCCCACCATTTCTCCTTCTCCCTGTCCTCCCCCTCTTAATCAAATGAGTACTGTGCAGCTGGTGGGGTTGCGGCAAAAGGGGGTATGAGTGACTACGTGGAGAGGAGGTGGTGGGGGGGCTTTGAGGGATGGCGTGAAATTATTGCCTGCTGGTGTATATGTGTCGCTGGGGGTAGTGGGGTAGAGTAGGGGGTTGGGCTGGAGCTGTGGGGGGGTGTAATGTCATTGCCTGCTGGTGTATCTGTAGTGGGGGCTCATTTAGATTTAGATTGGTTATGTGAGGAGAGAGCTGAAAGGCCAGCTCATGTTTATGCATGAATCCCAAAGCATGCTGCTGTGGTGGAGCCCTGAGTTAAAGAGACAGAGCTGAAATACATTCGCACATTTAGACACACCTCTGCTTCTTCGGATAAGGTTTCAGTCCAAGCGACGCTGTGCTATCAGATACATTTCAATCACTGTTTGTGTTGCGAATGCCTGTTTGTGGCGTTGACTCGTCTATCTGGGCCTACTTGTGTTTATGCAGATGGTTTACACCTCCGACCAAACAAAAACCACGTCTCTTCTTTTTTTAATCAAAAAAATTTATCAACTACAGTTTAAAAAATTCAAGCATCGCCATGCTGTGTCCTGATGATTGCTCTGGTATCCTTAACAGCTGATGCAGAGCTCCACACAGTGCACGGATATTCCCCACACTACACTCACTCATACGCAGAGAGTAATCAGTAAATGTCTATGAAGGAGAGTTTGTTCAGCACTTCATCAGGTATAAAGTGGTTTTTATTTGGAAATGTGGTCCCTATCCATCTTTTAAATGACTTTTTAATGGTCGTCACCCCATCCTAATCAATCATGAGGCAGAGCTAGCCTGCGAGTGCAAATACACTCTATTTATAATTCCTACATTCTACTTCAAAATCTGACTCTCTGCCTGCTTAGACCTGTAAATGGACATAAAAATCTGTGGAACTGTCTTTCTGATTTTGCGGAGACATAAAAGACTTCCTAGAACAATATCCAGCATCCTGCTCTCGATATAACCTGCATTATTGTCTTTATTTCATATCTGCACTTTACACACGATAACTGTGTAATTATACGGCTGCTTTATCTCATTTTTTGCTTTCTCTACGTTCAGGCCCTCACTTTTTTGTGACCCCCTCACCATCCCCCATCAATACTGGCATGTCCCCGTCGGCCCCCCATCGGTACTTTACATCTATAATGAGATACAAATACGCATCAGCAGGACAGTGTCTACGCCACGCGTCACTGTGTGAATATTACTCACACTTATTAGCTGGATTATGTTAATCTTTACACTCTCTGCTCACAGACAACAGACTCCCCATGATATGGGGGTGGTCACGGCAGTAAGCGTGTGTTGTTGTGAGTGTGTGTGTGAGTTTATGCATGTATGGCTGCATGTGTGTGTTAAAGTGATTGCCATGTTGCCAAACTGATCTGCATGTGAAAGGGCGGTCTAATTACATCACTTATGCAAATGAGAGATCCACGTATGCATGCACATACATACACACCAGTGACAGCTTAGTGCTGAGGTCAAAAAGACAGTGTGAGCTATCCTCTTATTGACTAACACAGGGTGGTATCACCACCTGTCAGAGACAGATATGTCTTGACACATATGTATAGGTCACAATGGATGTTTTGATACACTCCTTCAGACAAATGAGAAAAAAGAGCGGATGGGTCGACCTCACTAAAACATTAAGAATGTTATTGGACAATGTCCGACCGCGTATCCACTGATTAATCTTTTTTTCAGACTGAAACATTGATAGTATCCCCGTTGGAATGATTGATTGAGCCTGACACTTTTTAATTACGCCCAAATTAAATGAATCGGCTGGCGGACTATAAAACATTGCATTTAATAACGAGCCCCTCCATTCGCCTTTTTTCCCCCCCTTCCTTCATCCAATCCCATTTTGGCTGCCCGCACCAAATAACCTCTCTCAGTTTAATGATATGCAAATGAATTTTCATGAACCCCATGATCCCATGCGATGATTAAACTGAGATGACATTAGCTGCCATGCTGTTGCCATTGTCAGTGTTTCTGTCTACCTCCTCTCTTTCTCCCTATCGCTACCATCTTTCTTCGTATCCACGACGACGGCCAACTGGTGATATTAAAAGGTTCCCTGTCACCATTCCCTTATGAATTTTCTTTGAGAGAGACGACAGTCTGTGTATCCGGTGCTATCTCAGAAAAGTTTCTCCAGTGGTAGTAGGGATGGAGCATCAGAGCATGAAATGTTGGTTTTCACACCCCATGTGTTACTGGTACACTGAAGACATGCATGTTACAACGATATACAATTATCGTAACGTGGTAACATAGACCATTTCGGTAACCTTCCACATCTCTTCATTTTCCACTTGCCTCCCCTCCCACCGTTCGGTTTCAGTCTGGATCCAGCTCCACCTCTGCTGTCGTTTATTGTACTCCATTTGCATAATGAAGCCCAAGCTTAATTAAGATCCCACTGGAGTCTGGAGCCAAGGATGAAGGAAAGAAGGACGAGGAGGAGGGGAGGGGGAATCCGACGTTCCTTGGCTTATCCGCACGTGTCCAAATAGGAGGCACAATTTAAGGGGGGAGAAAAGCGTTGACGAGCGATTAAATCGCTAATTATGATCGGCTGTTAGAATTAGTGTGTGGCTGTTAATTAGCTGCAGATGAGATGCCCAGACAGTTGCCCGCCCCTGACGACTGCAGCACCCTCCCTGACTGGCAATAGAGAAACACAGCTTGACACCCTGGAGATGATGCCAACACATCCCTCCCTTAACACACACACAGCAGTCTGAGGGGATATCCCTTTAAGAACATCCCAGGTGTGCATGTGCAGGAAAGAGGCTCTTCATCATCCTTGTCCACACACTCCTACTGTTCATCGTTAAGCACAAGGTTCACCTTTTTTATTCTTCTATATCCTTAATTCAGTCTGCTCATTAATCCTCTTCCTCCGCATGCTCTTCCTCGTCACAGCGGAATGGTACGATCCCTGGTCTTGGTTCTTTGTAATGGGCAGCAGCATCCGCCGAGTGCCGCCGTTGGCACTGTGCAGGCATGAGTTGGCATCGACGAAATGTTTTTCTTTCTGCAGACTCCCATCACAGCTGTATTTGTGGTTCTGGTTCCAACTAACTGCAACTATTCTGGGTCCACATTTACTACGGTTTTACACAGCTTCTGATGGCGCCTGCGACTGCCTCCTTGTTTGCGTTTGGCATGGTGCCATCTCTGTTTCTGGGATCCCTTGAGGGGATGCCCTCGCCAAAAAAACGGCGAAGGCATGCAAAATGTTCTGCTAACCGTATGGAGGTCTCTGTTTACAAATGTGAGTGTTGTTTTGTCTTGGCAGCGTGCCATCTCTCTCCTCGTGCCCTTACCGCTCCCTGAAAAGATGCCATCACAGAATCGCTGGCAACCGTTGCCTGGGCACCTCTCCTTTGCTTTGTCGAAGCAAACAAACGATGTTTCGCGGCAAATCCTCAGAGGTGAGTCCCCTTGTCTTCGACTAAGACAGTTTTACGTTGACCGCTTTTATCGCTTCGGGTACACCGCGACTGCAGGCTGGCTCAGTGCCCGCTGGGCTCAGTGACTGGCATGGAGAGAAAGAAAAGTCGTAAAAATAGAAAGACAGTAGGATTTTCCGCCGTCATTTTTCTATGTTCGATCAAAGTTCCTCACAGAGTTTCACCTTACAGTTTTCCAGTATTCATCATTTCCCTCTTCAGCATTCTTCCCTGCTCCTCTTCGTCCATCCATCGGAGTCATCCTCTGTCTGCTGGCATCTTGCTCACTTCCATGCTTCGCTGTCCTCTTGATATTTTCTATATCTTCATTTTTCTTCATTTTGTTTCGCGCCATCGTGCATGTGCCAAGGTGGCACTATGACAACAGTATGGAGGTCTGTTTCCCTTCCTCTTCCATTCTTATTCTCCTCGCCCCTTTGCCCATGCCCATGCCCGCCCCCGCTCAAGTCCTGACTGGATGGCACTGTGCCAACCTGCCACCACCATCGCTCTCATTTGTAGCACATCTCTCCATTGCCCTTCCCCCTGTCTTTACATTTTCATCCTTCTCTCTTCCCCTCACTTCATTCATCCACTTTCTGAATCATTTACCATCTTTGTTTATATTAAATGCAGTATGCGTGTATATACACACACACTAACACAATGTTAATTTAATTGGCGCATATGCAACTTCTCATTTCTTAAAAGCACACCACAAATCATCGCCGGTTGTTGTCATACAGTTGACTCCTCTGGCACCTGAAGGAATGCTGTGAGTGACTGCCCTGTAGGTAATTACTGCAGCAGTTACTTATTCCACCGAGACAAAGAGAGAAAGATGAAGAGAGCCCTGAGTTTGGAGAAAGCTTGTATTGTTTTAATTAACTTTTACCAACCCCCCATCATGTGCGCTTCACTTCACATCTCTATGAGCCTTGCGCATGATGTGCTTGTTCACATCCGAGATACAGCAATACCATTGATCCGATTATCAGTAGAATCGATTGTGTACCATTAACCTCACCCTCTTCACCAAGATGACCCTTTCTCCCTCGTTTTCTTCTTTCTCTTCTCCTCGGTAAAAGCTCTCGAGTCAGACAAAAGCTGCCAGTGGTGGTGGAGCCATTAAGCAAATACTCTCATTAGTACACAAAACATAATGAATATGTAAATGATGTGTGTAATTTATGCATGGGCTGAGAGACTTGTTCCCTTTAAGTCCTCTGAATTCGCTCTACATCCTTTTTCATTCAAACGTCACACCTTTATGCCAATTTTTCTATTTTCTGAGACCACATCCTGTGAATGAATCCATGGAGGAAATCTTGAGGTTCCACTATTTTCATTTTGTGTCACTTTTGGAAAAAAATGTCTTGCCTTTAACCATGGTTTGTAGTTTTTAATATCCTCTCAGTCTCTCTCTTTTTTGTGTTTGCTTCTTGCCGCTCAGAGCCTGTCCTCTCCAAAAACAAACCCTGCAGTGACGCATTAAACCAACTGCTGAGTGTTTGAACAAGGTCTTTCTTCCAGGAATATGAATACTGAACAGTCTATCCACAAAATCACATGAACAGTGTTGTATACCCTTTTTTCCCCTTTGTGCCTTTGTGACTGTGTTGATCTTGATGTGTGGTCCAAACTGTGTGGTAAATTGAAGCGTGTCCTGATAGATGGCGAGTAGCCTTGCTCCTGTCTAGGATAAACACCTATAATACTATGGCTCCTTTGGCAATCACCATAGCAACAATCCATGGTACCCACGTGAGTTGCATAATAAGATGTTCCCCAAGACCACGGACCATAAAGCGGCGACAAACTAGACACCTGCAGCAGTGAATGTGAATCAGAAAATAACCATTCAAATTTCAAACCTGAACTGTGACTCATTCCAGACCAATCTTTCATATTTATCCACAGGCTTGCATCAGACAACACACTCTCTCAGACGCACACACCTTCTCTCTTTCTCTTCAGACCTTAACAGGTGCTGATGAGCTGCAGTCAATGATTGTAATGAGCTATCGATCACCGTGGGAAAACAGAGGGACAGAGAGGGGCGAGGGAGGTAGGGGGAACCGGAGGACACACACGCAAACAGGAGGTGGACTGCCGGGAGAAAGAAAAAAACTACCGATGAACTAAATGGAGACAAGCCACCTAAGACAGAGTATCAATACCTGCGTTAATCAAGTCCTCATCACCTATTGTTCAGCCTAAAATAGAATTTATGTGCTTTCTGGTAGCTTCGGAGCAGCGCCTGGACCGGCTAATCAGCTCAGGATGACCATGCAGACATACTTGTCATGACTGAGTCCAGATGCCGGTGAATGGCACTGACGCAGTATCTCTATTTTCCTCTCTTTTTGTGCTGTGTGCATGGAGTGGAGGCAGACAGCTTTAGGGAAGGGGGAGGTGCGTTCTGTGTGTGCACGAGCGTGTGTGGTGTGTGTTGGCTGGCGTTTCAGATAATGAAATGCAGCAGGGAACAAAGAGCTGGGGGCCCCTATTCTCTGTGCTGCAGCTTCATTTTCACTCCCGTCAGTCTATGATTCTTCCATACCCTCTTTCTTGTGTACGTGTATGTGTGTGTGTGTGTTTATGTTTGTATGGGCAAGTTGTTGTGTGTACGCGTGTCCCCCTCCTCCTCCTGTTAGTATTCTGCATGGCAGATCCCCCTAATGTAATAACTGTGTCTGCATGTCTAATTTACAGCAGGAGAGAGTAAATAGCCTGTGGTTAATTACAGTATGTGCGCATTGGGTGTGTGTGTGTGTGTTTGTGTCTATGCATGTGTCTAGGAGCGCATGGGTGTGTCAAGATGATTTATGAGTTGCAAATAGCTACACCAGTGGCCCGTTTCTCCTCACTTAGTTTTTAATCTGTCTTTCCATTAATTTTCCTGGAGACGTTATTATGGTTTTATAACGGTGTGCACAAGGATGCACATGTGAGTGCACGTATGTGATAACGAGACAGAGGTGTGGACATTTTGTGAGGATCGAGGCAACATGGGCACCTGAGCTGCACTTTGCTTTTTCACCCTCTCCACATCTCCCATTTCGCTCCCTTGCATTCCCCCTTTCTTCCTGTCCTCTCCTCTCCTCTGTGCTTCATTCACTCTCTTCATTGAGAGCCACAACGAACACAGATCTTTATTGACAGTACACGGTACAACATGGAAACAGCAGGTCAATCCGTTTAGCCCAAGGGCCGATACACCAATTCACCAATTTGTCAGTGTTAGTTTGAGAGAGAAAAGCAGCTAATCTCTCCTCTCTGCTCTCTATTGATCACACACTTAGACTCCACTTCTCTGTCTAAACACTATTGATTCTCCCTCTCTCTCTCTCAATCTCTCTCTCCCTCCATACACCACAGCTCTCAACACATCCTCCGTTCATACACTCGGCTTCTCGCATAAAAGCCTGAATAATTGAGACGGCGTGTTCTTGTACATGTAGTCACATTTTAGATTAACACTTGAGAATTTCTTCTGGCACGGACAAAATAAGACTTGGCGTTCATTCGGAAATACAATATTATAGGATGATCTCCAACATACAAAGTGTGTTAAGAGTTTGACCCACAAGTGTCAGAACCCACTGTTCGCTGCAGCATAGATTCAGAAATCTATGCATTGTCTCATAGAAAAAAAACTTAAATGTGAATGCAGACCCTGACTAAAAATGTACATCAGTGTCTACTGTGTCCTGCCTTTGTCTCACAGGAGGCACTTGACAAATACCATATATCTGTATTCCCTTTTCCAAATGAAGGCTAGGTAGAAACGATAGAGTAGTTATTTAGAGGAAAAAGTCCCCCTGCAATATTTACATTAGCTCCAATTGAACAATAGACAGACATTCCCTGTAGCATTTATCACATCTATACCTTTCTACCTTGATTACAAAAATAATTGGAGCAACTGTTACTCTCATGCCAGACACAAATGGAGTTCACCGCTCCCCCCCAGATATTGTGACTCCTATTCATTAGACTTGTACGCCCCCTACTGGTGATACGAACCCATTACAAACCTTTATTTCTGCAGGTTACAAAACACAGACACATGGCTTGTGTAACTCGGAATCAGCTGTTCTTTGGTAACCGGTGGAGAGGAGGTGCAGGCTAGATTTAGCGTTTGACTCTGTTACACGATCAGAACTTTTGGCAGCATTTTGCGTGATATATCGTCACCTTGCATTGGAGATGCCTCCGTCAGCGGCTGGTGAAAAGGACAGCAAAGCCTTGGTGAGACAGTTGTTGAGAGAAGTGCTGGTGGGTCGTGAGGATCCAGAGGGGTTCTTTGCGATGTGTGTGTCCATCCTGGGACAGCAGGAGACCCGCACACAGTTCCAGTCCCTCATCCAGCCCCTGTCCTCGGCCAACAGATCCCTGCACTGCAGCCTCACCTCCATCTACCTGGACTATTTCTCTAAGGTCAGTCAGTTAGTCTAATAGAGATCTGTCTTGTACTTCAACACGTAGGTACATGGGCTGATAAGTACACAAAACAGACACAAACACACACACACACACAGAGAAAATATATAATATATGATTATTTGTAGGAATATAATATTGTTTATTCTGGAAATAAACTAATGACAATAAAATTTGTCAAAAAGAATCCCAAAGTAAGACCGGTGAACAACACAGGTTACAAAAGTATCTTTTAATATTTTATACTTTATTATTATACTACAATTATGCCAGCTGTTTATTGGCTTTTTTGAATTTGAGCTAAATTCAGTTATGTTGACCACTACATTAAAAAAAAGAAAACCTCAGAGAAACTGTCATGGCTAACGTGTCAGCTAACAGGAATGTAGGTGTAATTAACTCACCTTTACTTTAGCAGAAATGGAGCAAAATGGACATGACTCTTCCTTGACACGTGTGAAAGTTCACTGCTTCTTACACTGAATATTCATACCTTATTTTCTCCTCTGAGTAAAACAACAATCTCCTCCACTCCTCTTCCCTCTCGGTTCCCAGCGAGTCAGTAAAGCTCGTGCTAACCGTTAGCTTATGTGCTAGCAGCGGCTAACCCAATGTTGACATTTTGTTTGGTTTCCAAGTGAGACCAAAGTCAAGGGTTTGGGCTCAAGCTAATGATTTTTTTAAACTTCTTTTCTAACACAAAATAACGTATGTAACAAGATGTGCGATAATGTAACATGTAACATCATTGTAATTATGATATAATATAACAATTGGGCGTGGTAGTTCTTGCTCCTGTTTATGCACAGTTGCTATTAGCTTACAGAAATAAACGCACATGACCTCCATGTAATATTACAGTATTATCAAAATTGTGGAGCGCCTTATAACTCTAAACATGCATCATCAAACTAAATCTAAAAATCTATTGCAAAAGTTTTTAAGCCACATTTTTGCATAGTTCTTTCAGGACAAGGACGTCACATTTGGTCATTTATTGACGTGTATTTACGTGATTTCTTAGACTTGCTATGCTTGAATTTTGTGCACCTTTAATTGCAAATATTGCTCATGATATGTGTCGCCTCTACTCCAACAACTAGGCAACAGTCGGTAGTAATAATAATGGATTGTTCTCATTAAATTGCAGACAGGAGATGATGACCTGGAATTTGCACTGGCGCTGTCAGTACTGGAAATGAAAGATCCCCAGCTGTCAACCTGCAGTGAAGAATCCACACTTCAGCAGTTTGGAGCCGAAGCATATCAGAGCAGCTCTGTTCAACTGACCTCAGCATCGCAGCCTCAGGGAAGCAGCAGCCGCACCCAGCGAGCAGATGTAGGTGGCGGGAGAAAAAAAAAACAATCAGTGCAAAAGGGACCCCGGGGCGTGATGGGCCTACCGCAGACAACCCAAGAGACTGAGCTTCAGAAGAGCACACATGTTGACAAATGTAATAAAGACACACCAGGGACAAGTCAAAGCACGTGTGTATCCAAACCATATGCCTCATTTTTCAAACAAGAGGCAGTTTTAAAAGGTGACCAAATGACGGAAGAAGGAGATTCAGGCAATCAATCGGAGAAACCAAAACGCTCTAGGAACAGGAGAAAGCGGCGGGAAGGGGGTGGCCAGCAGGTTGTAGGCATGCCCACCTCTCCATCAGCATCCCCACCAGTACTGCTGTGGTTTAGGAGGGATTTGCGACTGTGTGACAATCCCGCTCTCCTTGGCTCATTGGAGAATGGGGCACCTGTCATCCCTGTTTTTATCTGGAGCCCTGAAGAAGAGGAGGGACCAGGAATTACTGTGGCTATGGGGGGAGCTTGTAAGTTGACTTCTGTAAAAGCATAACCGCCCCTCGAGGCATGGCTCTCCTTTGTGGCTACTACAGGTTTTATAACCTGTTTGAAAAAATACTGTCTCTTTTCCCTTTACAGGCAAATACTGGCTGCATCAAGCTTTATCCTGTTTCTCTTCATCTCTGGAGCGCATTGGCAGCCATCTTGTCTTCCTCAGGGCAAATCGAGTGGGCCATGGGGTGGGCTCTTCTCTGCGAACCCTTACGGAGCTGATAAAGGAGACTGGGGCGAGAGCAGTGCTGGCAAATGCCCTGTATGAGCCCTGGCTGAAGGAGAGGGACGACTCGGTGGTGTCAGCTCTGCAGAAAGTTGGTGTTCAATGCAGGATGTTTCCCTCTTACTGCCTCAGAGACCCTTACTCTGTCAGCACGGAGGGTGTGGGACTCAGAGGTAAGTTACAATGTGGTTGGCCACGCTGTACTGATGGTCTTGAGCCGAAATGCACTGTGGCCATTTTTGAGAACTTCTGTTTGTTTTCTTCTGTGATGTAGGAATAGGTTCAGTGTCTCACTTCATGAGCTGCTGTAAACAGAACACGGACTCGGCCCTTGGGGTTCCCCTGGACCCTCCTGCATCTCTCCCCACACCTGCCAACTGGCCTCAGGGTGTTCCTTTGGATGCTCTGGAGTTGGCACTCTTGCCTCGCAGGAAGGACGGCACTATGGTCAGTGACAAGAGCAGGGCTGTGGTTTTGGGACAAGCTTTATCGTACAATTTTATTTTGAACAATCGTAAAATATAACGATGTGATCATGTGGTTCCTAAGCTTTTCTCTTGTTCATTTCAGATTGACTGGGCAGTTAACATTCGTAAGTCCTGGGATTTCAGTGAAGAAGGAGCACATGCCCGGCTAGAGGCCTTTCTTCAAGATGGTGAGACTCCTTGTATGCCCATTGTAAACCAGGGGTGGCAAACCATTTTCCTGTTCACTTTAAGTAACCTCCTTTAAATACCATAAAAGAAGTATTGGACACATATTCACACCAATCTCTTAAGTGCAATGGCTGGAATTGCTGCTCTTGGGCAAAACGTCAAATGGTAGTGATGATGACTTTGCACAGGAAATCCTTGTTTGGATCAATCTCCACATCGTTTGTAGGAACATTAAGAAACATAGCATTGAGCTAACAGTACCATGTGATTTCTTCCACATGTCCTAGGTGTGTATAGGTATGAAAAAGAGTCAGGCAGGGCAGATGCTCCGAACACCAGCACTCTGTCTCCCTACCTTCACTTCGGTCAGCTCAGCCCACGCTGGCTGTTGTGGGATGCCAAAGGGGCTCGCTGTCGACCGCCAAAGTTCCAACGGAAGCTGGCCTGGAGAGATTTGGCCTATTGGCAGTTAACACTGTTTCCTGACCTCCCTTGGGAATCCCTCAGACCTCCATACAAGGTAGAAACATTTACCTTTGAGTATTACTCAAAGAAATGTAACTACCCTTCATTTTCCTCATTAGTAAATAGGAGCCCATATCACTACGAAGAAATCTATTATTATTATCAAGCATTTTTCATCTTCTGGTATTTCTAGGCACTGCGGTGGAGCACTGATCGTGGCCACCTGAAGGCCTGGCAACGTGGTCGAACCGGCTACCCGCTGGTGGATGCAGCCATGAGGCAATTATGGCTGACAGGCTGGATGAACAACTACATGAGACATGTGGTGGCATCGTTCCTCATAGCTTATCTCCACCTGTCCTGGCAAGAAGGCTACCGTTGGTTCCAGGTGAGACGTGCATGCAGGCAGGAATAAAATGCCCCTGCCGACGTTACGTGTATTGCAACACAAAGATAATTTACCGACTGGATCTAATGTAAACTTGTGTTTAGGACACCCTATTGGATGCAGATGTTGCCATAGATGCCATGATGTGGCAGAATGGAGGCATGTGTGGTCTGGACCACTGGAACTTTGTCATGCACCCAGTAGATGCAGCAATGACATGTGACCCCTACGGCAGCTACATAAGGAGATGGTGTCCTGAACTTGCGGATCTGCCCGATGAGCTCATTCACAAACCCTGGAAGTGTCCTGCATCTATGCTTCGACGTGCAGGTGAGAATGAATAAAACTAAAACATGTATAAAACTGCTAAATCATATGCTGCTTTTTTAATGATTTATTTCCTATCATTAAGGTGTGATATTTGGTCAAACATATCCTGATCGAATAGTTACAGACCTAGAAGAGCGAAGGAGTCAGTCTCTGCAAGATGTTGCTGTGGTGCGGAGAGAGTTTGTGCAGTACGTGGACAAACGCTCAGGCTGTGACTTGGTGCCTATGCCCCCCCGCCTCGTCTCGGAGGCCTTGGGCTTATCAGACAGTAATGGTGGTCAGCTGACAGAAGGGAAGCAGTTCCTGTTGCCCGTTATAACTCGCATGGAGTTCAAACACCAGCAAGAAGATCCGGACGCAGACGCCCGGTCAAATCCTTACAATGCTGTTCTCAAGGGGTATGTAAGCCGCAAAAGGGATGAGACCATTGCGTTCCTCAATGAGAAAGATTTCACTGCCAGTGTGCTATTCGAGGGAGTGCAGAGAAAGGAGAGGCTGGAGAGCAACTATCGCAGAATGGAGGGACTCCCTCAGCCTCCTGCACCTCAGGGCAGAGCCAGACGGACTTAAACCGTCAAAAGACCGGTTTTCCTTAGTGCCTGGTGGGGCTCCCACTTCACTGAGGTGACCCAGAGACCAAGCAATCAAGACTATAAATGTACAGGTTAAAAGAACCCTGACAGTTACTTGCCTCAAAATGCACATGTAAAATGTTATAGGAAATAGTATTTAAGTGAGGGAATGAGTTAGTGTGGAGACAGCTCCTCAACAATTGTGATCACGTTTCAAAAGGCCATGCGTCTGGTGCGTTAGTCAGGAGCAGCTAGATTTTATTTTATTTCATGTTTAAGGTGTTTCACATACCTTTACACTTCCACTGTGCAATATTTGCACAGAGTATGGAAAAGTGGCCTTGAGAGTTTCTTTGTGGATCATTTTCAAAACGAGCTGTTTACTTTGAAAGCTGATGGTGTTTCTTTGGTTCCAGTGTCATCGCCTGAAATGGTTTATTTGGACCTACTATTTTGTAAATATTTGTAAAATGGGTTCTGACTTGAGTTTTTTTTTATTTATTTAAGTGATCAAACATGCAAGTAACGTTTATGCTGTTTCATACTTTGACATAGTATTATGCATATCATCTGAGAGAAACATGGAATGCTGTTTTTTTTTACCTTTGGGAAATAAAGAATGAGAAGACAAACTGTTTATTTTTTATTGTACAGGTCCAGTGTTTACAATGTAGCTGTCATACATGCATTGGCGACCAACATAATTAATAATACCATAAAGACAAAAGTGCTTCTTGAAGTCTAACAATGCCCTAGTACAGAAATTCAAGTTTATGTTTGACTAAAATGCTTGGAAACTCTTCTATTGATTGTAAGCTTCAGTCACATCATTTTGGGGTTTTGAGGCTGCACAAACTCAACATTGAATGTTCAGTCAGTGCAGATGTCCCCATAAGTCAGTCTTTTAACAGT
The DNA here is from genome assembly GCF_949316205.1 of Platichthys flesus. Lineage (NCBI taxonomy): Eukaryota > Metazoa > Chordata > Actinopteri > Pleuronectiformes > Pleuronectidae > Platichthys > Platichthys flesus. The sequence goes on along the minus strand of NC_084950.1, from coordinate 11,422,325 downwards.
AGATAAAGGATTCCTAACACTCACAGCTCTACAATATTGGCAGGTCAGCAAACAGGAGGTCATGAGCTCCACTGGTTGATGCTAAGCATAGTGTTGTTCCTGACACAGGCACATCTTGTGCATCTCCCTGCCAACAATGTTTAAAAAGGAGAGAGGGAGCGTAGCACTTATTAGGAGGTGCTAGGTTAGTCCTCAATGGAGCGGATGTATCTCTCATAGGCCGGTTCATCCATTAGAGCGTCGACCTCAGCAGGATTGGTGATGGTCATCTTCATCAGCCAACCTATATTTGAACAGGTAAATATCAGGATATGCTGTGTGTCGGGGAACATGACAGTTTTTTTCCACATCTAAGTCTTTATTACAAATCACATGTTTAAATGAGCAAAGCACTCTTTCCCCATTATGAAAATAAACTTGTTAAGAATAGAACTTGCTTGGGTAAGGAAACCCAACACATTTTGTTGGTCAAACTGACATTATAAATGCACAGTAAAGCTATCATGACTGTAAATTCTCTTTTTTCTAGCGCAATGACAATCCATTATCAATTAATTCTGACAACAGCAAAAGCGCAAAATGTACAGAGAGAACAATAACTGACAACCAGGTTTCAAGTCTCTTTGTTGGCGGTCATATTTGTGATTGACTACAGTGGCAGTGTTCTATGTTGTGTTGCATTACTGCCCTCTACTGTCCAAATACTAATGTTGCTAGTTATCAGTTTTTGTTTTGTAAAATTCAATCAGATTGTGCCCATTTATAAAATTATATATATTTGTCGAGATATGCTGACAAGATATGCAAGTTTTGCTTGCATAGGATAACCACAGTAACAGCTTTTAGAAGGTAAACAAAGAACAGTGTCAATGCACAAGTTATAGAAATGACTGATGGTGGTAATAGAGTCAAAAATAATCTAAGTACTTCTGGAATAATTTAGGTCCCTACTTTAGGTTCTCACATTAGCTATAATGCTTCTTTCAGTTCCAATGCCGTCTCCATCTAATAGAAGGAAAAGAAGAACTATGTGTGCTTACCATCCTTGTAGCAGGATTTGTTGACCAGCCCAGGGTTGTCTGCCAGAAGTGTATTGACCTCCACAACCTCTCCAGTCAAAGGGGAATAGAGCTCGCTGGCTGCCTTTACACTCTCCAGAGCTCCAAACTCATCTGTGACAGTGAAGTTTAGAAAAGAAATAACACAATAATATGAAAGTTGTCATTTTAGAAGTCTGGCATCTATGCAAAAGGCACTGGTGAATATAACTAAATGTCTCTCAATCACAAACTGTATCAGCGTTATATGTGTGCAAAATAAAATATGTTTAAAGTATAAATAAACAATGCAGAAAAGATGTGCATTTATATTCAAATGTATTTAATTAAAGTTCTGTATATTCTGTTGTATTTGTGTTTCCTTTTCATTCATAAATAATATTGATAATTTTTATGGTTATACTATCAAGACTAAATTACATTGCTTTGTCTTGAGGGTTTGATAAGGACATCTTGGAAATCATAGCCCATCTTTTCAATTAAATATATCTGCCAATATCTCTGTTTCAGGAAATGTCTTTATCCTTAAATCAGTATCAACCCTCAAAAATCCATAGTCTAATACTAATATTAGATAGAATCGGAAGTTGGACATCAGGTGTATTCCTTTAATATCAGTCCTTGAAGATTGGGTGCTATTCTAACAGCTAAAGACAAGTTATCATACCTTGCTGAGCCAGCTGTGTCCCCACCTCTGGCAGTCCACAGTACACTACATCTCCAAGAGCCTCCTGTAAATGGCAGGAAGAAGGGTCACAAGTAATGAGAGTGCGGACAATCGTTTGTGTCATTGTTTTCAAAAGCCTCCGCCTGAATCCCAATGTCCACACAAAGGACTCGAAGTCTTGAGGTGTTTTCCCAGTCAATAAGTGAGGGCTCAGGGCTGTCCCACCATGAAATAATTTAGTACATGAGGGCTCTCTCACAGACTTGTGAGAGAGCAAACTTTCATTAAGGCTGCGTTCTGAAAGTCCATTTTGCTTACCTTTTGGAACCTTCCTAACTAAGTGAAACAAATGACCCGCAAGTATTTCATTGGCCTCCATAAAAAGAGCTGTTATTATTCTCTAAATGATAAGAAAAGCAGCTTCAATGCTTTCTTACTTATCTCCTCTAGCATAGGAAACACCGGATCATCCTTTACGGAAGGAAATGAGAAAATAACGGCCCACAATTCTTTGTGGCAGCCACATTTAGAGAGACGCAGCCTCGTATTTGCACCTGGACACACCCACGTTAATATAAAAAAACGGACAGCCGATTTATTATCACGATTCTAGAAGTGTTGTAAACCCTCATATGATCGTCTGATTTCTTCTGTCAAATCTTTCCAGTGATCAACAAGCTGATTGAACTTATATGTTGTGTAGTTGTTTCTTCTAGTACTTTTTGAATAATGATGCCATTTTCCAATATTGAGTAAAACTATTATTTTTAAAATTACCCCTCATCCACTCTGTAAGACAAGGCAAGCAAGCTCTCCCCTGGTGCTTATGGCAGTTTGTATATGCACTTTTGTTTCACACCAAAGTCCTTGTATCTGTCAACCTGCTTGTTTCTGATTAATCAGACAGTTGGTCCCTCAAACAACTTGGCCATGAAGAAAGTAAAACCAAAACCACAGAAACGTAATACGGGGTGACGTGACGTGCCGTCCGGTTCATGGTCAAACGACTCTAGCCCGTCAGTGCCTCTCACACTCCGTCAGTGGCCCGCTCATGTCAGTGACGGTTCAGGGCTCGTGTCCTTTAGTGGGACAGGATTTACCTGCGCGAAGCTGCTGATACCGACGGTCCCGATTCCTCCATCTTCTACTCGGATCCATTCGTGCTTGTCTGTGAATTTAAGAGCTGGGAGACAACAGAACAACAGTCAGAACACACAGCGTCACTACAGTTTGAAGTGCTCATGGAAGTACAGTGTAAAAGTATTATCTTAGCTCAGTGTGACAACAAGTCACCCTGACCCCCTCGACACTCGTGTCCTTTCACTCAGGCTAATGATACCTACCGGGAATGTCAGCTAACATGCGACAGTAACAACACACTGAGGGCGGTGACTACCTGCTGATAACCGGCTGGAAGAGGCGACTGTTCTCCGGACGTAGGGTATACATGCCAGCCTCAGATGGGAGAGATGAGCCGGGCGGGTGAGAAGAGGCAGAACTGTGGCAACGCTGGAAGACAAGGAGCGAAATAGCCCACAGGCAGCCATGTTTGTCGCCTAGTGATGATGAGCGCGTGGGCTGTCTTCTTCGTGGATATTCGAGGCATCGGTGGCGCTCTACCGCCCCCTGCTGATCAAGGTCCGATTCAATACACTTTATTAGATGCAAGTGTTTTTTGGGGAGTTTCTCCTGATACCAGTCAGTTTAAGGACAGTTTACCGCACCTTGTACAGATTGATAACCGCCATGAGGAGAACTGTGATTCGTGAGTATGGGCTGTACAAATAAAATGAGATTGAGTGATTGATTTGAATCTTACTGGTGTGCTTCTGAAAAAGTGGGATCCTCCATTCCATCATTTCATTTTTTCAAAATACAAAATAACATGATTATTATTAGCACGTTTCCAAAAAGGGCCATTTGAAATAATTACAAAAATGAATACATGATTCACATTTGAATATAATCAATTTGTTTGTTTCTCTTGTTTTCCTTTAACGGTTCAGGGTGTGGAATTAGGTGACATCTAGTGGTGAAGTTGCATGTTGCAGCTGATTACCCTTCACCTCACCCTCCCATTCCAAACATGAGAGAGATTGTCATAATAAGTCAAAGGGTGTCGAGTTTGTAATACTCTTAAAACATGACGCCCTCCATAGAAAGGACCCGCTCCTGATGAAAATATTAAGTATTTAAATATAAAGGGCCAATTCTAGGGAAAAAATACAATTGTTTACAATTTAAATGAAACACAGTAGTGAGAGCATCACTAGGATGATTTTATATTACATTTCTGCCAATAGATCCCTTTCACCTTAATCTTACTCACTGGCCCTTTAAGTTGCGCTCTTATTTGGTCAAAACTGTTATTACCACAATGGAGAAGCTAAAATCTTTTAATGGCTCAAGTTTCATTTCAATTCCATTTATATTAAGTCAACTCACAACATACAGTATTTTAAGGCACTTTACGGAGAAATGTTATAAAAAAAAACCGGAAAACTTCCCCTATTGAAGAAAGCACTCGGTAAAGTGCACAGGAACAACTCAATTTGAATAGAAAACCAGAACCAGACTCAGGGTTTGCAGCCGTCTGCCTCCCCTAGTTGGGTTGAAAGGAAATAAATGAGGGAGAGAAGAGAAAGAGATCAGGATTGGTTATTATTGCCGTCCTGAGCTCATTTTAATAATAGGCCACCAGGCTTTCCGCTTTACCCAACAAAACCTCTAATTCGATGTTATCATTTTAAAAATAAACTAGACTTTGACATGTTTTTCTTCCTCTCTATTAAAACCATTTCATTGGAGAAGCTGTGCAAACTTTTGGTGTGTTACTTTTCAAGCAATACATTAGTTGAGTTTGAAATGTGCTGCTAGCTGGATGAAAAACCAAACAGATTCTAATCTCTGATGCCATTTTCAAGGTGTGTGAAAACCAGCTGATATGCAGGTTCGGTTCCAAATACCGCCCTCCGTCTAGACATGTGACTGCCGCTGTGTGTGAACAAAACCAACATCAGCTCCAGACTAAATAAACAGGGCTTATCAAAGTGATGACGGTTAGATAGGCCCACTGCTTCATTGTTATGTTAACATCACGGCTCCGTTTGGAAAGTAAAGCCTGCTTTTGGTTGGATTACAGATCCACTCCAGCAGCAGCATAACTCCAAATTAAGAAAAAAAAAAGATATGGAAAGTTACAATTATTTTTATTTCAAAGAGGATTCTGGAGAGGTAACCACGGTTACGTTGACGTCATGATGATTAGATCTCTCGTCTCGTAGAGACCCACAAATCAGAATTTTAGACTCAGAATATTTTGTTTGATTTTGAAATAGTCACTAAACGTGGCTTTTAATATTTAAAAAAAGTACTCACAGTTTCCCACAGTTTCTCACATTGTGTAACAAATTTGTAATTTGTGTGTAGTGAACAAATATTAAATAGTTTCGCTTGTAACACCAGCTCTATTTCAGATTCTCGGATTTTAATGACCTGTCTGCACAATTACGGCTCCACTGTAAATGAAGACAAAATAATTGAGTGATAAATGTTGCATGACAGATCAGAGTTGTTTCAGGAGTAGGTATCCCTACATGACAAGTGGCCGACAAGTGAACACTTTCAAATATATTTCTGGTTTATAACAAATCCTGCAGTTGGTCAAACATACACAAGGACTGATCGGACAGGGCTCAAGCTTCTTCTTATTGACCAACCTAAAAAAAAAGCTTAAATTATTTATTACGTAACACTTTTATTCATACAAAACAACAGAATATCTAAAGAAAATGTCACTCTCATGCCGGGGAGTTCTACTATTGCTCAAAATTGCATTAGCTGAGGAAATGGCATGTTTAAAAACAAAAATAAAATAAAAAACAAAGGAAACAAGTGTTTCACACAACCGTACACTCCCTTTGTCCTGTTCTGGCTTCATAAACTATACTGTTAAAACAAACTATAATACAGAACGACTAAAAGTGTCCCCCCCCTACACCTGGGCTAAAAGCTAAGAACATAAATAACAAAAGCACATTTATTTGGCTTTTACATTACACAGCTTCGAGAGTCTATCCAGTGTCCGCTTTCCTTATTTGATTCTGAAGATGAGAAAAAAAATAAAAGAACACAACGAGAACAACACCAATAACAGTAAAGAGAAACGACAGCTTGCTGTGGAGAGAGGAGTGAAAACAGAGGGGCTGAAAACTCCTGCATGTGTGTGTGTGTGCGTTTGGTTGTGTTGCTTCTCCAGCAGAGCTCATTGGAAGCTTGCTCCGCCTCCACGTTGAAAGATGTGTAACATGTCTATGTTCGGGTCCCTCCTGCGGGGGGTGCTGTGTGCTGCTGGGTGGGAGTGAGGAGCAGAGGCGAGTGCTGGCGGTCCATGGCAGGCTGACAAGAGGGGGGTCTTTAGTCCGTAAAGTCTCTCACTCCTCACTGCAGGAAGGAACAGCTGGGTTGGGGAAGCCAGAAAGTTTGTCTCAGACCACGGTCAGGTCACCACAGACAACACACTCTCTCTCTCTTTCTCTCTCTTTTGTACACACACTCCCGATGTCTCGGCGCTCAAAAACACGCGCACAATCAGCCAGACCCAGACACCCCTGCTGTTTTTTTTAGGTGGTTCGTTCCTCCCCATCCGTCTCCTGCTTGGTCCGGCGCAGGTTGCTTTTCATCTTCACAAACTCGGGGGTGTTCTCCTGCTCCTCCTCGTTTTTCTGGTCATCCAGCTCGAGCTGCAGAAAAACAGACACACAGCACATTGAAATTATAGAGGCCATGAAGTGTTGGTGGCAACATGTTAGACAACATGCAGCCATCTAAGTGCTATAGAGACTCAGTTTATATGTATTGTTTCAATCACTTACCTGCTCTAATTTCTGTTGTCTTTTCATGAGCTCGATCTCAAGGTCGCTCCTCTTCTTGTGGGCCTCCTGCTCCTCCTTCTGAGCCTTGAGAACTTGCTCCCTCTTTCTTTTCTCCATCACCTTCTGGAGCTCAGGTTTATTCTGAGGAGCGAGACCCCTGTGGGGGAAAACAACATGTTACTAAAATAATGCTTAGCGGGCAACCACTGTGTAACACATGCTGGTAAAAACCCACTGGGAGGGAGACCGGCGTTCAAATTCCTGCCCAACAGATGATGACCATGACCTCATTCTATGACAACATGCAGATCTGTATTAGATGCTCGGGATTAAACATGTCAGTCGTGTTTCAGGGAAAGTTTTGATTTGGAGCCAAACACAGATTGTTCCACATTTTACAGATCTGCATACGTGACGTCTGCCGGCACTGGAACCGACTTTGGAAAAAGTGATTTGCAACCACAAACTTTTGTTTCTTTTCTTTCCCTTTTATAGGCACCAGAAAAACAAACATCAAACCAGAAAATCCTGAAACGATTAACAATATTTTCCTCATGTGAAAGCTCTCTGGGGAGGATTAAGTCACTGGGAGCTAGAGGAATCGTTGCACAACAGCCTGGGTTTGTGTAGCAAAACTCCAAAAAGGAGTAGAGGGAAGTCTTAATTAACTGTGAGCGTGTCTTGCGAAGAGGATGAGGAGGAGGAGGAGGAGTGAAATGTTATGCAATACTCCAAACTACGAGAGGGAAGGGTGGAGGGGCTGCGGATGAGCTTTGGGAGAAGAAGTATTTAAGACAGACGGAACAGAGATGGATTGGAGTCGGCTAAGAAAAGGCAAAAACAAATAAACAGCAAAGTCTGCAGAGGATTAGGCGGCACAACAAAGTGGCAGACGAGGAAGAAAAAAGTCGGACTATTCTTGGACTAAATTAAATTTCCATGTTCTTTAATAATTCAATTTGAAAACGCATGCCATCAGGATTAACTCTGCATGTGGTTACGGATTTTGCTTCGCATGACTCTGCACAAGCCGCCTCCTCAAAAGACAAATCGCTGCGTGCCTACCTGACTGCAGTTTGGCAACAACAATGCCTTAATTAAATGCATTATTAAGTCCGGAGAGATTACATAACTGAGCCCACGATGTTCGGAGCAGGAGTGGGAGTCAATTTCACAACACTGCACTTTGCCACTTAAAAGAAGTCACTGCTGCAGTTAAATAGCCTGGCTCTCCTGACGGCCGGGGGACTGATGAAGAACAGACTTAGCGAGCTGGGGCGGAGAAAAAAAAGAAAAGATATGGCTGTTGTCGAGCACCTAGAGTGCAGGAAGGAGGGAGGGGTCAAGGTCACTGGGAGCAATAAGCCGGGCAATAAACATGCTCACGCTGCTCCCCTCCTTCACCGTGGGCGACACCTACATCACTGACCCTCCCACCTACAGCCCGGCCTGTGGGTGCACGCCCTCGAGCAGACTGCCAGGAATGTGTGTTCAAATCCCACACATCAATACGTCCATCTGCTCTAAAGCTTCACCAGTTATGCGATGGCTGAATTTCTGAAATTCCTCTGTACTTGAACTCATATTTTTGCGAGGAACATTTTGAACAAAGACCAACATTCTGTCCTCACTTATTCAAAAGGCTGGTTGAGGGTTTAGATTTACTTTTAGGGTTAAGGCTAGAATTAGGTGAGGGTGAGGGTATGTTATGTTATGTTCACAATAATTGAATTAATTAGTAACACACAGACAGACAGTATGTTTGGTCCTGAATCCCATACATTTCCTACAATTAAACATCTAAGAGCACAAATCTTGTCAAAAGGAGGTCAGTGGTCTGATTTGTGTCAGTTTAGGGTCCTTGGTATGCAAACAAACGTCTCACTAGAACCATCGTGTTTGTGTGTGTGTGTATGTAGGAGGAGAAGGGTCACTAAGGTAGCAGAGGCAGCAAAAGGCCTCCAGCCAGAGACTGTTTTGTAATCTTCATTACATAACAGTTTTTTTCCCGTTCTTCATAAAGCCATCCATCCGTCCACTCATCAATGCGTTCATCCATCAATCCTCCCACCCCACCACAACTCCCTGACTAATCCACCGGGGAGGCAAGCTTTCCACACTCTCAGTGTTCGATAGGAAACCCAATCAAAACAGGTTTAAAAGCCCACCGGCATCATCTCACAGACTTTAAGAGAACATCCTCAGTCTAGACGACGAGGAACAATATTCTGCAACACGAAGAATGTGTTTTCCTCTTCTAAACCTCTTAATACATTTCTTCCACGCTCATCCTGACCTCTTCCCCATCATTCAATAACGCTGTTTACAGCATCACAACAAGAGCACCTCACTCTGTGACCCGTTTAAGACCCGAGCATCACTGCTGTGATGTAACAGCTGTCATCCGCATGTTCTGTTTACGTAGCTATTTATAGCGCAGGCACACAGCTGCACTGTGCGATGATAAAAAAAACACAAATATCTAGTGTCAAAAGGAGTGATCGCAGTCCTCAGGATGCAAGTGTACGTACATATACACACACTATCCAGTCTAGACTTCAGGCTGCATGCGTTCTGGTTCCAACATAAGGAGCCATCTCCTTGTGGATCCTGTACAATCAGAGTGACCTTTACATAACCAATTTTTGACACACTAATGCACTCGGGGTCTTATGTAATGGCTTCTATGAAAGTTTTATACGCTGAGCTTTACATAATAATGCTGCAGCTGCTTGAGGTTAGCGGCAGCAGTGAGGTCAGATACTCAGCAGGAGCAACGGCACAGGCTGCAAAGATAATTTCAAACCAATTACAAGAGAGTGGCTGGAGTTTATTAAGTCATCCTGCATTTGTAAAAAGGTTAAACTAAATTAGCCAGGGTCCAGACACTTTGCTGTTTTCCCATGACTAACCAATGCAGCACACCACTAGAACCAACTGATGGTCTAAGCAAAGCCAAGATATATAGAAACTAAATTGTACTGTAGTTTCTATATATCCAGACTGGAAATGTCTTTATTATTGTCTTTAACTAAACTACTTTACCATCATTGTATTAAATTATCGTATTATTTGACATATTTCTATCTATTTTATTTGTATTTTTTGACTGCTTCAACTTATTAGGGCCCCATTTTCTTAAATTATATATAAAGACCTGATCCTTTATATTTCTTTATTTCTTTTACATATTTTGTGTTACTCTTTTTAGTCTTTTATTTAACTTGAAAGTAGTTTTAAACTCTGTTTTCGGATTTTAAATTGTTTTCTTTTAATTTGGTCTCTGTGTTGTTTTGAATGTCCTCGTACAGAACCTTCGATTTACCTCTGTGTATGAAATGTGCTTTACATATAAAACTGCCTGCCTCGCCTGTATTGGATAAAGGTGATGGACAGCGTTTCACCACTCCATCAATTAATACAACATTATCTGTCCGATCCTTTGTTGCTCTTGAAAAAAAAGCTTCTTTATTATTGTCTCAATCACAGACCTGGAATCCAACCGTTCGTGTTTAATAACAAACCACGATAAATCTGCAGGTCGCTAATCATCAAATAATAATCTCTTTCTTCGGTGAAAGCTGTAAATACCGGTTGTTTTACGAGGGAATAAAAGAGACAACAACAGATAAAGACCGAAGATGCATGAGTTTTTTTTCATTTTGCTGACCTCTTCTGGTTCATGAGCAGTTCTCGGTGCAGGTCCTGGTGGTTGCGGGAGTTCTTGACCGGGTTGATCAGCTTCTTGGGTTTGATGAGCTCATCACAGTCCCCCTCCAGATAGTCTGGCTCTGCCATGACACTCCTCCCCGGTGACAGCGATAGACCAGGGTCACACGGATCTGGATCAGAAGAAACACAAGAAAAGGACTTTTATAGAAACATTTAAAATGTGATAATGACCCACTTCTTTCTTTTTTTATGTACATATTTTACGCCCGTTTAACGCTTTAAACAACTGTGGTTTCTTTGAACTTGCTATAAATAAACTTTGACTTGACTGGACAGAAATCTCACAAGGCCACAGATTTTAATGGGATCTAATAAATCTCCTAAAAGTTCTCTCCTTTAAAACCCAATTTGAGCATCTAACTGAGTCTCTGACATAAACTCAGAGTTTGTCAATGATCTCTATGGTGATGGAGGGACTCAGAACTGAAATTACATAATTGTTCCACATTGAGCGGATGGGAACACTTCATCCTCCGGTCAGATGATTCAACAACCACATGCAAATGATGAAAAGATGAATCACGGCAGCACAGAATCACATTCAAGTATCTGTCAGTCACAGAGAAGCTGCTACAACACAACTAACCCAAACGTCCCATCCATTGTCGTCCATCACCTCAAGAATAAAGCAACTTCTATTCATGACTTTCAGACTCAGACACATGTCCTTAGACCAATTTGCTCATTTCAGTGAGTTAATGGGAAACAGCTATTTTATCAACCTGTAAAATAACTGGGATTTACATTACGTTTCATCAATATCCCTTGTTAACCATAGACAACATGAAACAACAGTATTTAACTTTTATGGCAGTTAAGTGCCTCTTTTTACAGTTTTACTGCTTTGCTCGATGAAAATCCAAGTTACACTGGAGACTAGAGCTCACAATAAAAGGAACATGAATTTCTAAATGATGAAACAGATGCGAGTCTGAAGATCCAACTGAAATGACAACAGAGAAAAATCGGAGAAAACAGGTTTGTATCCTAAAACACATTCACGCAAGTAGATATACTGCACATGGACTAAATCAGAAAAGTACCTTACTTTTACCCCAAACCACCTAACCCTGTTAAAAATAGAGAAAGTTTCAGCTCTGGGCAGAACTCACCCTGCAGATGAGGAAAGACGGGGTATCTGAACATTGTCGCCATCTCTGCTATTTTGAATCGGAATAGGAGAATCCAACACAACGTGCCGTCCTGCGTATCAGTAAACTGCAGAGGCTCCGAGAGGAGATGCGTTCTGTTCTACACAGCTGTCTGCAACTGAGCTGGTCCCAGTTCAAAGTCTGCTTTATAGTCAAGCTCACACACACACACACACACTCTCTCTCTCTCTCTCTTGCTCTCTCTCTACTCCCTCCCTCCCTCGTGCTCCCTCCCACTTGCTTTCATAGCACATCTCGAGATGAAGAATATATATATATATATATATATATATATCCAAATTGTCACGATTGCTTATGAAACAGATTATTCACTACTAAATAAATATCATCAGTTGTGAGTTTATGGAACTTTAAATGATCTTGTATGTAAAATAGTCATATGTATATATATACATATACACATACATATATATGTACACGTAAGGGTAAAAACTCAGTTTTACAATAGCAGTAAACTGAAGCACAGTACACTACAGAATTAAATAGGACTTTACATCATTGGCTGCAATAAATAGAATACTTGCAAATCAGTATTTACATAGAAAGTATACAGTCCATGTTTTTCCCACAGTCTGAGGAATGACTCAGATCCACAAACAATCATGTTCTCAAATTCCTGTGATTTCTGAGGCGTTGCCTGGTGACAAGTCTCTCCTGTGAGCGACTGATAAGTCCAGAAACAAACTGGGAACACACAGTGTTATTTTGGAACTCCACTCAGTCTTTATTTGTTCCAGAGAATCATTTCACTGCACGTGCTAGACACAAAGGAGGGGGGGGGGATGTCCTCGGCGTCAAAACATACATGCAGAGGGTTGATGCAATGACTCAAAGATACCACAAGAGGTCCACATTATTGCATCGCACGAACTAAACGGTGTCAGTTACATAACAAAGAAGCCCAAGATAAACATGGTCTGCCTACTGCAGAACAAAGAGAGAGATGAAACGCACAAAAAAATACTGTTGATGGATATAATGATAACAAATGAAAACACTGCTTCTACCAGTCGATCATGATCTACAGTTGTAGTGGTCACTAATCTCTTCTAATCCCGGATTATTACCTTTAAAAATGTGTCTTTACTGTCTCAAAAACCAATCTTCAAATCTAAGTGTAGAATAAATACATTTACACAATCATCAAATTAAGTAAGACGAATTTAAAACACTGTGAATCTATTCCTCAGTTTATTTAACAGGTATTTGAATACATGACTACATCCCTGGCTATGATGCTGGGGACGTGGCAGTCACAGGACATTTTGTGACACCCCCAGGACACGGCAACGGTGTTTGCACACACGAGATCAGGGCAGAGGTGGGCAGAGCGCCTTGTGGCTGTAATCAGGGGCTGCACACACACACACACAGAGACACAGACACACGCACACACTCGTGCTGTGTACATCAAAAGGCGGCTTGTGTTAATGCCGGAAGTGGGGGGCAGAGCGACTTACAGACGGGCAGTGTTGTCAGAAGTGTCCGTTGGTTTAACACATCTGCTTCGACTTCCTCTGTAGCCCAGAGGGAGAGGGGAAGTGACATAGGGAGTTCAAAAGGGACCTGCAACCTCCAAATTGGAACCCTGCTTAAAGTCAGACCTATCACTGGTGGTTTTACACGTTCTATTTTACGCGCCCTCTGGTTTCACTTAGATCTATATAGATAGAGTGTTACAGTTAAAGCCTGCAACACCTAAATACAGATGAAGGTTAACATGTATTTAGTCGTGTATCAAAATCTCTCCTTCTACAGAAGTCGTACTTTATTTGTGGGTTTCAGAACTATACACCTCCAGAACCAGCCATGAAAAAAACGTGCAATGTGTTCATATTGACTCGTGAGTTTTCAACAAATCTATATGCACAAAAACATGTACGATATGTTAACATAGCCCCAAGCACCAATAAGACGAAAACAACATTTTTGGGACAAGACTTATTGCTGTTCCAGGAATCCTATTAAAACCGTGTGTTTATTGGTTTAGGGGACACACCCACACTGCAGAGACAGCAGAGACAGCAGGCACACAAACACACACACAGATAATGAGACTACAAATTCAACATGTCCAAGCATTCAGGGATGAAATGGGAAGAAAGTTGATAAATACAATGGAAAAGATGGAGAAAAAAAAATGAAAAACTGGGTCAGAAGAGAGTCTAGGAAAACAACTGATGGATGTGTGTGATCAATTTGTGTGCAATAGTGAGTGTGTTTGTATTAAAGTTAACTGGCAGGTCGCATTAGAGCTGATAGAGTGACTTACCTTGTAAGGGTTGAGCAGCAACACTGTGCCAAGTGATTGCATTAGCACAGACCGCTCTGCTATAAGAGCCAAGACGCACAAACACACTTGCATTCATAAACAGGCTAATTTCTCAACTTCCTCAACTCTCAAGTCACCATGGAGACCTGACACCACCCAGTGACATAGCACAACTTGCAGTATGCTGACAATTCAAGGCCTCCTATGAGCCGCAATGAAAACCCGACAATGGCTGTCGTCAAAATAATCAATAAAGCAGCCATATTATGCTTTTAATCTTTTTTCTTCTTTCCTCTAGTTTGTCAAGCACATTTCTTTGTGTATGCAAAATACCTGTACAGTTGAAAAGTCAAAAATACAGAGTAAAGGCAGCTCCTGCAGAAAACACTGCTCCTCGCCAGTAGACGGCCGGTACTTTTGCATCGTTTTGATGTCATATGATATCATATGGCCAGTCTAGTATGTTTCCTAACAAAGTCTGGGACAGACGAGAGTGGAGGCCACATCTCCTAGATGAGCTAGAAACATTTGACTAATCAGAGCAGACTGGGCTTCATCAGGAAAGAGACACGAGCTGAAACCCAGTGTTTCAGACAGAGGCTGAAAAGAGGTGCAGCAGCAACAGACAGTATGAGGACAGTGATGTGTTTTCTGAACATTGGGGCATGTAAACCTTCTCAAGTAATACAAAGCTTTAAAAAAAAGCTATGATGAACCATTTTCAAATACCTGTTCAGCACCAAAGAACAGACATATTTAGCGACAAGATGCTTTACATGGTCGAGCATTTAGCCGCTAAAGAGACAGAAATCCCGATGATGTTTTGGAATTCTCAAAACAAAGCTAAAAAAAAAGTGAATATTGGACCAAAACTTGAAATATATGGTATTGCTCGGTGTCTGCTTAAAGTGTAAATGGGCGATGGCATCCTACTATATAGATTTAAAGCTGAGATTATGTTACATAGCCAAAAGAAAATAATGCAAAACAAAAGCAATCTTCCTGGTATAAACTCAGCAGATGAAAGCATAGATGGGCAGAGTGATGGTGAGAGATGTGGTGGACTACATACAGTAAATTGGCCATTATCTGTTCTTTAGTTGCTGTATCTGTCTTTTGTTTCAGTGGTTTGAAGCAGTCAAACAATACTGTATTTTCTACAGGGAAGACAAACACTTACAACAAGTGGATTGTTACTGGACAAGACGTGAGGAAAACAAAGCTGGATCATAACCACGTGTCAAGATGTACAGACTATGGACAAGCACAGCTGAATAATGACATGTGTCACGAGTGTCCCTCTTGAAAGACAGAAGACGTGGGGCGAGGAGGGCAGCTGGTGGACGGCTTCGCCATCTGACCTCCTCCCATCTTGCTCCAGGATACAGGAACAAACAGAGCAGACCATCCCAAGCTCTGCAGATGGAGGGGCGGCGGCATGATGGGCCAGTCAACTGTCGTGTGCTGCTTGTGAACACATGACTGACCACACCCACTCCAACAGCAAGCCTTAGCTGGGATTTATTTTCCACAGTAACCAGAACAAATGTGCACAGGGGTGTGGGGGTCAGGGACACACATACACAATAGCACGAATCAGCATTTTAGCTGCAGTTTGAAATATTTACTCATCGTGGACACGCCCAAAATTATAAAAAGTTAATTCATTCTATTAGATATGTATTTACGAACAAGCTCACAGTATTATTCCATAATTATTCATCCTCCTTACGTCATTAAAGAGAGCAAACCACAATTTTGGCCTTTGCATATATTCTTGACAATGGCTGCAGAGCCTATTAATGAAATAACAACTTTCAAATAAAATACTTAACATTTTCTTGAAACTCAATTTACCATCTGCTCTCTTGCTCCAATATCTTCTCCCTGTC
The DNA here is from genome assembly GCF_949316205.1 of Platichthys flesus. Classification (NCBI taxonomy): domain Eukaryota; kingdom Metazoa; phylum Chordata; class Actinopteri; order Pleuronectiformes; family Pleuronectidae; genus Platichthys; species Platichthys flesus. Next base: position 11,406,658 of record NC_084950.1, on the reverse strand, counting down.
CCATATAGTTCCCCTCCTTCACTCTTTTTTTTTCTTGGCCCGATCGTGTCTATTCCTCTCACAGATGGGAGGTCCAGCCCTCGGGGGAAATTACGTCATCAATACCCCTAAAGCAACCCCCACACCCCATTCTTCCTCTCTAACACACACTTGCCCATTTGCTGTGTGTTTAAAGGCAGACAAATCTGGGTGTGTGTCTTCTATCCTTTCTGTTAATGAAGCGACCATTCAGCCACAAACATGGGAGGCCTAATTAAAACACACAGATAGATCGCTTTTCACGGACAGCTGAGGGAGGTGGGGGAGGGAGAGCAGGGTGTGTGTGTGAGAGAGAGTGAGAGAGAGCGAGAGTGACAGGAAAGTAAAAGAGAAGCAGAGGGTTGGTGGCCGAGAAGTGACAATGAGCTCATTGCTTACCGGACAGAGCATGGTCTGTATATGTACGTGCTTTTAAATTAGGCCTCCCCCGTGATGACACGCAAGCCGTGGAGGGAAGCACAGTGACGTACATGTGCGCGGAGAAACAATAGAATTTTGTGCTTTCCTGTCACTTGCATCTGCGAACACGTTCAAAGTCAGTAACAAGTGGAAAGAAAAAAAAACACAGCCCCCACATCCACAGCACTTGTTTGCAGTGTGGTACAGTCTGTACATGTGTAAGCGAAATGATACACCCTCAGGCAAAACGGATCTGGCAGAGGATGCCAAAGAGTGAACCAGCCGACAAGAGAAGACTAAACACAAACATGTTTCAACAAGGCAAACCGGAGCTCCGCTTATGTGATTGCTATCAATGGTTTGAGTTGAATCTGTTACTAATTTATAAACACAACCTTACCAGTGCAGAGAAGATGACAGAGCGAGTGGTTTATGAAGATATGATGTGGTTTTTAATCCAAATGCACTTGGGCTTAAAATACATCGAACTACCATTTGCATTTGGCTAAACAAAACTCAATGATCGGAGGGAGAAACAAAGAGAGAGACATAAAGCTAAGGGGGAAGTGGTTCCTTAAAAGTATGCCGGGGAGTTTGGGGGTTGAGGTCTGTTTTGTATTTCCTGCTTTGGAGTGGTAGGGGGGGCCCGAAGCGAATAGGAGGAGAGGAACTGGGGAATTCTAGGGCCTCATCATGTACTGACCTCTTCAAGCACCCGCCCTGCTCCCACAATACGATGATGTCACTAGGGAGACGCAAGGGTATGGGAATTTACAATCAGGGCTTTAGGGTTCGTAAAGCACAGATGCGCACACATGCACTGACACCCATGCGAGGAAATGGATAATGTTACGTACAGTGAATCATGTGAGAAAGGCTGTTAGGATTTAGCCATGGAGTCTGTATAATGCCCTTGATGTCCTTAAGGGAGTACACGGTGGTGCTATAGACTGTCATGATGCAAAGAAGAAACTCATTACCACGCCTGTCAGCCAAGAGCAACAGTTCATACGAAAAACATCTTAACTACAGTCACTCCCTCCTTCTGACTTTAAAATATATGTTAGCCCAGTGCTGACGATGACTGAAACTATCTGACTCATCTTCTCATGATCACTGTGTGTTTCACTATCCCTCTTCACAAATCTGAAAATAAAGAAGAACTGTGAGAAAGCAAGAAATAGAAGTTTAAACTCTGAACATCACACAAAGGCTGACTCTGTGCACTGGACACTGTGACTTCAACAGGCAAAAAGGAGGAGTGTCCACACTTCTCATGTCAAAGTTACTTCTTGTTCTCCATTTTAAAACTTGGTTAGGTTCTGATTCAAATCAGTGTTGTGACCTCTTGTGGCTACAGTTCCTCAAATCTGTGCCCATGTTACTTTCCTTCTCGATTGCAGTTCATGAACAAGTGTCCGGCTGTGATGGCTGGTGTGCCACGTGATTGGATCAACCCGCTGTCAGTATAAATAGATTCTTATATAGATATCGACACATGAAATGCCTGTGATGATGCCGAAAATGTCCGGTTGGGAATCTGCGACTACGCAAATCTATGTACCGCTCTGATAACACGTCTCAATTCAACCTATCCCAGGTTTCATTGCCTTGTAATGGGACACAGCTTTTCCCAGAAATCACTTCTTCTTCAACTCTCCAAAACACAGCAGCTGCACTGTACTGCCACCGGCAAGTCCTGTTTTTAGAGTAAATAAGAAAATGTGATTTCTGGTAGCGCAGAGCTGAAACACGCCTGGTTTGACAGTTGGCGTTCAGCACTGACTCGCAGTTTTGTTGAAGCACGTTGTGTGAGCCTCCGGGGGCTGAGGCAGATTACAGAATGAATGGGATGGATTGAAAAGGGAGCAGACACCACGTTGAGTCACGCTGTGGGAATGTGATGAACCTGCAAAGTGATTATTGCTTTGGGCTCACAGCAGCATAGGGCGGACACCCACCCAACCACACACACACCCACCCACCCACCCACACACCTTTATGAAATCTTTGAGTGACAGAAACATTTGGATGCACGCTACATACACTTTTCTTTAAAAGGGTTCAAATCAAAGTGCTTACTCCAACCCAATTCGGAACACGTGTCCTGATGGTGACTGGTGGTGGAGGGGATGGGGGTGCAGTTTGGGGTCACACCTGTCAGTCAAATACAAAGGGCTGGTCTAAACCCTCTCACAGCTGACACTGACACATGTTCCTGTACGTATATGCATGGACCCTATACGAACAGTTGCACTGGAACAGATGAGCAGCACATGCACAGAAGAAAAGACTGTTTTTGCTCCACAGACGTATATACCCCCTGGAAGGCTAATTACAGACAGAGCACATGCGTGTTTCATGTGGCTCCTCCTCACTGAGATGTAAACATGTGCCTATGTGCTGCACGTTCCTCACGCACATCACCCCTCTACATGCAGACTGTCTCTTCGGTGGTTGTAAAAAGCGATTTAGTTTAAAAGAAAAGCCACAGCCGATTGGTCTGGCTGTGTCAAGTGCTGCTCGGTCATAAAGGAAGTGTCTTTGTTACGGCTCCGCACTCAGTTTCCAGCTCCAGATACAAAGCTTTGTGCTTTACTGCTGTTTTCTACCTCATGGAGCAGAGTCACGCCCCCTCCCCGCCGTCAACTGGCTGAGCCCAGCTGGGAGCCTGAATCTCATTGGCTGGGAGGGGGCACACTGGAGAGGCTTTGCGAGGTACTCCTTTGTTTACATGGTAGTAGAGAAAACCCCAATAACAAATGTTACCTTGGAAAACCAGACAATCTACAGTTAACCAGTCCGACACGCAGGGGTGTAAAGCTGATGCACACACACACACACACAGATAATGATTTAACCGGGTGTCCTAATTTAACAGGCCAGATGACAAGTCTTTGTTCTCTTTTCTTTATGCACGACATGACACAAAATATATGCTGCATGCATATTTTTAGTTGGGGACAGTCTGCAATCATGTGGTTTCATTGTCTGATGAAACTTTTCAAAGCCAGTATACATTCTGGAAGCCCTGCAGACTTCAGGCTGCAACAGAAACAGGAGGCGTACGTTTGCATTTTATAATAAGAAGACAGGATCATATATCCCGACTTACAAAAGAACTTAATCCAATTCATGCAGCTCAGACTCCCATTCTCTCTATACTTCAACCTAAGAGGCTGCGAGGAGGAAGGCATTTGGAATCTGCGGGCGTGCGTGTGTCATCCATTCCCCGAGACGACGCAAAGTGGTCAGCACGGTAATGGGGCTTTATTGTGATTGAGGCTGCAGCGCAACAGCAGGAAAATCGATGGGATCTGCAAGAAGCTGAGTCTCTCTAGGTGTGTCTGTGTGCGTTTGTTTTAGGCTGTGGTGTGCACACACTGTATCCCTCCTATCTCTCTTTTATGACTGAATCTACATCAAGTCCTCAGGCAGCTCCAACAACTGAGTCAAGTCTCTGCATGTCCGACTTCAGTATGACATGACCACCACTCTCAAAACCAGAGCACCTTGCATCCCACCGCAGCTCTTCATCAGGAAACTCAAACCCCAAATAGTGACAACATAATCTAATACCATGGTTACAAGACCACAGCACAGTGTAAACAAACCCCTTGTGCCGTTGTCAGATTCTATGATTGCATCACTTGTGTTTGCATTGCATCATGATATTTCATTCAGGGCAGTAACTCAGACAGTGTCTGGGAAAAAGCTGGCAAAACAGACCATGAGGACAAAGCAGCCAAACATCACATTTTTAACATGTAAACGAAAAGATTTCCCTTTAAAGTTACTGTTAGAGTTAACGGAAGCCTTCTTACTCCTAATTACCTCAGCCAAGGCGGTTGTTTTCGTCTGTTGATGTGTCTGATATTTGGCAGGATTACGCAAAGACTACAGAGCGATCGACAGGAAGCCTGGTGTAAGGTTGCGAAACAGGTCGGGCAAGAACCCATAACATGTTGGTGTCCAGATATGGATCAGGGGGCGGATCCAGGTATTTTGAACGTGGTGAAATGGGGCATTTTTCAACATTTTTGTTGATTTCTACGAGAATAATTAATGGATTCTGGATGTAAAATCACCTGGCATGTTTGGGCGACTGATATTTATGAGTGTGTGCAATTTGGTAGATTCTTTTAAATATGTGGTTTCGTTAGAGGACTGTTGGGACTTGTATGAGTCACGCACCCTTATCTGCCGAATGCCATTCCGGTTATATAAGTGGAAGTCTTGAAAAAGCTGTGTTTCGGTTTCAGGGTACAGTCAAAACCAGCGCCAAGGGGCGAAAAAAACCACTCGCTTCCTGTGTCAAATTTGTGGTCGTGCATGTTTGTGTGACGGTGCTGACAGGAGTTGCACATGTGTACATATATGAAAATGGACTTGCTTATGTGTCTTGAAAATGTTTCACCTCTATTTCTTATCTTCATCAATTCTAGCTAACAAGTGGGAGGTTTCGGGTGTTTGACATCTCTGGGTCTTGTCCTATGTTGAGAGTCATTATGTTAAACATGCAAAGAAATTATATATTTTATTTAAATACTCTGCAGAAGAGGTGTACTTTCATGAAGTTTGAGGAAGAATAACTCAAGTAGGTAAATGGTAGGGTAGGTTCAAAAACCATCAGATGTTACAACACCCAGAATTTGTATATCTAGTTTTGTGAGACTATTCTAGACTGAAACCATGAGGACGAACCTCCCAGTAGAGAGAACCTATGAAACTTTCTTTACATGGCTTAGTAACAGGAAAACTTGAAAAAACAAGTGTTACAAAGAAAGCTTTCACAACGGACAACAATATGTCCGTGAAGATCTAAAAGTGCAAGATTATGGAAAACACACGCACACACAGCAACACCTTCCCGTGCAGTGTGGGTCCTGAGGATCAGCGCTTTCTGCTGACTGGGCCAGATTCTGTGACCACAGACAGACCAGCAGTACAGTGGGAGATAATACCGTCAACACACTTGTGGGGTCGCCAGTTACTGTACAACCCCTCCTGAACACACACACACACACACACACACACACACACACACACACACACACAGCATACGCACACAAACTGACCTAAATACCTAGATTTCCTTGAGGTCAGGTTGAGTCCTTGACATGGACTCGAGATTCTATAATGATACATCTGAAAGAAAGCTGCGCCCGAACCACTAATGGACAGATGCTATTATAAAATGGAAAGTCAGAGGTTTCATTCACATATTTAAATTCCTGTGAGTGCAATAATAATGGAGCAGAGAGCATTCCAGTTGTAACACCCACCCCACGCACACACGCCCACACACACCCACACACACACACACACAGACTGTGACAGCATCGGCCCTTACGGGAAACAGAAGACATCAGCAAAAGAGACAGAGTGAGAGGAACAGGAGTGAGGAGGGGAGGAGGGGGTTCAAAGATCAGAAAACAGATGTAAATCGTTTAGCAACGCCCCCCAAATGACTAACACATGTGCAAGAAACTTTCCCCTCCCTGCACAAACACACGTACACTCTCACACAGACACACACACATATGAAAGCTCTGCGCATAGACTGTATAACCTACTCATTCATACCACCTGCTTTGGTCGGTTCTCCTCTCACGAGAACACATCTGATAACCCACAGTAGACCTGCTTCACATGTTGAAGGAGTTCAGTTGTGTTTGACAGGCTGCAAAAACCTCCACTCGCAAACACACACACCCACACTCTACAAGCTTCTGTCCATAGGGCTGGGTCCAAGCTTGTTTGTTTAACGTCTTGTTAAAGTTTGACAGAAAGCATAAGCCACTATGGAGCAGAAATGGGACAGGTTTAGTTCGAGACTGACAGATATGTTGCAACCTCACAACATACCACAAACACACAATCGCATTACTGTGGGTTCAGAGGACGTTAGATTGACTTACATTGATTTGCTGGACACTTACTCTAACCTTAAATCATAGTTACGACATGCCTAAAGCTAATCTAAACCACATCTAAAACATGTCTTAAAATGTAATGATTTATGTTTTGAGGACTTGCTTTTTGTCCCCATAAGGTGACTGTGTCAACAGATATTGGTCACAACAACAACAACACACACACACATCTCATGACAGTTGGAGTCTGAGTGCCTGATGACAGCAGCAGGCCAGTGTGTCAGCTCTGACTGAGGCCATGTGCTTTGACACACAAGGCAGCTAGTCATTGCTATGCTATCACACACACTCACACACAACCTCACACCCTCTTCCTCACAAACGATGAATTCAGACACAGCTCATGTACAACATATGGTCTCTGCTTATACTGCTTGTCCAGCAATCAGGGGATAGAGACACTATGCTACTTCTATAATAAACTTTGTTTATACAGCACTTTTCTTGCTAACCACAACAAATACCCCCCCCCCCCCCCAACAATATTTGTAAAAGAAAATCATTCTGGCATGACGGCATTACTTGTAGGATGACCATATTATATGTAGGACAACAGTAGTATTTGTACGATGACAGTGGTACTTGGGCGATGACAGTAGTACTTGTAGGATGACAGTAGTACTTGTAGGATGACAGTAGTTCTTGTAGGTTGACAGTAGTACTTGTAGGATGACAGTAGTAGTTGTACAAGGACAGTAACACTTGTAGGATGACAGTAGTACTTGTACGATGACAGTAGTACTTGTAGGTTGATAGTAGTACTTGTAGGATGACAGTAGTACTTTAGTGACACGTAAGAAAAACAGCACAAAAAGTCTCGACCAAAAACCTCTTTTAGACAAATCTGTAATCTTGCGATCACTTAAAAACACTTGAATGTTGTTTTTGTTTTGAATTATTAAATAACATGTACACACATATGGTCAAATGTCCGCTTTACATGTCCCATAACATCCTCTATGCAGACACAGACACACACACAGACAGACAGATGGACCGACCAGGGATAATAAAAGCTGAGGTTTCCCTCCGCTTTTCTCCTCCTACAACACAAAGTGTCCGTGAACACACCACAGTGCCACAAAGTAAACGCAACACAACAACCTCAACGTGTTTGTTCTTCGCGGTCTCCTACAGTCACGCGGTACAACAAAAGACAGACACAATGAAACAAGAGTTTGTATTTTGCAATCTCATCCTCTCATTCTCTCCATCTCTCCCTTCCTCCTCTAGCCTTTCTTTCTGCCCCACAAACCCCTGCTTCAGTGGACACACACACGCACAGTGTTCACAAACAACGTGCTGCTTTTGTTGGAGAAACATAATCGCGAAAAAACCACATCGCACACACACACACGCGCGCGCACACACACACCTACCTTCAAATTCGACTTCCCCAAACTCAACTTGTCTGGTTTTTAAAAATGACAAAGTGACTCGGGCTTCATCGGAGCGTGTCCCGATCACTTCCTAGAGCCGAGGTGTGTCTGCGAGGCTCCTGCGCTCAGAAACTGTTCTCACACACACACACACGCACACACAAACACTGACACACACTCTCAGCCAGGACCCATAGAAAATGTAAATGTAGCTGGGTGGGAGGGATGGTGTGACGTAGGCAGAGGCCCCTCCTCCTTTGTCTTCATCTGAGGGACTCCTCCAGCTCAGGGCGGGGCGTGTGCGCAGCCCACGAGGACCCGCACACACACGAGCACCCACGTACACACGAGCCCCCATTAGCACTCATGATCCCCCACAAACACACGAGCACCCACATACACACGAGCACCTACAAAAACACGAGCACCAATCATATAAAGTGACTTAATCTATCATTTTCAATACAAAAGAAATTTTCGTTATGTTAGGTTTTGTCATTTTTAACATTCCTAACTTTAGTCTGATATATTCTTGTTCTTTTATTTTTAGTATGATTTTATCATTATATTATTAAAAATATATAAGTGGACACATTTTAGTGACCAGTCTTACAATTTCTTATACTTGTATAATTGTTAGAAATGTATGTGGTTACAAAATATAATTTGACATTACATATTTAAATATTAAAATTCTAATCCAATTTCTATGGTGTATGGATTGGAAGTTCTTCCTCACCTGTGAGAGATAAGGACAGAGATTGTTGCACCTTGTGCACGTTGTTTAATCCCATCAGTGAATCGTGATCTGTAAATATGGGCTACGCAAATACAATTTGATTGATTGACTGTTTATGAGAAAAATAACAAAATCATACTTAACAAACCTACAGCATGATGAAAAAAATAAAGAAATAAAGTCAAAAAGTTGCAGCATGCTGGGCTTCATCAGGGGGAATAACCAGTAAAGGAGGAAAAGTTGTATATGGGCCTTCACCAAAATTCTCATATAATTTCCCTCTTTTCCCCATTTCTTGAAGAAGTTATGGTTTGAGTTTGTTCCCACAGCCGGATCATCTGATCATTCGTCACTTAGACTACAACAGCTCAGTCTGCTGCTGCTGCCGGTGCAGACTGAATATCCAGAGCATTCTCTGTGATAAAGAGTAATCTGCTTAGTGATGAAGGTGGATCTGCTTATCCATCATCCTTCTGTTCAATCGGCTCACCCAAGCCCCCAGCTTCATGGGGTTCTGACGGTTTACTTAGGTCAGGGGCTAGATACAGTGTTATTCTCTTACTGGGTTTGATCCCTGTTTTGGATAAAGATCTAAGTTGCTGCACAACCGAAGAGCAGGATTACTGGAAATGACCAAAAAAAAAAGAGAGTACAAAACTGCCAAAGGGTCTGGATAGAAATCTAAACATGTGGGAAGAGGGGGACGTCTGAGAAGTAAAACATTCCTAAGGACCTTCTCATAATTTAGGAGAGGGGATGACTAAAGTGTTGAGATGAACAATAGGATGAGTCATGACAGGGATCTCCTCAGACAGAGGGGGACCCTCCCTCCAGAGTGGGGCTGAGCTCCCACCATGCAGGAAACAGATGTGTACAGACTGTGTTTGTGTGTGTGTGTGTGTGTGTGTTTATGTGTGAGAGAAACCAAACCTAAAAACTATCCCCACCAGACCACTGTATCACATGGGCTGTTGTTTCTCAAACGGATATTTCCACATTTTGGGATCTACATAAAAGTATTTGTTATCTTTCTTACAGAGAGTCAGATAAGAATTGTATTCATATCTGTAAGCTCAATTTGTAGCAATAGAGCCGGCAGCTAGCTCAGCATAATGACTGCAAACAAGGGAAACTGCTAGCTACACTCCTACCTGAATATATTAAGCCAACTTTTCTATATTGCTTGTTTATCTGTATTAAATGTGATTTTGTAAAAATGTATTAATTTTTTTTATGGCCAAGAAATAGTCTGGCCAATAACCCCCTTTAAAACAGTGAACTCTTTACAGACCAGAGAGAGGTCTCACCTTCAAACTGAAGAAATCTGTTTTCATACGTCATGTTTCATTCTATTTATTGTTTGTACTTATATGTATTTCATTTATTCTGTCTACTTGTCTGTAAGTTGCTCTCTATAACATCTAATTTTGTTCTAGACTTTACCTTGACAGTTAAGGCATCGAAGTCAATTGATTAATTCAGAGCTTATGCTTCATTTAAAATAACACAACAGACACTCCCTCATTATTTGTGTTAGAGAGTTTTATTTAACTAAACCACACAAGAGGTATAAACCATTACTGCTATAGGAAGAAAGTACTTCACTATAAAACAACTTCCCTGCAGATCAAGCGATATCGCCTCTATCGCTTGTTTCCGTTTCAGTTGGTTTCGGGGAAGTTACTAACTTCTTCTTTTAAACCGCAGCGGTGATGAAGAGATCCAGAGGCACAGTTTAATTTCCGAGTCACATAGTGGTTTCAACTAAAAAAAACACACAAAAAACTCTATATCATGTTTACCTAAATGTTTTGTGGTGCATGGATACACAACGTGACGCCAGCTCCAAATGTTTGCATGTCCCTTGACCTGTGGGGAAACCTGTGTTGATGTGTCAACATGCACACACAGTCCATAGTCCTGAGTACTTTGTTTCACTGTAAATAAAGTCTGATTCGTAGATGTGGGGAGGTTGGGACGCTGAAGGTCGTCTTGTTACCGCTTCCTGTGTGTACATGGGGGTTTCCTCTCCTGAGCGGGACAGCCTGACAACCCCCTCCTCACTATCACACACTGCTGGTATAAGTCTAATTTCTGGGACAGATGTTTCTGTTATCGTCCCAGTTTTTCCCACCATTCTTGAGCTTGTGTGTGTGTGTGTGTGTACATGTAGGTTATGCATGTGAGCCCCTATGTTTTTTCTCTGTCAGGCCTCCAAGGACCCCCCCTCTTTAAACAGGATGTGGCAGTTATCTGAAACTGTGGTGACACAGAGGCTTTCCTGTCAGCGTGGGCAGGTCTCACAACTGATAATAGTGAATCTGTTCTGGGAAAAAAAAAGTGAAGAATATTCTTGAGATGAGTTAAACAATGAACACATTTTCTGAACATCCTTTGCTCAATGGTTAAGAAAAAGAACACGTAACAAATAGGTGTTATAATCGCACAAAGACCAAATTATCTCTTTATTGTTCTATTGTGAGCGTGATATAACAAAAGGATAAAAAATCGTGATGGTGGTAAATAATTGCACATAATTGCAGTGTGCATAAACACCAGCGGACCACGTGCGTGACCTACTTCTGAATGATTGGGGGTTTACACCAGCAGTCCACCCACCATATGATGAAGCAGCGTGTGTTCAGGAGCTCTCGGTTAAACCCGAGATACTTGTTGAACTTCTCCGTGGCTCTCACTGATCCTGAACGGACTCAATGCATTCTTTCCACTCTGTTTTCTCCCTTTCTCCCGTCTGACCAAGCAACAGTTCAGGCCTCACAACCTCGCCGCATCGGGGGAGAAACCACAAGATCAAATCTATGTCCTAAAGCGATTTTCCACATTTGTTTTGGAGGAAATCGCCAATTAGGTCACTGAAAGTCTTTGGGACTTCATTAGTGTTTGCATGCATGCGAGTACGAAGAGGGAATGCTGTGCCGACTGTTTGTGTAGTTTTAACAAGGCTGGCTGCTTGTGGGTGACACCCTCACTCTCAGGCCATCTGCAGTTCTTTGGGCAATAACGCTTTCAGCTTGATCCTGCCTTTCCCTCTTATCCCTGTGAGTGTTCAACCAAAGTTCAGCTAATTCAATCAATGCTCGATGACTCATGCCACAGTGTGCCCTTCCACACCCCCACACACATGCACCATGGTGTCTGGCGGGATGAGGTTTGTGAGATCAGTGGATGCGTCACCCTCTGCGCATACTTGTGAAATGATCTCTTGTTCTCTATCCTCATTAGCCACCCAAACTCTCCACGTCTCAGCTGACCCAAACTCTTGCTTTGGCATTCTCACTAATGTAGATATGTATTTGTCACTCACTATTTATTCGTCTGAATTGCCTGTTTCTTGATGTCTCTCATCAACACCAGCCCAGATGTGTCCCTCGTTACGAATAGAGCAGAGACGTAAAGTGCCGCCTGGAGCCACTAAAGTTCCTGTGACAAATACATTTCATTGTCATTGATCCCAGACACTTTTTTTCAGGCCTGCGTCTCTGTGGAAGACATGGGCCTGGGACGTTTTTTTTGTGTTACTAGTTGTATACTTATTTTTCATTGCTGTGTATTTTCCTCTTATCCCTCTTCTACCAGCCATTTGAGGCAAATCTGACCACAAACTCATTGTATTCAAATGAAAAACGTCTCTCTCAAGCGCAGCAGATGAGCAAATTACGGACTGTGTGTGATTTCCGGTATTTGCATGCCTGTGTGTGTCCGTGTTTGCATGTGTTTGAATGTCAGGCATGCACGCACATGCAAAAAAAGGCTCCAGATACAGTAATTTCACTGCAGCTCTTGGATGTTGTCGCCGAGGCTGTTATTACTGGTCGAGCCACCCAGATTTATTGAGCTTCCCTGTGCAGAGCACTGCACTTAGCCTGATGACTGCCAACAGGAAAGGAGAGCAGATGGCTCAGTTACTGTACAGTAAGACGTGAAATATCCACATTACTGAACAAATGTGTTCACAACTTAACGTGTCTATTTGCTCACATGATCTCAGACATGTGTTTATGTGTGTGTGGTTATATATCTCTGCTGCACTCTTGACTCATTAATTGATGCTATTTTTGTGTTTGGGCTTAGAACAGGGGCTAAAGGAGCGGTAGGAGCCTGATGGAGGTCTCCGAGCAATAAAGAGCGATTTTCATTGAAATGGTCATAAACAGTATATGCTAACAGTACGCTAAAACATCACCTGTTACATCCAAAATGACCTCAGATCACGGACACCACCACTACTCGTTCAGCACATAACAACTACCACCACTGGAAATGCTAACACCGCTCTCTTGCTTGACGTTACACTCCCAATCCTTTTCAGATTAGCGCTCTAAACACTAAGTGCTGAAGCAGCACAGACTACTCTGGACCTCATTGAGCCGTTTCAACGTGCAAAGACCACTGGGAGCTTCCTTTGGACCACACTGTGGGCTGCGGCTATCACACACCGGTGGGCAACGTCCTCCGGGTGGTCCCGAAACACCGCCAGTGTAGCTGTCTCGGCTGATTTGGTTCTTGAACGTGTAGTGTGTGTACTTTGTCTACAGTTATGGTTAATGTTCATGGTGGCTATTTCCAATACTGATGAGCAGTGACGGGAGAGGTGTATTTGTTTGTCAAATATCAACTGTCGTTCCCCAGAATCACTTACCCCACCTTTAACTCATTCAACACTCCTTGTACTAGTTCCAAATACAGACATGAAAAGCTGTTCTATTGCTTGGGGTAGGTGCAAACAAACAGTGCAAACACAGTCTAATATTTCATAACAGCACCATTAGACCTTTGCTTTCAGATTGTATAGACCCTTCAATAACAGAAGTTAATAATTAAAGGTGTAAAAAGAAAACAAAGATTTCAAGTAAAATATTGGAGGTGAACAGGCCTGTGTTAAAATCTACAGGACACACAACATACTAAACATGTATCTGTCTGTTCACTTGTCCATCCTTCATTCTTTCTTTCTGCCTGTTTGTGTGAATAAGCAGGATTTCCAACCTAGAGCTCAGGAAGGCCCTTCCAACAACAACACACACACACACACACTCACAAAGACACACCGTGACCAGAGGAAATCAAGGTCAACATGACTATTGTGTGCATGTGTGTGTGTTAGAGGGAGAGAAAGACAGAGACACAGGAGGTTCTGTACTTACATTACCCCCTGGTGAATCATAATCTCTCCTCTTATCCCTGGTGGAGGGGGGGCACAGAAGTCTGCCTGTATTGTTTCAATTTCTCTCATTGGAATAAAGAGACTGCTGTGGTGAGGCGAACACTGCTCATTGTGTTGATAGAACAACTCTGAAAGAACCATATTTAGCAGATGTTCTCTTGTTTCTCTCTCATTCGCTCTGTGTGTGTGTGTGTGTATGTGTGTGTGTACATGCACACGGGCAAATGTGCTTGTGGCACAGAGACATAGTTTAAGATGTTAATCCTTTAAAAGCATCTAAAACACTGGGCTGGTTTAGGTAAGCGTTAATGACAGCACTGTAGGTTGGTTTACCTTTGTTGAGAGAGAGAGAGAGAACATCCTTTCATTAGCTCTGACACATACCTTATAAATTATGGGATGTTATATACAAGGGGTGGACAAAAATAACAGTAACGGCAACCAAAAACAATCAATACCACGTGTGTTGAGCTGAAACTTTCAAAATTAGGTTTTTTTGTGTTAGATTCAGTTGTGTTGTAGTGGCTGAGGCTGTAGTCATATTATTGTTGTGAGATGATTTTACCTCCCAACCCCCCGCCCCCAAAATCCATTCTCTGTAATGTTAGAAGGGTTAGAAAACAAAAGGCACGGAGATTCCCTGTAGATGGGGCAGCCTTGCCTGGGACATGCTGAGGCTCTGTTACTCTCTCTCTCTGCCTTGCAGGTCTACTGGCACACACTATTACACACACATGCACACAATGTACACACTCAATCACATTATTAATAAGCCACTCAACTCAATCCTTTCACCCATTTGTTGCCCTCCACCCCTTGCCCCAAGACTCATCGCCAAGGTAACCACCAGCACTCAGATGCTACCAGACATCCTGGCAAGGTGAGGAAACACACAAACAGACACACACACACACACACACACACACACACACACACAGACACACACACACACACATACACACACACACACACAGAAACAAACGCATACACACCCTTGTTCTTCTGGCTTAGTGAGGACACGCATTGGCATAATACATTCCCTAGCCCCTTCTCCTAACTTAAACCACCACAACTAAATGCCCCACCCAAACCAAACATAAACCCATAAACACCAATCCTAGACAGAAAACCAAGTCTAGCAGCCCATTGAAAGAGGGTCAGAAAGTGAAGACCGGACAAAATGTCCTCACTTTCCCATAATGTCCTAAGACTGTTAGTTTTATTTGGTCATAAAAGTCCTCACAAATATATCTGTAAGAGAAAACACACACAGTTTTACGAGAATCCCCTGTAGGACTTTGCATTGGACATTTCGTTGTGGACAGCCCAGTTCCTCTTTAGGACCCAGCTTTGGTCCCCATGACTTCCACTAGTCAGCCCTGTCAAGGTCAGTCTGTACACTGGAAAAACTCCTAAAGACGCGATAAGATGAGTACACACACACACACACACACACACACACAAGTGCACACACACTCAGTGTCCGTCCTGTCCACTGGATCACTATCTAAAATAGTTGAACAATGAGAAATCTCCCTAATCACTCATAAGACAACAAGTAAGAGAACAAAAATATTTTCATAATGACTCATTCAGGGCACAAGTGTGTGACCCATCATTTCCTCACACACAGAGAAACATATAAAATCAAAGGTGTTTCTCCGTCATGACAAAACATGAAAAACATTTTCCATATTGGGAACTCTGTTCCCAGCAGTTTCAGTGTGGAAGAGCAGGAGGTGGAGAGAAAAGAAGCAGCGGAGGAGGAAGCTTGTGTCGGTTTCCGTACCTGATAACCCTCCATCCTCTGTCTCCCTACCGTCCGACCTGTCAGACACTGTTTCCTGGAATTCTGATTCCTGAGGGGAGTGCGTGGGGAGGGAACACAAAGGGATACTGTCAGTCAGAGTAAGGTCATCACTGATTAACAAACACATCAATCTAATGGGCACCGCCAAGTCACAATCACGTCAATAAGGACAGGCTGAATAAAGAAGGGGGCAGTTGAGGGGCAATAAAATCGCTGCTGATCATAGTGTAGTGGTTAAATTTAGACCAAAAAGAAAAAAAACAATATAAAATCCCTTGCTTGCACAAAAGGCCTGTTTAGTAACATTGTGACCGATTGATCCACAGCTCTGTAGAATGTGGGGTCAGATATAGGCCTGCAGGCAGAGATACAAGTGGATACCTGCTTAAATCCTTCTCAGGCTAAAACCTGCTTTTACAACCTAAATGACTGAGACAACACACACAAACGTACACACACACGTACATACACACATACACACACACACACACACACGCACACACCCACACACACACACCCACACACACATAGTGTATCTGTAAATACAGTTCAGAGGGAAGTTTGAGGCCAGTGGTAGCACAGACTGTTCTATGTGTTACTAGTTATGTTCTTTGCTCTCTGCCGTTCTGTTCAATCCCACCTCAAGCAGCCTTTGGTAATCTTTCACTACTGTGTCTTGCTGTATGTGTGTGTGTGTGTGTGTGTGTGTGTGTGTGTGTGTGTGTGCATGAAAGCGATACCTGTACTGAAGAAGTTTCATGATATGTTCCTAGTTAGACATTATTGTTTGAACCACACTCCGGTCACTGAGTGTGTGTTTATTGTTCCGAACGCTGTGTCCGGGGGTTCAGCTCAGGATCAAGTCAGAGCCCTGTATACGTATTGACCTTCAAGGGAAGGTTTGGAGTTCAATACGACACCCGTATCATCACACACTGATACCGACACACTCATGCACACACAAAGATAAAGCGCTGGATCAGGGGATCAGAGCTGCATCTGTTGTGTTTGCTGACTGAACAAAGACACTAATGATTAAGTCAGAAGAATTGCACACTGTGGAATGACACACAGAGCTGGTACATGATATTTTGTGCTCTTCATTCTCACACACTCTTCGTTTTTCTTAAAAG
This sequence comes from Platichthys flesus, assembly GCF_949316205.1. NCBI lineage: Eukaryota > Metazoa > Chordata > Actinopteri > Pleuronectiformes > Pleuronectidae > Platichthys > Platichthys flesus. Next base: position 11,390,038 of record NC_084950.1, on the reverse strand, counting down.
ACATAATGCAAATTACATCTTTTCACATTATCTGTCACTATCACGTTCAGCCCCCAGGGCGCTATACAACAAGGGGGTGGGGCTATTAATTTGCTCCTTGGAGGCAGGAATCACTAAAGGCTTTTGGCTGTGATTTGTGTGGTCAGCTGATAAGAAGCTGCAGGGGTCCATGCACATGCTCAGATCAAGCCTGTGTTCCAGTGGGTCAATCAGTGTTTTTTGAACCATCTGTCAAAATCACACTTTAATGAAGAACCAGCCCTGGGTGTTCACATGTGCTTGATATTTACTCTGCTGAAGGAAACATTGTGAAATCGCCTTCCTGTTTCAGAAGAAAATAGGAAACTCGATTGAGGCACAGGGCACATACCTTCGCCAAGGCCCAACAGTTCCCTTAAGTACAATCATGGTGCACCAAATTTCACATATTCACAGAAATCTGTTGAAAAACATCCTGCCTCGCAATGGTAGAAAAACTTAAAATATATTTTCTGATCCGGCCCCCTGATCTAGATCTGCAAACAAATTTAAAGTGTTCTTTCCGGACCTTTAACACATCCTTCCACCAAGTTTTGTGGTATTTCTGTTCAGTTGTTTTTGTGTAATGCTGCTATTTAACAGACAAACCAACCATCTAAACAGACATGGGTGAAAAACAAACCCTCCCCGGTGGAGGAAAAAAACAGTTGTGCAACTCAATCGGACACAACAATAACAGCTAAGACGGGGGAGGGGTTGTTCTATACATTCACAACCTTATTAACCATGGAGGAGTGTTGTGTTGTTGGCCAATAAGCAACTCTGCTGTAGTTTTATTGGGAGGCTCTTACAAGGCAGTCAAAGAGCTCTTATACATCTGAGTACTGGTTCCAGTCGGCTGGATGTTTTAGTTGTCAAGGAATTTAAAAAACCCTAATTCTTGCGACAATAAATCCACCATGTGTTTTGATACTATCCCGGCACGTCCCTAAACTGAGCCCTTATCAAACTGACAATCCTCTGGCCTAAAACCATCAGCCCCGCCAGATGTCTGAACATCTGCTGGTAAGATATCTCCCGCTGGATGAAGTAATCAGCTGTGTCAATTCCAGGATTCCTACTCAAACCGCCTCCTCCCTCTCATTCCCCTGCAGCCTCCACTGCTGATCAGCATTATTGATCAGAGTGAGTAAGGCTTTACATAATGTGTCATTCCCTTCTCTGAATAAGGAGGAGGACGTTGTGCATGATAGATTTTTGGTTGGGACATAGAAACAATACTTTTGACTTGCACAACACACGCAGACACACACACATACACACACACACACACACACACACACACACACACACACACACACACACAAGCACGATGTTGTGTTTACAGAGATCAGGAAACACAGATCTTGTTGAACAGGAGCTCAGGACACATTTCACTGACATCCTATACCTCCAGTCACTGAGCGCCCTGACCTCAGAGTGGCTGTGTGAGTGTGCACGTGTGTGTGTGTTTTGACATTTCTACCTCATTACGAAAGAATAAAAGTTATAGTCTAATGAGGAATGAAGGATTTAAATGCAACCAGAGGCTCATCTGCTTCTGCCGAGTTTAACTCTTACACAGAGTAGATTTCACTTGGGTTCTACACTCCCTCCTGTGGTTATAAAATGTATTACACAAGCCCTATTATCAACTGCAAGGCAATTTGGCTATATAAATGTCTTTCTATGTGTATGTGTGTGTGTGTGTATTATGCAAAGTTTTTATAGTTTTATTCTTCAAATTTGTATAAATGTGGTTTGGTGTGTCATGTGCCTGATACCTTGCTGCTGTAACAGTTTGAGATCAATAAAGTACATCCAACCATCTATCTATCTATCTATCTATCTATCTATCTATCTATCTATCTATCTATCTATCTATCTATCCATCTATCCATCTATCTATCTGTCCATGCATCCATCCATTCGTCTAAGCGAATACCAGTTGACTACAACGTTAACAGCCTTCTTACCTCGGACTGTAAGATTATAATGGAGGGTCGGGGGATTTGGGGATATTTCATCTCCAGCTCTGGACTACAGTCCAGCTCATCATCCTCTTGGCTCAGCGAGAGGCTATGGCAGTTTGGAGGTGACTCGAATCCTGGCTCATCATCTCTGTCCGGCATGTGGCAGATAGAGTTTGTGCTGGTCTCATTTACTTCTCTGGTTCTGGTGTGTGATTGGGTGGAGATACAGCTGACAGTCCTGTGAGGCTGGTCGTGCTCTTCCTGTGTGCTGCCCCGTAGAGCTTCTGGCTGGGAAACCACTGGACCTGCAGCTGGAGGCCTCTGGTTGTCTCTACTCCGCCTGGAGGTGTTCGGCTCCGGAGGTGTTGGTGGGTCGGGGTTGGCATCGGATGGATTTCCAAAGCAGTGGCCCAGAGATGAGCAAGGTAGTCCATGCATGCTGGTGGATTCACAAGTTACCAAGAGAGACAATAAAACAAACCCTAACTGCACTGACATCAGGTGCATTTGGGGTTTCCCAGGCTTTTGAACAACATCAGTTGATGTGGATTTTCTTCTTGTATATAATCAGGCACTATAGTGGAGGCTGAGCAATCTCCAAGGAGGAACATACATCCTTACCTTAAAGACGGATGAAGGCAAGAACACTAGAGGTTGATGCACAAGAGGACGTTCATTTTGGCCCATTTATTACTGAGAATCGTCCTTCGTCTCAAAATGTCCTCTTTCAGCATTAATCACCCATTTGTCCGGTAGCAGCTACACAAGTTACGTCATCAGTGGACTTCACCTTTAAAGTCCAGACTCTGTTGGTCACTAGGTCGATCTGTCGTCACATCATCCTCCCGTCTATAGAGGTCAGATTCCCAGGCTGGTTCTCTGGTGGGGTGCAAGCGAGGGTCCCTCTCCTCTCTGCCCTTCACAGTTTTTGCCTCCCTGACGACCTGCATGCACATGAGCATCTCAGGCCTTATGTGTGTGTGTGTGTGTGTGTTGCAGTGTGACGGGGCTTAGTGTCCCATTACTCGAGCAGGTAGTCCCTGGTCTGCTGTGAATTTGGAAGCTGGGGTTGGGCTCCACTGTTCCAGCAGGACTCTGGTTACCATCTGATCCGGGGCCAGTCACTGATACACTCGCTCCACACTCAGGACTGTTAATGAATGAACTGGTCTGATCACAGAGCAGCGGGGCCGCAGTGTGAAGCTTATTAGAGTGTTACAGATGGTTGAATATGAGAGTTCAAGTTACAGGCAAACACTGTAAGGTGATAGGCCTCAGACGAGAAAGAGAAAGGAGGAGAGCAGCGGAGAGAGGGGGAAAGAGTGAGATATCGTTTTTTTGTATAATTTATATTAATATTATTATTATCATTATTTTATCCTTCTCAATGAATTGTATTTTTTCTTATCTCGTTACTGCTCAGTTGACATTCATGCCAACATGCCAATAAAGGAGAGAGAGAGAGAGAGAGAGAGAGAGAGAGAGAGATAAGAGAGAGAAAGAGAGAGAGAGAGAGAGAGAAAAGAGAAAAAGAAAGAAAGAGAGAGAAAGAGAGCATCCCCCTCACAGAATGAAAGAGTGATGCAGGAGAAACCCAGTTGCCCTCGGCTGACGTCTACTTAAATATTCATACAATCACATACAGCAGACTCACATCTATATTTCATTCAGCCTGTATTTTTTTACAAGACCACATCAAACGTAGCATTATGACAAAAATATGGCAAAAACACAGAGCATATTATAAATCTTAGTAACTGTTGTGATTCAAGATCGAACGAAACAGTCTCCGGAGTCAGAATTAAACTAGAGCAGCAAGACGTCTTGCACTGTAACAAAATTAAATGCTTTCCTCACAGGAAAAATTCCAAAGAACGTACAACTGGAGTTAGAGATGAATTGTTGACAAACTGTTGCAGGTGACAAGTTCAAATGATAGAGCTGCATTTTGGTGAGTTTCAGGCTAACAGCAATATAAAGATGGAGAGAGGAGAGTGATGTGGTGGGATGATCTCAGGGAACAAAGAACCATACAATTTCTGGGGGAGGGGACAAGTCACATGACTCATAAAACATAGGTGTAACATATCTGGATTGGATTGATTGACAGGGCAGACACACACTGATTCTTAAAAGATGCTGCGGTTTCACTTTACAAAGGTAAATGTCCAATGTTGTGAGCACAACAACTAAATTCTGTTCACTTATTCTGTGATGGAGGTAGAACTCTCAGCTATAATTGTGTATTATGCTGTAAAAACAAATTTATTGGTTAAATATCGGGTCATTGAGAAAATGTTCTTTGTCATTTGGTGAGAAGAAATCATTTAAAGAGTGAATTTGCTGACCTCTAGTGGTTTATGCTTAGCGGCAGTGGTGTCTGGTTTTGTCTCTGATCTCTAGTGTAATTTAGTCCTTTCTAAAACATAGATGACGATAAAATCACTTTAAATGTACAATGTTCACCTGCAAAATGTAAACTATACTTTAAAAAATGTATATATATATATATATATATATATATATATATATATATATATATATAGTTAATGCAGGTGTGTGCGTCTGGCAAATTCAACAGTGAGTGAAATATACAATATCTCGACAAGATGTTTACTCTGTCAGGAAAAAATACAAACCCAGATACATTGAAACACTGTTGTCAGAAAGAATTCCTCAGTCCACACTGATGCACAACTTGAAAAATATATAATAACGAGATATAATATGATATATTATAGTTAAATATAACATGATATAGTTTAGTATAATACAGTCTAATATAATATGATAGAGTTTAATATAATATAATATTACATGATATAATGTAATATAATATAATATAATAAAATATAATATATAAACTTACGCATTAACCCTACAGCAGTGAGTCGGGTGCCTACGTCAGACGTTGTGCTACGTCACTGTGACGTACGGAGCCGGTGCCTGTCGACCTGCATTGATTCATTCGTAATTACTAAGTTTGTAAGAATGTGTTTAACTCAATGTTCACTATGTCACTTAAATGTTTCCGCTGCTCCACAACGTGGGCACATATTCAACTGAAGTACAGGGTTTGACGGAACGTGTGTAGCTCGTATGATACACGTTAGCGCAGGCGCTAGCTAGCTAGCAAGCTAACTGCATGTTCTTCGTGTTGACAGCTGAGTCGTGTTGTGAGTTCACACCGGTTCACACGTATACACAACAGTGTCAGTGAGGCTAGTTAGCTGCTGGATGTTAACACGTGGTCTGTCGTGTACAGTTGAAGCTGGCTACTCCCAGCTCGCAAGCTAACTGTGTGAGCTAATTGATTATCAGGTATGTGATCATGACCCATCTATTTACGTTTCCCCTGATGTAGAGAGCACCGGGGGATTGAGCAGCTCAGCACTCAGAGCTGCGGTAGAGATGTCTGGTCGTGTGTACGCCAGCATCCTTCAAAGAGCCTCCAGCTACACACTGTCTTCTACCAGCCCCCTGCAGGTTTGTATCCTGACACACGTCTGGTTCATCCAAGCCTGATCTGAGGTGGGTTACATTCTTATGTTGTCATCACCTGTTTCCCATGCAGCATGTCCACCTTGTAGCACTCCCCTCCTCTCAGCCTCCACCAGCCCACCGCTGTACCTTCTCATCCTGGACAACCTTCAGATCCGTCCACCTGCGCTCCAGTGGTGAGGGCTCAGCAGGCTGGTCTCAGAGAGGACGGCGCTTCTCGACTAATCAGGATCTAGACCTCCAGCTCAACCGGCTCCAGGTCAACAATATCCTGCGATCTAATGAGCAGGTAATGCACATCTATATATCTGTCTTCAGGATGCATATATCATGCATAATGCTTTTTCTAGCTGATGCCATGCCAGAGGCAAACAGGTTGCCAGGCCATCACAGGGCGGACATACAGAGACGATCAACCATTCACACTTGCATTCACAGCTACATTCAATTTAGAGTCTCCAATTAACCTAACACCTCCCTTCAGGACAACATACTATTTGGATATCGAAGCTGCAGTATGTGAGGGAGGAGCAGGGTGAAATATGTTTTGCTTCCAACCTCAGTTTCTTTTTTTAACTAAGATATTTGTATGTACATTCAGTATCTGTCCATGTCTTTTCTAGATTGTGAATCTGCCAGAGTTTGATGGCAGGGGCCTCAGTTCTGTGACCAAGTTTGAGAGTAACCAGCTCGCTGCTAACACGCCAAATGAGGACCGTCGCAGTGCAGCCACCTGCCTCCAGGTTTGCATCTTCTCTCCTCTGCTGGTGCAATCAGCTCGCTATCCCCCCTCTTTTGTAAAATGCCTTTTGTTTTTTCTTGTCTAGTCGAAGGGCATGCTCTTTGGAGTGTTTGACGGTCATGGTGGCTGGGCGTGCGCCCAGGCTGTCAGTGAGCGACTACTGTACTACATCGCAGTCGCAATGATGCCCAAGAGGAGCTTGGAGGAGCTTGAGAACAGCATGGAGTACGGCCGACCTGTTCCTCCTATCCTGCAGTGGTACAAACACCATGCTGACTTCAACTATCGTGACTCAGCTTCGCTCTACATCAACCACCTCAGAGTCTTCTGGCAAGATCTACTGGAGAGTGAGGAGCATGGTGACGGCATGAGGTAAGTTTACGTGTGTGTGTGTGTGTGTGTGTGTGTGTGTGTGTGTGTGTGTGTGTGTGTGTGTGTGTGTGTGTGTGTGTGTGTGTGTGTGTGTGTGTGTGTGTGTGTGTGTGTGTGTGTGTGTGTGTGTGTGTGTGTGTGTGTGTGTGTGTGTGTGTGTGTGTGTGTGGGTGGGTGGGTGGGTGGGTGGGTGGGTGTATATGTAACTATACAGACAGTGACAAATGAGAGGAAAAACCAAAACATAATATTGCTTTGTCGCACCACATGATACCAGAGCAGCTTCAATGCACCTTGACATTGATTCTACTGAAACTGTACTGGAGAGATTGAACAACAATTTTCTAGAAGACCCTCATTGAAGTATCTCAATTGTTGCTGTGATGATGGCCGTTGAAAGCACTTTCTAGCATTTTGCTAAAAAAGATTGTTGTTTATTTGGTTGCGTTCTGGTGACTGCGAAGGCCTAAACATATGATTTCAAATCATTTTCATGCTTGTCAAATCCTTCAGGGATGTGTTGGACCCTGTGTGGAGGCATCTGCACAAGCTTTGTTTCTCCACAAATGTACGAGGATCTTTTCTTTCTTTCCTTTCAGCCCCTTTGATGCTCTGGAATGTGCTTTCAAGCGTCTCGACGCTGACATCTCCCTGGAGGCACAAGTCCCTCTTTCCAACGACCTGATGAAAAGCACGGCCATCCAGGTAATAACATCAACCTTTTTTAGCTGCTTCAGTGTTTTCAAGCTCACTCAACATTAACACGCATTGCATCGTCAACTGCTCAGGTGGCGTTCGCCGGTTGCACCGCCCTTGTGGCTCACGTTGGCACAGATGGGATCCACGTGGCTAATGCTGGCGACTGCCGAGCAGTACTGGGGGTGCTGGAGGAGGACGGCTCATGGAGTGCTTTACCCCTGTCACAGGACCATAACTCGCAAAACCAGACTGAGATGGAGCGAATCAAAGCCCAGCACCCTCCCTCAGAGAGCCACACGGTGGTCACAGACGATAGACTGCTGGGGGTGAGAGATCTTTATGATTTAACTGGCACTGTACAGAGAGTTGACAGTTAAATTGTGACAGTATGGTCACTGGTTTGTAAACCTTTCTGCCGTCGACAGGTTCTGATGCCCCTGCGTGCTTTCGGTGACGTGAGATTCAAGTGGAGCTATGAGTTGCAGCAGAGCATTTTGGCCAATCTGGAATCTGGAGTGGATCTGGACTCTCTCAACCTGTACCAGTACACTCCACCTAACTACCTAACTCCCCCCTACCTGGACGTGATACCTGAGATAACGTATCACAAGCTCAGACCTCAGGACCGCTTCCTGATCCTCGGCACCGACGGGCTGTGGGATGAACTGGGAAACGAGGAGGCTGTGCGACTGGTTGGAGAGCACCTGAGTGGGATTCACCTGCAGGTCAGTTTGCCGAGTGATGGTGACGAGTATTTTGATTTCCCAGCATAGCTTTTATATAAACCTCTCAAACATTTCCTCTGTTGTTTCCTTTCTTTTTTCCCAGGCTCCAGTTTCTTCGTCTGAGAAGCGGCTGAAATTGGGTAACATGCTTGAACTCTTGCTGAAACGCCGGACCCGGGCCTCCCCCGCCCTGGACACCAACTCTTCCACGCACCTCATCCGACATGCCCTCGGCACAGGGGAGTACGGAGAGCTCTGCCAGGGGAGACTGGCCTCTATGCTTTCTCTCCCAGAGGACCTGGCTCGAATGTACAGGGACGACATCACCGTGACTGTGGTGTATCTGAACTCCGACCTGCCCCGACCTGACCACAGCTAACAGAATCATTTCTTCTTACAATGGTGGGCAGAGAGAGAGATAAACTATTGTCAGGGATGAAAAGGTCCATCATTACAACCTGTTACATACATTGATATATAGATGCTTTTAATATGAAGGGACAAGTTACAGCTTCGTATAGTGTACAGCTACTTTCTTTGAATATCACTGTTCCATACATTTTACAGAGGTCACATGTTCATGTTTGCAGCGTTTTAACATTTCAAAATACAAGTTTTTGTACTCTGTGTATTCATGAAGGACATTTTATTTCTACGTTGTGATGTAAGTTGAAATGTTGAGAGTAAATACAAAGATACAGAATATTGCACACACACACTCCCTTTTTCTTTTGTCTTGCACAGTTGCTTTAGACAATCCATCTTTGTCTTGTTATGTCCTGTTTACCTCTTTGTAAAATGTGAAGTATACTGAAAACTTTGTAGAAGTGTGCTGTCTATAATGTGATGTCAGATGTATTTAAGTTGATACTGGGCGAGATGTGCACATGCTTCATATTAAAGAAATGTGAAATTTTACACTTCCTGAGTGATTTTTAACCACAATGACATTTAGGATAAAAAGCAATGAAACACAGAGGCTGACTTACTTTTGTCTAAGTATAGAGAATGTGATGTGTTTAAGCTGAACGGCAAACGGTTTTCAAAATAAACAGCGATCGTATCCATCACGTCAGTGTCATGTGAGACGCCAGTGTTTGGTAAACACACACAAAAGTTCAGCCCAACGGTCCAATTGTCTAACCAGTCAAATCAAAGCGGATTTATATATTTCAATGCATGCTGCTAGTGTTGTGTGTCTTTCTGAAGTTCCTCATTTACCAAGGAAGAATTTCACAGGTTATTAAAACAAATGGGCAGAAACTAATTATTTTTTAAAAGGTGAGAGGGCAAAGCATCACCTGCATAAACACACACACCTGCATTACTTCATGGTGCCTGAACTGCACCCTCAGCGTAATTTTTTTTTACTGATAAAATCAAACAACCACTCGGCCTCAACAGGAGCAACATGATCAGTGATGCCACAGGCAGCTTGAAGAAGGAATAATGGTGACTGGATTTGGTCGGGGAAATGCTGAATTAATTAAATTATATTGACTGAGGAATCCTGAAGGTGTAAAACCAGTAAAAAAGAAAAAGAATCAGATCAAGTGGACGTTTGGTGCAGTGACGGTGGAGAACAGATCTCTTGGGTTTCTATTCTGAAGGAGAAAATGAGCAGCAGGAGTTTGGTGGTGATTTTGGTGCTGTGCCTCGTCCAGGTGAGTGTTTGACAAGAGAGCAAAAAGGGCAGTTTTTTGTTTTTATTTTATTTTAGTCTTTGTCTTTGTGATGAAGACCTCGAACTTCCACATACAGTAAGAAAAAAATGCAAAAACACATTTTTTACTAGATATTTTTTTAATCTAAGTTTATAGCAGTTTTTTTCAGTAAAGCAAACCTTTTATTTTGTACAATCCTATTTAAGGTGTATTTGTGCATACACAGTATATGTAGGTTTTTACAATCAGATTTATCGGCAAGTAGTTTTTTTAATTAGACTTTTGCTTTAGTGTTTGGTCCGTGGCAAACATATGAAGTAGAGAAATAATGGGAAAGATAAAGCAAAAGAACATGCAATTAACAGATAGAGATGGGAAGCTAAAGTACAACTGTAAAAATACAACAAAATAAAATCCACAAAAAAGAATAAACTAAAAAAAGTAGACAAATAAGTTCAATATATTACAGACTGTGCAGAAGTAAGCAGGCAGGTATTCAAGTGTGTGAGAGTCTGTTCAATTTATCCTCGAATCTTGTAAAACATTTTGACCTTTTTAAGACTGAAAATAATTTAACACCAATTACTTTGTGTAAAATAATATGTATTTTAATGTAAAATAGTACAGAAGTAATGTCAAATATATATGTTACAATATGTTATGGTGTGGATGTTACATTTGGCTAATGTCTGATTCTCAGTGTTTAGCTGTTCTGGCTACAGCAGGGATTCAACCACGCTGCTTGAACAAAACAGACAACTGTTATGAAAACCTTGAGGTAAATCTATCTTTTTCTTATTTTTTTTTTATTCCTTTATTGGATTAACTCTGATCTAAATTAAATGTTTATGATTTCTCCATTTCCTTTGTGGGCCTCCAGCATCTCCCCTCCTTTGATTTTCAACATGTAGCCGGCAGTTTGAAACGGATGAAGAGGGAGTGGGTCATTCCTGCGATTAACTTCCCCGAGAACGACAGGGGTCCATTTCCCAAATACATGGTGAAGGTAAATGCAGCGGCAATATATGAGTTAATCAGTTTTGAATGCATTTGTCTCTCTTGACTGAAATACCTGTATGACTGTGCCTTAGATCAAATCCAGCAATGACGAGAAGGTGGCGATAACGTACAAGATCACTGGGGCGGGGGCGGATCAGCGTCCTGAGGGGGTTTTTACTGTCGATCGGCGATCTGGGGTTCTGTACGTGACCCAGCCATTAGACAGGGAGAAGACGGACAAATACATTGTGAGCTGAAACAAAAGAACAACCTCATTTTCCACGGCAACATGTCTACATCCTTGTGCTATCAGAATATACTGTATGTGCTGTGTGTTGCAGCTGTGGGCCCACGCAATGAATGAGAAGACCATAGCTGAGGAGCCCATGGAGATTGTCATCAACGTCATCGACCAGAATGACAACGCTCCACAGTTCACTCAGAAGCATTTCTACGGCACAGTGAGCGAAAGCGCTGAAGTCGGTGAGAAAAGCCTCGAAAGCTTCTCAACTCTACTTTAACTCCTTACCGGTGTATTTCAAGCCCCTTGTGTTTTGCTGCCAACAGAGGAATCCGTGTTAAAGGTGACGGCGGAGGATAAAGACGACCCAGAGATGAGCAATGCAATAATAAAGTATCAGATAAAGAATCAGACGCCTCAAATACCCAGAGGGGACATGTTTACCATAAACCCTTTGAGCGGGTTGATCAGTGTGGCAGCAGGAGGCCTGGACAGAGAGGTAGAGTAGAAAAACAGTATGAAAATCGCTCTGTTCTTTCTTGTCTCATCCCTCACTTCCCTCCTAAACTCCCCTCCCTGTGCTAGACCCAGCCGCAGTACAAGCTGACCATTGAGGCTGCTGACATGGAGGGGGAGGGGCTGGCGGCCACCTGCACTGTCATCATCAGCGTCTCAGACAGCAACGATAACCCTCCAGAGTTCACCGTCACAGCTGTGAGTTGGAAATGTATTTCAAAATCTAAATTATTTTTAAATTTGTGACTTCATTGATTATCGTTGTCTTGATTCCACCTCAGATTTCCACATCCGTCCCTGAAAATGCAGCCGGGGCGGAGGTCATAAGGTTAAAGGTCACAGACAAGGACGAGCCGGGATCTCCCAACGCCAACACCAAATATTCAATAATCGCCGGCAACGAGTGCGGACACTTCAACGTCACCACAGGCGCCAATAAAATGGAGGGAATCATCAAAACAGCCAAGGTCGGCCAACTGCTTGTAGCTCTACCCAACTTACATGAGTCGCTATACTTACTTCCTTCCTCTCCGTCTTACTCCCAGGAGCTGGATTTTGAGAGCACTCCTGAATTTACTCTGCTGGTGTCGGTGACTAACGAGGCGCCGCCATCCGGGCCGACGTGGACCTCGACGGCCATCGTCACCGTGACGGTGGAGGACCAGAACGAGCCTCCTGTCTTCAGTCCAGCCGAGATCCTGGTGAGCGTCTCGGAGCACGTGAGGGCCGGGAGCTCTGTGGCCGGCGTCAGAGCTGAGGACCCAGATACAGCCAGGACACAGAGCGTGAGGTGATGGACACACACGTGCACACTGTTCACATGTCGACACATTTATGTTGTGGGTTTCTGTGCATGAACACTGTTACTTTTTCTCCTGCTTCCAGATATAAAATACACAATGACACTGCCCATTGGCTGAGTATCGATAAAGACACCGGCCTGGTCAAAGTAAGAGGCAGCATGGACAGAGAGTCCCATTCTGTCAAAGACGGCAAATACACAGTCCTGATTTTGGGCTATGACAACGGTAACCATTTTCAATTTCTAAATTTTCTTTTCAATGTTTTATTCGATGGGAAATCAAGATTCACTTTGAACATTTTAATCCCTTTGCCCTTGGTCCCCCAGAACAATGATAGTAAAATGAGTGATGCTGAGTCTTTCTTCTTCTCTGCTTCCAGACACTGTCCCAGCCACCGGGACAGGAGCCGTGGTCGTGACCTTACTGGACGTGAACGACCACCGTCCTGTGATCAGACAGAGAACAGCCACTCTGTGCAACAAGGACCCGGCCCCTGCCTGGTTGGACATCAGGGACCTCGACGGACCGGGTCACGCTGGACCCTTCATCGTGGAGCTTCAAGGAGAGCACAAGATCAACTGGACCATTAGCACCAACTCCACCAGTAACTCCACTAAAAAAATAACAGTGATGAGATGTAGAAGGTGTGATTTGACCCCCTGTGGTGTTAATGCTCCATCTATTGCCCCCTCGCAGGTAGCGTGGCAGCTCTGGCCCCCAAGCGGGAGTTGTCGCCTGGTGACTACCATGTTCTGATGCGTATCTATGATGTGGGCATGCTCTACCAAGACAGCACACTGGCTGTGGAGGTGTGCCAGTGTGAAGGAGCCAGTTCCACCTGCCTCCTCTCACATTCTGCCCCTCGTCTGCACATCTCTTCTCACGCAACTTCAGTTCTGGGAGTGATTTTTGGTCTTTTATGTACGTAGCAGGTCTTTCTTACTAACACTAAATCCGACATTTGTTTTTGTTCACTATAGCATCTTTAGTTTCTCACATTTCTGCCCCTAAACCTCAGTGCTGCTTCTGCTGTCGCTGCTGCTGCTGGTGTTGCTGAGGAGAAGGAGGAGGAGGAGGAGGAGCTCGGTGAAGGACTTCCGTCACCTTGAAGATTTGCCCAGGGACAACATCTTCCTCTATGATGAAGAGGGAGGAGGGGAAGAAGACCAGGTAGGGAAGGAGAGAAGACAAAGACATTACAAATCTTAATTCAAGACGTCTTATACAAGATGTTTCCCATGGTTCATTTACGGCTGACTTTTATTTAAAGAATCAAAATAATATATAATATAATATTTTTTGGCATAGAATTGGAGCCTTGCTTTGCACGCTTGTTACACATATGCCAACATGACCTTGATTAACAGGGAAGGTTGGGGGGCAACTGAGGTAAAATAATGACACACACAGAAGACATAAATATCATGAATAACAGATTCTAAAATGATGAGATAAGGTCCAAGTTTGTCCTTGTCTCCAGCACCTCCGTCTCAAAACGAATTGGCTCTGATATAAATCAAGTGCTCCACTGAAATAACTAGACAGAAAAGAAACTACACCTCCCCTAGTGGTCAAAATAACACATCGCATAACGGCTCCTACAGATTATGATTGTATTAAAGGTCCAGTGTGCAAGATTTAAGTGAAAGGGATCTATTGGCAGAAATTGAATACAAAATAATCCTTGTGTTCTTTTCACTAGTGTGTTATAATTATATTAGTATAATTTTGTTTTCTGTACCCTGAAATGGGCCCTTTATATTTAAATGAATTATATTTACATTGGGAGCAGGTCCTCTCTACAGACTAGACAAACTAAACACCTTTTGAGTTTTTATGACAACTGAAGGTTACCACAGGGTTTTTAAGGTGAGGGGCATTCAGCTGCAACGTACAACTTGACAACCAGATGTCACTAAATGTTACACACTGAACCTTTAAACCACATCTACCTTCAGGTGAGATGAGTTGTGAGGCTAATTGGTTGAAGCCACTCTTTGTTTATTCACAGTGAGTTATTGAGATGAGATATCGGTGAATGACTGAATGTGTGTTTCCTCTCTACTCCTCCAGGACTTTGACCTGAGCCAGCTTCAGAAGCGGCCCGATAACTATCACAAGGTCACTGACGTCTTCCCGACCGTCCAGAGCCGACCCTGCTACCGTCTCCTGCCCCAAGCCAATGAGGAGATATGTACATTTATTGAAAACGTGAGTGATGCTGAAAAATGTAAAGAGCTTCTTACCGGGATAACTTGGTTAAGCGTGTAAAGATCTGCTGTTTTGTATCAACGCCAGGTGTAGTCCATTATTAAAGATGTCTGTTGTATGTGTGTGGGAGCTCATCATCTCCCTGACTCCCCCCTGTAGAACTTGCAGGCGGCTGACAGTGACCCCACAGCTCCTCCTTTTGACTCTCTCCTGGTGTTTGACTACGAAGGAGTCAGCTCTGAGGCGAGTTCGCTCAGTTCCCTCACCTCCTCAGACTCGGATGAGGAGCAGGACTTTCGGAGCCTGAGTCAGTGGGGGCCCCTTTTCAACAGGTTGGCTGACCTGTACACTCGTGGGACAGAGGAGGACGACGAAGACACAGAAACACTGCCGGGAAAAACAGAATGGGTCTGACGGGCCTGGGCGCGTTTAACAAGGATCCTCCAGCTTTGGGTCCATCTGCCCAACATCCTCACACTGCTCTCCACGTTTGTTTACCACACAATTAATGGCATTTACTGACTAAATACAGTTTAATAGTGGTTTTAATTGTGTCCCTATTGTGATCATGTCAAGTTAGCTATTTTGTTTCATTTGTTTGATTGCACATTTTAAAGTAAACGTAATTTCTATTTCATTTAGTCTGTGGGGCTAAGAGTTCCCTGCATTGGAGGCCCAGTGTTGAAACCTTACGCAGCCTCAACATCAGACTCCACCTCAGCATCTATGGAGAAGTTATGTCAACAATAATTTTATAATAATTAAGGAATATCTGCATGCAAAGAGCTGAATGCCACAAATACATTTTTTGCCGCTCAACAAACAGTTAGAAGTACCAAAGACACTAGCTAAAAATCAAGATGATCTTTTTTTATCTTTGTATTGCTGTAATTTTTTAAAATAGGCTTTTGCTTTTACTGAATCATTTCACCCTCATAGTCTGTATTTAATTTTTACTGTGATTCATGCGATCGAATAAAGTTTTTATTTGTAAATGTTGATTTGATTTGTCTGTACAACAATGTAGGTGGGGGAGTTGATAGTTGGAACAGACAGTATTTATACAAATTTTCAACGTGAAAACATGACTTTATCCACAAAGCTATTAAAAACACACACAATAAACACTTTTCAGGGAGTTGGCAATAAACTACAAAACAAAATAAACTACAAAACAAATTTAAAATTGTTCAGTGTATGAAATTTGTGAGCCCTCCTCCCAAACAAAACTAATTGCAGATCTCGGATGTTTTCAATCTGTTCAATTCCATTTCCCTCAACTAGAAGGTGAGAATGTATCACAGTGAAATAGTTTAATTTATGTCAAATACACATGTCCCTCATCCTCTTACAATGGTTGATCTCCAATCCTTATAAATTCTATATTTATACAGGAAAGTTGGACAGTATTGATTAACTGTTGTTTCAATGTGAAAGTCATATTATATTATGATCCTATAACCTCAGGTCACTGCTGCAGGGCATTGACCAGCGCCCTGATCTCCTCTCTCCTGTGTGTGAGTGATCCAGTCATGGATCTCCGGGGAGATAGCAGCTAAATACAAAGTGAGTAACAAGTCGCTCCACCTCTTAGTGAACTTTAACCGTTCACTATCAACCGGCTCCAGTGAACTTTGCCTCTCTGTGGTTCCCTGACGAGTGAGGCAGCAGAGAGGGGGAAGGTGTTTAGAAGTTTAAATGTTTCTTAGTCTGGTCAGATGAGGGTAAAGGAGGACATGAGGGCCTATGGATTCATGAGTTAAAGCTCTCGGGGAAGGTAAGTGGCCTCTCAGGCTGACATCAAGTGAATCTGAATGAAGTACGTCGGAGCAGTAAATGGGTTTGGCTCCTCAGCATTGACTTTCCTTTTGTGTTCCTCTACAGATGACACAGAACATGTTTCAGGAGGGGCTGTACCAGGTGTTCTTTAAAGAGACACCCACGACCAGCCCACAGGCCCAGGCCGGTGGTCAGGTGGAGCTGGACAATGCTAGGATCCATCGCTGGTTCGGGACTGTGGTCAACACCAGGCTTCTAGTCAGCGGGGTGAGGTGCCACACACTGGTCAACACATGTGTATCAGCAGTGAACCAGTCTGACCTGCCTCATGCTCCCTGTTCCCCCTCAGGTGGTTCAAGTCCTCAGTGCGTTAGTGTGCGTTCTCACCACAGTCACTCACGCTTGTGTGGGCTACAACTGCGCCATCGCCATGACAACGCCTGTGTGGTCGAGCCTATCTGTGAGTTCACGTTCACAATGTGAATATTTCAGACTGACTCAGAGTCAGACACCGGGTCTTAACTGTTGTGTTGTTACAGTACGTGGCTGCAGGATGTCTGGCAATGGAGGTTCAGAGAAAAGCCACAAAACTAAAGGTAAATGTTTAATCATTTCTTGTGTCATTATTTTGTACATCAACGAGACTCCGACCAATAAGGAATTTTGAGGCCTGATGGCAATACTGATAATTAGGAATAAATAAAAGTTACAGTTCAGCAATAAACTTTATTACAAATAATTGTAAATAAAAAGAAAACACAAAAACAAACAATTATATGGAACAGTTTTTTTTTACTGTTCCATATAATTTTGCTAATTTTTTAATAAGCAAAACAATTCTGCATTGGTTATCCTGCAAAATAAAAAGTTTTCATACAAGTGCATCCATCTGTTAAAGGCTCACATGTACAATACACCAGTCGGACTCTTGTATCAACTCACTTGATTTTGCGTCTTGACTCCACACAGATCATCCTCCTGATGGCTCTGAACGTCTTCAGTCTTCTGTTTGGATTCTCTGCTCTCCTGGCCAACAGTCTCACGTTCACACACCCTGCTCCTCTCACCACGAGCCAACAGGTACCTTTGCAGTTCAAGTTATTCCTTTTTAACAAGGAAATGTGTTGAGATCTGTTTTTGAGGGAATCCACCACTCCTCTTGGACGATACACTGTATGTGTGGAAATCACTGCTTTCTGATCAGTGTGTAATTGTCTTTCTCACTCGCTCCCTGTTGTCACCAGCGTGCCGGCTCTTATGTTGCGAGGGGAACTTCTGTAGCCTTCAGTGTTTTCTGTTTTCTGTCGTCACTCTACATTCTCTTCCTGTCCTGGAGAGGCCTGCGTCGCTACTCTGCTCCTCAGGCTCAGGCCTACAACCGGCTCACACAGGTAAATAAAGTAGGACAGGATGTATGAAGGAGGAATTGGCTCAATACACCAGTAAAACCATAGATAGACAGAACACTGTTCAGGCTGGAGTTAACGTCAGATTCTTTTCTCTGGACAGGATCCGGATGAAACAAATGGACCTTTACTGGACCAAGAGGTGTTTAGTCTGTGAAGCTCTTTCATTCAAACTAGTGTGGACACTCCTCCTGTGTAATCCTGGTTACTGATGTTAATCAGAGACTGTGTGAACACTCCTGATTTAAGATTTGTTTGGGATGAATATGTTTCATAATAAAGCTTTCTGTTGAAAGCTGTTATAAAAAGAAAATATAACATTAAACAGCTGTAAACAAACCTAGTCTATCTCATAATTTAACTGAATATTCACATAGCTGTCGTGGGTTTCATGTTGTTCTGATATCCACCACTAGGAGGCAGCACTGCCACAGTTTTTCATGTTAATGTCAGATTCACAGATCAACTTCCTCTATTTAGAGTAAGAATAGAGGATAAAAGTGATTCTCTTCAAACCAGGAAACCTACATGAGGTTATGTGAGAGGACATCATGGGATGGACTAAAAATGAAGAGATAATTCACTGATCTGATGATCACTGAGTGTAAAGGTTCATGCTCCACTGATTTCTTCATCATGTTCAGAGCACTCATCAGTTTATTGATCTATATGAAATGGTGACGACGTCTTTCACTCACTTTATCATGAGACCCAGCCTGATTCTAGTCGTATATAAAATGGTAACAGTCTATTTTTAGAGGCTGAACAGCATCTGAAAGGACTTAAAAAAGCATTTATGGCCCTAAAACGTGAGCTGGTCCTCACAAAGATAGATGTCCAAGGCTGCACGGACACAGTGGAGGATGTGGTGTGTGTGTGTGAGTATTTAAATGATGGAGTATTTCATTAAGAATATAAAGCAAGGTCAGAGAGCACTCCTGTAGAGCACACACACACACACACACACACACACACAGATACACACACACACACTCAGACATGGTAACAGACTTGTGCAAGTGAACAGAAAAAACCCTCACAGAGCAGCTACTTTCTCACGGCATGTCAGGCTAACAGCTTCCAGCTGTTGCCTGGTTTGTGGAGCTGCTATGGGAACACACCGAGTACAAAGACTAGCATGGGATTCATTAGTGAACGGACACGGGACCAGAATATAAGAAAAGAATGGTGAGGTTTGATGTCCTGAAAGAAACTGGATTTGATTCATTTGTTATTAACCACTTTACTGTATGGTGAAACCTCACAACGTCTGTTTGAGTGTGTGTTTACAAGCTGTGTCGCTGGGGCTTCGTGATATGAGTGTTCATAGACGTGATCGGTTTACTCAGATGTCTCCTTGCATGTTCACTCGAGTGGCTCCATGTTTGCAGTCACAGACAGAAAGAGTGTTTACAGCCAACCCCTGTCACGACTTGGGAAAATAATCTGCCCAGATGTTTAATGAGGGGGTCCGCTGCTGGCTGATGAGTCGTTTCCTCTTCCTAACATCTCCTGTCTTTCTTCTGAGTGTATCTCGGTTCTGACTCCACAGGAAATCCTCCCTCTCCTCCTCTGAGGGTCAGCGTGTGAGAGGGAAGTGACTGGGCCTGGATGTGATGACAAGAGAGTGAGTGTGTGCGGAAGTGGTGACTCCATGTGGAGACTCTCACTGATACTCTGACCTCTCAGCTGAGCGCCTGGAAGGTTTTTAATCTGTGAGGAAGTGAGGGATTAAATAACTTCCTGTCTTTGCTTTTCAATGAAAAAAAAAACCCGACGAAAGCATCATCTTGAGAACATTCATCAATAATTTATTTTTCTTACTCTCAAGAACCACCACGGCTTCTCATCTTGAAAATTCATCATCAATTTCCAACAACACAGTTTTGAAAAATGTAAAGTTACTATACAAATTTTTAATAGAAAAAAGAATAAATTAACTGTGGAATTCAGTTTTTTTTTCTTATCAATTCCACATTTTTTCCTACAACACCTTTAATGTATTGTTACAGTTGAACAGAACTGATAAAATCAAGTTACATGCTCTATTGTCTGCGAGGGGAAGTGTTCTACTATTAAACGGTTTGTTAAAATAAGCTTCATTTTGCACATCTGGTATTGAATCTATCGATAACAGTGAAGAGATGTCTAGATCCTATGTGACAAAGCAGTAACTGGTCATTTTGTAGCACCTGAAAGGGTCGTTACAATGTCGGAACTAAAAAAACAAAAACAATACTGATTCATATAAAATGGAACATTGTTAAAACAATGAATGTCAATGTTAAAAACCCCACAAAACCTTACGGTGCCCCTCCGCACATACAGGAAAAGACTGATAAAAGTTAGTTCACTTCTCTTGGGAGTATTACAAAAAACCTCAAACATCTTAATGGAGCACAGGAAAGATGGGCTTTTTTGGAACTACAGAGGGGACGTCACACTTCATCACATCGGGCTCAGAGGTCAGAGGTTTGCACAAGGTCAGAACGGGACCCTCTGGGGGCTGGGGGGGGGCTGACACTATGGAGAAAGACGTGCTAATCTTCGCGTCAAGAACTCAGGTGCTGGATGTGTTTAGGGTTGATATCAGTGGATCTGCATGGCATGCACGGGCAAAGTCTGAAGGCAGACTCTCAGTGAAAAAAGCTGGGTCAACCTTGAATACACTGGAGTCATAGCTCCCGATTAAATAGAGTGATGGTAACTGGCGAGTGCTAGTTCCAATCCTGGGTAAAAGACCTAAACAATCTGAGCGGGCGAGGGTGGAGAGCTCTCGGAGAACCAGCCATGCACGGGGGCACGAGAGAGGGTTAAACCTGCTCATGGGAAATAGTCTAGAAAGTGGCCGATTACAGCTACTGTGCATCAAGGAAACACCACAGCGAGGGACAGAGCAAGATTCACGCCGACGCTCCCAAGCACGATTTATCCAGAATCGTCATCTGTCATTATCTTCACATTTTGGGCAAAGACGGAACAACGGGTAAACCTTGATCTGGGGAGCGAAGGGGAACTGGTTCGGGGACAGCGAGAACATGCACAGCTCAACTTCCTTTGTACAAAACCAGGTGTGCTTTTCTAACCCTGTTCTGATTATGTGATTGTTGTTTGGGACGTGCGATAAAATAAGTCGCTCCATCTCAAGAGGCTTTTTCCCTCACTTCTTATTATGGCTTGTCATCTGCCCTGTCACTGTGGTAATATTAACTATGAATGAATCTATGTGCTGTAAAAGATATGATTATTTAATGCCTCGTCTGCGGTTCTAGCTTTTGTAGTTGCCTGTTTGCACCTCGATACAACTCATCAGTAGATGAGAGTGGAAAATGAGAACATACAACAGTAGTAGCTCCAGCCCTCACACACTGTTAACGTTGTGCTTTAAAACCAAAGTACAATCGACTTATTCCTTAACAGGCCGTCTGATGCCAAATCGTATGTGAAGCAGAATCTTGCTTCCTTGCTGTTTAATAGGATGTCTATGCACTGTGGGGATTTGAAGGATCTACAGCTCAAACAAGTTGCCGTTCCAGCGCTGAAGTACAGTACAAGTGTAACATGTTTGGCACAAATATATTAGTACTCGTGTGTGCCCATAGATGCAAAGTATTTTGACAGTCAGCGTGTGATCTGCCCAGCACTGAGTTCAGACTGTGTGTGTTCAGTCAGGATGCTGCTGTCATGCTGAAGAGACGGACAGAAAGAGGAGAAGACACAGCGCTACAGAGGGACTGATGCAAACACCCAGCGTGGCGTGAGCTGCTAAATAAAACCAAGACCAAAGAGGAGACAGCAGTGATAAAAAACAAGATGATTCACTGTTGGGATTTATCACTTAACAGCCTCAATGTCAAACTACAAGTAACGCCAGCAGGTGTCAACAGCCACATCATCTCCTACTGTCAGGGAGGGAGATGACAGATGTGGAGAGCTGGAATGAGACGTTGCAGGAACTGTGATCGTGTGTGGTCATGTTAAAAGATGAAGCTCCAACACGACCCTCCGCGCGCTGGCTCCAGCACTGTTCGTCCTCCACCACCATGCGGCCAAACAAACTGCTATGGACAGTGGAATCGTGTAAAAGACCAGAGAACGTAGCTCGATGCCAGACACAATAACCAAAACACCATATTCTCCCTGAGACGCACTGAGGAGCCTCAACTCCAGGCATCACAAGGCCGAGAACATGTGCTCCAGTTCACTCAGGATTGACACGCCACTTCGTAGACTTGTACAATGTTTGTTATTGCTATAGTCCTCGTCAATAGTCCCGACAGCGTCCCAGAAACCATCCTGCGAATTCACAGTCGCTCTTATCCCCAAGGTGTGACCAGTCAATCCAGTAGTTGTCTTTGGTTGTGGGTTAAAAACCGAAGAGTCATGTGTGTTAATCCAGATTTTTGATAAATTGGTGTCAACTGTTCTTATCTATAATTACGCAGGGAGAAATGAACGAACAGAAACAAGACAAACACAACTGATGGGAGTAATGAAGACCAACACAGTTTGTTTGAGGGCAGAGAATGGGTTATAAACTGGTGGCTCAAATCCAGTAAAGATCTGGTGGCAATGCACTAAAGTTTGTTAGATTAGGGGTGGGGGGGTTGAGATATGAAACGGATCCTGGAAATGGCCGATGGTTGAATTTCGTTGAGTTTGAGTTTCTGTGCTCTCTATCCCCATCGCTTCTTCCCCCTCGTCCCGTTGAGGGGGGGGGTACAGACGGAGCTCCTTGGTGCTCCAGGGCAACAGTTCAACAGCTGAGGTGGCACGTCTCAGTCTGTCTGATGAGATCCGCCCTAATCAGAGCCCAGTGAGTGTGTCCCTGTCTGGCTGAGCTGTGATAGAGGAGGGGGCATAATAAAGAGAGGAAATGGATGAAGGGCGGGATATAGGGAGGAGGAGGAGGAGGAAGGCTCATATCCAGTCCACCAGTCCGGTCGGGGCAGGATCTTGTAGGGTTTTAAGGATGAGGTTGTTGGTTGTCGATGGGTAGTAGTGAGGGACAGTGGAGAGGCAGTAGGAGAGGGCGACGGGACTTTTCTCGGCTCCTAAAGGAAGGTCTCAGACCAGGGTTCCAGGTTTGGCCTTGTCGTGTCCGTACCACTGCACGTCTGCCAGCTCCGAACACAGGGGGCTGCTGAGAAAACAGTCACTGAACGACCTGCGGAGGAAGAGAGAGCAGGATGGCACTGACGTCACATGACAGCTCCTCATTTCCAAAGGTAATCAATCAAACAAATCTAAAACAAACATCATCTACACGATTTTCTAGATGTCAGCATTCGTTTTTAAGAAGAACGTTCTCGTGGTGCCACACGTTCAGCACATGGTTCAGTCTGTCTATTAGTAAACCCTGTAGGGAATCAGCCACATTATCAGAACACAGAGCAGAGCACATGCAGAGATCAGATGCAGATGCAGCCAGACGAGCACCTGACACACACACCTCCACCCAACAGAGCGGGAAATTGTGAACCCTCGTCGTTTGTCAGCCCACGCACAGTCGATGATACATTCGAGCTGTTTTCAGACAGGAACATGAAGATGTCCGGAATAAACTGTGAGGATATTCTCTGGCTTTTTCTATATAAAGAACGCAGCCGATTGTCTGAGTCAGACCTGTTCAGAACAACAGGGAAATCTGTGGAGCGTTGAGGCGAGAGGTGGCGCCTGGGTAGAGCATATAGGAGGCAGCACATGATGCATGGACCCTGCTGCAGTCGGCCCTTATCACCAAACGCTCTCGAATCTCATTGTCATTTTCAAGTAAACGTCTTTGTCGGCCTCTTCTACAAGAATGGCACTTTTTCATCCTGATATTTGAATCTTTTTGTCTTTGTCTATTTCAGTTTCGCGTTTGTCTCATGTTAGAAAACCCTCATCAACGCATAATCTTTATTATTCTCACCTGTGTCATTGGTTTGTACTAGGGGGCGGATATTAGTGTTCTCACATACATCCACTCTGGATAATTTCAGGAGATAATCCAGAGTTCAGTGCATGTCTGAAAGCATCTTTATCGTGTATTTATTGTGTACAGACAGATTTCCACAATCTTGTGTAAATTTGTCCCAATTTATTTTTGCCTAAAGTTCCTTTTTTGTTTGCAATGTCTGCTTATGCTGCTGCTGTGTCTTCCCAACAGTATACACTCTAGGTCTAGACCACTGGGAGGCCGAAAGCACAGACAGTACCTCTATGCGTCAGAGCTGGGCTGAGGGGGAGACTGACAGACGTCCTCAGTAGGAGAGCAGTCTGCTGTGCCTCTAAACCAGGAGAGAGGACACACACACAAGGAAAGAAGGGTTAGTACGGACAGAGAGAGAGACGAAAAAAGAAACGACAATATTAGGTGGTAGAAAATTGCTCCGTGAGGACAGACGTTGTGAGAGATGGGACGAAAGCCAGAGGAAGTGAAGATGCAGTGTTAAAACCATTTACACAAATAGCATGAAAAGCCAAGAGGAGTGTTATGATTTGAGTGCGAAAGAAAAGGTTTCAATTAGAGTTTAGTTTTCAGAATAACTGACACAGACACAACAGACAGTCAAAGCTTGAGAGGGTGCTATTGTGATGTGATGGTGAGAAGGAAGCTGAGAGGGCAGCATCCAGATGGTCCTAAATTTAAGATGAAGTCACATCCTCAATCATTTTGTCCCCCTGTTTCAGCCGCTTCATGTGTGTGTGTGTGTGTGTCTCTTACCCGCTCTGCCAGTTGAGGATGTGCTGTGGGCTACAGGGGGGAGTGGGCGTTGCTGCGTGTTCACTGGAGGGCGTCATACTCCTCTGGCTGTGAGGGGAAGCAGCTATGGGGGGGGGGGGGGGGGGGGGGGACACGGACAGTTAGTCAGGCTGAATATGATACAGCAGCATGAGATAAAAACAAACAAATATAAATAAACACAGTGAAAACTTTTTACACTTTCTCTCCCCTTGCATAGCTACAGTTTTAATCCAAAATGATGCGTCACCATATATTTGTCTAAAACTACTGCAATTTACTCCCATATTACCTTTATATCATCTAAACACAACTGTGCCTTTTGAATTTTTTTAAAGATATCTATTTGTGTAATTTTGCTCTTTTGTGAGTGTAGTGTTCTGAGTTACTGTTAGTAATCCACATGTGATAACAAAGTACAATCCTGCACAAGGCAGCACATTAAGGCCGATGAATGACTCTGCATCGAAGCTACGACAGAGTAACCCCGTAGGCTACGCACAGGGCCTACGTCATTGTGAGTACTTATAGTTGTGCGTAGGTGTGTGTTTGTGACTCCACCGTAAACGCTAGAGGACGTAGAGTTTCTATGCTACTGTGTTGGTGTTTCTTCCGGTTTCCGGTCATGCTCTGGCATCTCTGATTACTTCAGAAGCATGGCGAGTGTTATCATGTCGGAGCTGGAGCTGATGACGTCGGAGGAGATGTGACACAGAGTGCGCTCTGCGTTGCCTGGATGCGTGGTTACATTTTTTGGGGAGCTGCGTGTCAGGGTATGGCTTCAAAGGACGTACTGGAGGAGCCGGGGAATCGATCCAGCGATCTTCCAGTTGGTGGAAGACCCGATCTACCTCAGCCTTGAATCTCATAACCTCAAGTCCTTCTAGCATTCAAGATTAAAATTGTCAGAGCGTCTGAACACACATAATTATTTATTGAACTAACAACTCCCAGGCTTTAATCTTAAACACAATGAAGAATTTATTTTCTCCAAATGACAAAAAAAAAAAAGGTTGATGAGAACACATGAAGGCGACCCACCTGGTGAGCCCTTGGCGAGTGCCCCTACTCTGCTCCCCCGTCCATGTCCAAGAGTGCCTTGCAGTGACCCTGTCTCGGAGGAGGTGGATCCCGAATGTGAATGATTCCTCTCCTTCACGCTCCCTGAGGACCTCTGGTACCAGCATCGTAGTTCATCAGATACCGCTGTCCTCCCCCCTCCTCCTCCACCACCCTCTCGCCCCAATGACGGAGTCCGTACGATTTGAGAGCGCGACGGCGTGAGACGGCCGCTCCCTTCTCCTCCTTCTTCTCCCCCCCAGGCCTCCTTGTATAGTCCCCCGGCTGTGTAGGAGCTGGACGTCTTGAACTGGGCCTTCACGCTGTAGTGGCCCTCCTGATCGCTCTCCAGGCTGCGCACCACCACGGGGTTGGGGCTGCCCTCCACGTACAGCGGGTACTCCTTGATGCGGTACTGAGAGGAGGGCTGGCTCTGGCTGTGGAGGTAAACACCGTGTTGTCCCCCTCCCATGCTGCCTCCACCGGACCCAACAGAGCCGTTCTTAGCTGCCAGGTTTGGCATGGAGCCGGAGTTAGAGGAACCAAGGTTTCCAGCAGACCTGGACACAGAACACAAGTCAACATCTTATCAATTTTTTTATACATATAATAAAACAGGGATTGTGTCAAGAAACCCTGTATCTCCACCACTCTTACCTGTGCCTTTGCCTCTGCCTCTGCCTGGCTTTGGAGGGTGAGTCCTCTCCCAGTGTAGAGTAGTTGGGGTTGCTGCCAGGGGGTCCACCGGCGGGGTAGTAATGCTCTGAGCTGCTTTGGCTGGTGCACGATGAGCAGTCATCCAGAGGGTCAGAGCCATTGGAGCGTCCTGGGACCAGGAAGAAGTCCGGACTGCCCAGTGTTCCCAGGGTGTGCGGGTGTGTGTCTGGGTCGGACGTGAGCAGCTTGCCCTGGGACTCGAGGCTGGAGCTGCGGTTCCTAAAGTGCTGAGCGAGACTGTGCAGACGGGTTGGACTGATGTCCACTGACCTGTAGGCATGAATTAAAAGAAACGACTTTCAGTTCATTTGGAAACTCTCAAAAGCAGTTAGACAAACAAGAGAGAGCTGTGGGTCCTGTGACCCCATTCTAATCTGGAATTTAACCGATGTTATATTAACCAAAGTGACTTAACCCTTGAATAAACATTTAAAAGTGAAGGCTTCAAGACTGACCGAGTAGAATGTACATAGTGTGGGTTCCTAGTCCTCAGGTCCGGGGTCGACGGCATGCTGGACTGAGAGTTCCAGTGAGGGAGGCTCCTGATGGGGCTGCTCTGCAGAGAGTTACTGCCTCCTGCCTCTGCACTGCCCGAGCTCGGGAACCGCCTGTGAATTAGAAAGTTGCAGGGAAAAGGTTCAAATATTTCCTATTCATTTGAATATATATACTGTATGCTCAATTTAAACAGGCATCCTGCATCAACCTACATTTGTGGTGTTCAAGCACGCTCGACTCAGTGAGGTATAATAAAAATAAGTGAACTAAAACTTAAATGCACTTGTGGTTGTTATAACAGTTTACTGAAATAACTTTGAGAAGCCTCACACATGAACATAAATATATCGTAGATCTACTCTCAAGGGATGGCTAACATTAAGTTGCCCGTACCTTGAGTGAGAGGAGCGTTTCTTGACTTTTTCATAGGGCTCATCCAGTGACGATTCACTCCAGATCTTGGGCTTGATGGGTGATTTGTCGTAGTCCGAGCGTGTGTAGTGCAGGTGTCGCAGGCCGTCCAGGGACTGCGGGGGAGGGGGCCGACTGTGAGATGGAGGCCGAGGAGGGAGGCCCTTGTGAGGTGATGCTACTGGAGAGAAGGTGGGGGTACCTGTAACTTGAGGGTCATCTGAAAAAGAGAAATAATTGAAATAAGATTCCACACCAGTTTTCATCATTAGAACGAACTATATATCTGGGAATAATGAGGAGGCTCAAGACTCACCATCATCTAAGACCAGTGCGTCGGACAGTGAGCTGTCTTCAGAACCAATATTGGCTTCTAAAGAACAGAGAAACAAAAGCAAGATGTTAGAGATGATGTCTTAAAGGCCTCACTCAAAGCCTTCTGAAAATAGTACGAAAGAGGATTATGGGCAACTATAGCTCATATAAATAGTGTTTATTGGTACCTTCAATGATAAGTGATGCTCTCTGCGTCGGTTTCTTTCCAGAGCGGACCCGGCAATCATTGATAGAGTTCTCAATTTCCTGGAGCTTCTTCAGTGCGTTCAGATAAGACGTCTTCCTCTGTTTCTTCAGCTTCTTACTAGTTAGGTGAGGATCGCTGGCCAGACGCCGGGCTGCCTCTGTGATCTGGGACTGAATGGCAAACTCCCGCTCCAACCGCTCCAGCTCCTCTTCCTGGGATAAGCACACACACATATGGTTTTAGTGCCAGCAGAGTGACACAAGCAAGCGCAAAAACACTGGATTTGCTCACAGTTTTAGCAACAGAAATCGACTCAGAATCCAAAATCAACAAAGCTTTGTTTGCAGACACGTATTCAGGCTCTAACTCTCCCATGAACACATTTGGTTCAACACAGGCCGAGCTTTTCCAGAGAAAACACACAGAGGAAATAATTTATCTGTGCTGCCGCCCCGCACTTTCTCACCACTGCATACTGACACACTCTGTCCCCAAATAATAAAACCTCTCCATCAATCCGTCCTATCCTCCGTTACACTTCTCCTGAGATTTGTGGAGCAGAGACTGTAAGGTGTACCAATAAAAATAGACTTGTTAAGCTACAAGAACATAGAAAATGTGTTCACAGCCATATGTGTGTCTGTGTAACAGAATACATGTTGTCGTACACTGTTCTAAAATACAGCATAGTAGAAACTTGTGAATGTAATTACAGATAAGTAGCAGAGTTAAGGCAGTCTTGTTACACAGACGCACACATTGTACAGCATTTTATGTGTACACGCATATGTCAGAAAACACATGATTTGACTTCCCCCCCCAGAGAGAGAGAGAGAGAGCGAGGGGGGATGTATATTGAATCGGGTCGACATCTTATTGGACGACCTCAGTTCTGTGGAATCCCTCTCACTAACAGCACATCGCACTGCTGCCAGGGCGGCTTCTGTTTCTGTGTGTGTACGGGTTTAAGGTGTTCAGCATGAATTAAGAAACACCATCTTTCTGCTTTGCAAGGCAGTTGTGTGATATTGTCTCCACCGTTTTTTATTTTTCAAAGCTTAAAACCTCAGCGGCCCACATGCCTGCACACATACCAAAACACACACAAAATCCTACTATCACCACTTCCTATGGCGAGCATGCCGCCAGACTATTTTTAGATGTTCTGCTGTTCTGGAAAATCTACCCATGGCACAAAAAAAGACAGCAAGACAAAGACGCAGTACAGCTACTCACGACTCAGACTGGTGCTTTGCAGTGCTCTCACTTTCCTTTGCTTTCTTAACAAATGAGCAGGGATCACTTAATAATCATCAATCATCACCCTGTGCCATTTTACGCACAAGGTTTTGTGTTAATTCTGAACAACCTGTAAAATCCATTAAGTTTTTAACCTTTATTTGGCCAAAGGTCATTTTATATATGTTTTAATTAAAAATAAAAAATTGTTATTTATAAGTTCACATGACAATCTCTATATGTTGAATAGTCAAATATGCTACACGTTATAATTCTGTTTGTGTCATTCTGCTTTGAGGCACTAGGGTACAGCTGTGTCCTTTTAGGTTTAAGACAGGTGATAGGCTGTAAAGCCGTTTTGATTCTTATAACAGGCTGTGAAGTCAAAGGAGCTTTGGTTCGACACATGTTCTTCGTTGTGTGACATGTAGATAATATAGATCTAAGTGTGAATAGAGCACGATGTCGGTAATGGACCAAGCTGAGATGCAAATTCCGATCACCTGTTAAACTGTAGAATTAGGACCACCCAGATTTAAATCTGAACAAGATGCTCTGCTGGCTTTGTGGCTTAAGACCTTGGAGGATGGTAAAACAGACACTTGATCTGCACTGAGCTGTTAAACAGCAGTTGTGATCAATAAAGCCGATTCTCTGCTCTACAT
This sequence comes from Platichthys flesus, assembly GCF_949316205.1. Taxonomy (NCBI): domain Eukaryota; kingdom Metazoa; phylum Chordata; class Actinopteri; order Pleuronectiformes; family Pleuronectidae; genus Platichthys; species Platichthys flesus. Next base: position 11,360,550 of record NC_084950.1, on the reverse strand, counting down.
CATTCAACATATTCCAATTCCTCCAGCCCAGTGCCCGTCAGAGATACATGTAGCAGTTTGTTTCAAACACTGACACCTCCAGTTGACCTCCTGTTTTCACTAAACCTGTGCACAGACATTGGAGAGTGTGGTCATGTGGTACAAAGAAGAATTGAGAGTTGAATCTTCACCTCTCCCTTAGGAAGAATCTTCTGCTCGTCCAGTTTGAAGGCCGTACCGATCTTTCTTCTCACTGTGGGCGGCTCCTCTCCCACATCCAGAGGATATTCCTTCGGAAGCTTCCCTGTCAGTTCCTGAAAAACACAAGAGCGTGCCAGGTTAATAAAACTAGGAAAGAAGGGCTAAAAGGTATTTTGGTTTTCAAGGTTGTGTTTTCTCATACCGCCTCTCTGATGCAGATGTTCTTCAGTTCCTCTAGTCTCTGTTTTAGCGTTTCCTCCAGAGCTTCCTGCCTGGCCCTTAGTGCTGCCAGCATGTCCTTCTTAGCTGTCTGGGAGCTGTCTGATTCCTGAGAGCCTGAGGGGTACAGACAGCACAAGACGTGAGGGCAACAGACAGGAGCCAGTGTGTGTATGTTTAGATTTGTGGGGACATTCTGTGGAGACGATTGTGGAGGGGAAGGAGAAAATGGTTCATGCACCTGCGAGCCTTGCAGGATGTTTACAGGGAAGTGAATGGTGTGCTTCGATAAGGAAACCGAGTTTCAGTGTTTCAAGGAAGGGGCAGTTTAGGACAAAGTCTGTGACGCACAATTTCCAAGACTCAGATTGTGCCAGTCTTGTTTGCAACATGCCTGGTTGAAAACAACACAAACACTTCGACAGACACACACACACACATTCTGTTTCTCTCTGTTGCTCTCTCTGTGACCCTCTGTGGTTCACTATCCAGTCAAATATAGCATCAAAACAAAACTAACCACTGCTGAAACTTGAGGCAGCACAACATTTTCTGTTGTTCCAAAACAGTTATAATTAAGTTCAGTGTTTTAGATCTGTTTAAGCAACGTTTCTTTCAGAGTTCTAATTTGATTTGACAAATCCTACAATCTAGATCCTTCTGTTTAAAGTGCCACAGACAGAGAGGAGTTGGCTGTGGCAGTAATCGGAGGAACATGGAGGTGATTAAAAAACAATTCTCAGTGGAAAGGAAGATCGAGCTTTGGCTATTATTAAGTCCCAAAACTCTGCCCACTGAACTCAGACAGACTCGCTCTTTAGCTTCTTTTATATTCCTCTTTGTCCGAGACCATTTTGGAATATTTGATTTCCATTTATTAATTTGTTTATTTCGATTTATTCCCTGATCTGGTTTTTCAGCTTGTAATATTTTGGTTTTGTTCCTTCCTGTTAAGTCTTTTGTATCATTTTGAGGAAAAGTGCCATATAAATAAACTTTATTACTATTATAGATGTGACACAGCCACTCCTGTGACGTATTTATGTTGCTGGGCAAAGATGGCCTCCAGTCAGCGAGCTGCAGATCATGAAATCTGACAAACACAAAAAGCTGACAAACACCAATGAGACAACTGACAAGACTAAGTCAGATTAGACAGAGACACAGTGTGTGATGAGCCGGGGGGGGGGGGGGGAACTAAAGAAGAACAGAGAGGAGAGAAAAGGGAGATAAGGAGGACTGGAGAGCTGGAGAGATAAAAGCCAAGGATTAGGGAGGAAGGGAGAGATTTATGTATCTTTACTGACAGAAATAGAGGTTAAGGAAGAAACAGATGCAATCAGAGGAACAAGCAGGAAATTATTAGTGAAGTAGAACATTCCTGCAACAGTAATTGATTGATAAGATGTACTGTAATCTAAATAGCTGCATGCCAGGACTAACATACTTGTCTCTGCAGCAGTAGCTAACTTGGTGGTTCAGTAATTGTGTTTTGCGACACACTTACATGGCTGTTTGGTTTTAAAAGGGTATTTTTCTCTCTATGCTTATTTTAGCTCATGTCTGTCACACTCGTTACTCGTTCAGCACAGATAAGCATTGTTTCGAAGGCCGAGGCAAAGTTCTCCTCATTCTTTCACTCTCTAAATTTAGAGGGGGCCGGGGGCCTCTGGAGGATGAGTCTGTGTGACATGGGGGGGTGGGAGTGGTACATACAGAAAGACGGTGGGTGGGGATTTGTGTACAGTAGATGTGTGAGAACATTCAGCAGAGATTCAGGGGCCTCTTTCCAGAAGCAGCTGCTTCTGTCCCTCCAGTTGTCAACAAGACTCCCCTCATTACCACATATGCAACCACAAATACACTCACATATCAGAATTCCTCTCTCCCCCTTTGTCCATTAACACCCCCACCACACACATAGAGACACACATACATCCCCTTTTTCCCCTCAAACACACGCACACACGAATATAGACTATAAACTGACCTGAGGAGAGCAGACTGCCACTGCTGCCACTGATAATCTTGCCCTTGCTGCCCATGTTGGCAAGTTTGGAGGTCTTCAGAGTTCCTGTTTCCGTGAGGTCTATCGCAATTTCACTCAAGCTCCGTGCTGCGTGGATCTTTGACTGGACAGACAAGAACACAGAGAATGTTTCAAGATATGACATGAAGCAGAGTCATTGCAAACCTCTTGACAACGCTTGCAGCGTTTGCGTGTACATTTCTAAGTAGGTCTGTGGTCTGTGTGCTTTGAAGTGTGTGTCTTGTGAGACTGACTGACCTTGCTCTGCTTGCGGTCCAGGTAGAACTGGTGTTGGCTGATGGCCATGGCCCAGATGGACTTGATGAGGGCGGGACAGGCGTACCACGTATGCACAGCGATGCCACTGTGACCAAACGTCCTTCTTGTCACCGACGCCCTACAGTAGGAGCGGACACAAGGCCTCCTTATATACACTGAATACAAAAGACAGCTACACGTAGGCAGAGGTGAAAACACTCAACTGCGCTACCAGCAAGACTATTAACAAAAAGACTAGTGCTGCGGCTGCTGTTGAGAAGGATGAAATAATATTAGAGAGCAGACCTGATAGAGATATTTCTTGCAGAGCCACACACGATGTTCCCCATTGTTTACTCATCCTTGTTTAAACACACATCTGTAGCTGAGCAACAGACCCGCTCGCCCCAAATGACAGCCTCCTTCAAAGAAAACACCACTGCTCTCTCTTTCACCCCGTCAGTCTCGCTTTCTCCCTTTCCCTCCCTCCCTCCGTCTGTAGAATAACACTCAGCATATATAGCCATGTTAAATAAACATGAGAGAGGTCACTTCCTCCGCAAAACAGCCATTACTTAGCCATCTCTCCTTCTATCAAGGGTTTGCCCTGCATGTGTGTGTGAATGTGTGTCTGACAGAGAGAGAGAGAGAGCACATGGTTTTTTGTTAATAATCAGCCTATCAATCTATGTCAGGCTCCACTGGGACATCCCCAATATCTTGCTCTATTGCCAAGACAAATTCTACAACCATTATGGAATTAGATTCAAATCTCTCCTTTCCTGCACCGCATCGTATGTAGCTTCAGTCTTTACACATTCACATATGGCACAGTGGTAAAGTACAGTAAATGCTACTGGACTGCATCCATAACTATGGGGAAACTGAAATACTTTGAAATAACATTCAATCATGAAAGGAGCCATATGAGATAATAATCATCCAAGCAAAGATTCAACATTTAAACTTGAAATGAAAAAATAAACAAACAGTGAAAGTCAAACTGTAGCAAGTTGACAAGTTGCTCAAGTTTGTGATATAAAATTACCTTCTGGGGTCATGAACTTCCACTGAAAACTTCTTCTCTCGGAAATAGAGGTTCTCCAGCTGACGCCATTGGAACACCTGAGGTTCAGGAGAAACACACAATCTTCAGGGCTTGCTCGTGCAAAAACAAGCCTCACATTAGATCCACACAGCTTTCAGCCAAATCCTCTTTTCTCGTCTATGTATGTTCCAATTTGTTATGAAAAAAAAAAATTCAATGGATAAGGAGGAGGAGAAAAATGGAAGGAGGAGTTATGAGCGGAGAAGGAGGTGGAGAGAAGAGGACCTCGTCTGGGGCTCTCTGATCAGGTCCAGACCAGGCTGTCCTGTCCACAGCGGATCCCTGCGCTGGATGACCTCACTCTGGAGAAAGACACCGTGAGAGGGAGGAGGCTTTCTCTCCTTTGCTCAACTTTTTTTCTCCTGCTCTCTTTCCGTCCACTTTATAAACCATCGGCTGCTCTTTAAATGAAGCCAAAGCCAGCTGGGCGAGAAAGTTTCCCCCAAGACGTACTGCGCAGCATGTGTGTGTTGCTTAAATCCTCCCAGACGCAAGGGAACAGAAAGTTTTTGGATGGTGGGTGTTCACCATCTGCAGGCATGTGTCTGTGTGTGTGCTGGTCGAGAGAAAGTGTGTGAAGTTAGGTTTCCACCTCTCCTGGAGCTTTGCTTTGAGGGAGGGGGCGTTCATGCCTTCCCTCCTCCTGACCCCTCCTCCCTCCCTCAGGGACTGTGCTTCCTGCTCTGGGCCCTGTGGCTGGGAGGTGTGTGTGTGTGTGTGTGTGTGGTTGTGTGTGTATGTAACAAGGGGTCAGGGGAGGAGTGATGAAGGGGGAAAAAGGTTTATGTGGCCCCTGCAATTGAAGTGCTCTTGCTTTGTTTAGTCAGACCTCGGTTCTACACACACACCCACGCACACACAGTGACATTGTCGGAGCCTGTTTCTTGTTAAGAGAAAAGGTGGTGTGGACTATTTCAGAACACAAAGGGCCTGCAACTATCAGCTGGAGCAGGCATGCAAACATGGACACACACACAAACGTCTGACAGCCACGCACCAGCCATTAAGTGAGGGAAGTAGAAAACAGGCAAACAGGGGGAATCAAAACAAAGTCAAAGACCCGGCTATGACAGGATGAGGGAGGGAAAGAACGAGGAGAAAGGGAGCTGAGGGAGGAACAGGTCACAGCCCAGGAATTTGAACAGGCTGGGAAAACAATGGACAGATGGATGACAGGGAAGAAAGGGAAGCAGGGGGAGAAATATTATATATTACGAAGACAGAATGTAAACACAATCTAATGTATGTATTTATGCACAATGTGTGTGTAGTGCATGAGTATGAAGAAAGCAAACTGGTGCTCTTATCAAGATTCTTTGTGTACCGTAAATTTTCAATGGAGTGTGAAGTGCTAATGTAGCGTGGTGCTATTAATAGTGGGCAGGGAAGATAGTGAGTTTGCTTTGGTGTGTGTATGTGTGTGTTTGTGTGTGTGTGTGTGTGTGAGTGTGTGTGTGTGTGTGTGTGTGTGTGTGTGTGTGTGTGTGTGTGTGTGTGTATGTGTGCGTGTGCTGTGGAGCGGAGCCGTAGAGATAAAACAGGTGTTTGTAACTGTGTTCAGGCACGAGACCACTAAAGTTATCTTTTGCAGTGTTGCTGTAATTTTGTAAGTGGACTTTGATGTTTTCGGGATAAGTTTTTCATGTGTACATGTGTGCAAATTGGGTTTAAATAAAAATGCTGAACGTTAACAAAAGTTACACGACTTTGAACAAAGGGCAACAAGGTCAGTGTCGAGTTTAAACTAGACATCTTGTGTTGTGTTTCCGTGCGGTTTCAAACTGTTGCTCTTGGTACATATGCATGTTGTGAGAATTGGACCTTTGTAGTCTTTGTGACTACTTTGTGAATAGCTTTAATATCTGATGAAATCCTGCAGACAGACTCTTTTTAAGACTCTGTTCTGCTATTAGGGCGAGGACCCTGCATGTCTATGTGCGTCAGCTATAAATCCTCCCTCTGACTGTGAAACACTTACTGGCACAAACACACACACGACAAAAGGAAGTGACTGGTCATTGTTCACAAGCAACAGGGTGCTCATATGCACGAACCCATGTCTGTCTCATAATAATATCTGTGAACATGATTACACATCCGTTACAGATGAAAAGGTCAGACGTGATAGAGGGTAAAGGCCTTTATTCGGTGCAGTCAACTCCCTGGGGACTCTGGGAAGAATAGAACGTTTAAAAAGCAAAGGCCAGAATAACTGTGAGGCCACGTATTATTATTTTCTAGAGGTGGACCTAAGGGTACCAAAGACTATTGTTTCACCCATAGGTGGGGTTCTGGTGAGCAATACTACATCCACAGGTTGTCATGGAGATACAGATATACTGTGGGGTCGCTTCCTGTTGTTTTTGTTTTGGTTGTGGTGATGCAGTGGGAGGAAAAACCCGAAATGGAAATAAAGTTCCCTATTTGCTCAAAATGCAACATAGACAGAGTTTGGCTGAAGTAAATGAGTGTGTTGATCCACTGCAGAAAATAGAAACCTGCACTGAAATGCAAGTAAGATGACAACAGTTTTCACCATAGTCTTTTGTTTTTCATCAGTGTCGACAGAAGCTGCTCCGTGTTAGCCTTAAGTCAGTCAATACACAGACCCTATAATTTCTCCCTTAATGAGTCAGATCCCACTAACAAGGCATTAGCACGTGTGTGGTTAGGCTGCAGGCCCCTGTCAGTGTGTGTGTGCTGCATGTGGCCTGCGGTGAGCTGAGGGGGAAAAGTAGTATCCCCAAATAAACGTGGAGGGTGCAGTGGATGGTTTTCATTTAGAAACAACAGGAACTTCCCTCGTAAAGAGACAAATTAAACACAACTGCCTTCAGGACACATACACACACACCTACAGTATAATACGGCACTGCCGAACATCATGGAGTCAATTATTAATAAATAAAAATGATTGTGATGAAAACATAAACAAATTGGTTCAAAATGTCATATAAGTAGTGTTGTCCCTCACTGGGCTGAAAATGTGAACAGTGACAAACTGGTGATTACACTCTGACTCCGTGGTTACTGGTAGTGGACTGGCCGGCTGATTGACTAATCACCAAATCAAATGCTCTTCCTTCAGTCTGTTGAAACAGGGATGACTCGCATTACTAAAATAACATGGAACGCTGCTGGTGACCTCTATGAGTCTTTTTCTGTGAAACGATGACCAGCTTTAATAAAGAAGCAACTCTGTTTTCTCTGTAAAACCCCAACTGTGTTCACTGGAGGTTGTAGTCGAAAGACTTGCATGAACAAATCTCTTTTCAGTCAAACTTCTTAGACTACAATCACAGTTGCCAACGAGGAGGCTCAGTCTCTTTCTCCTGTTCGAAACATGAGCGTGTGTGTGAGGGCGAGGGAGAATGAGAAAAAAAAAGGAGAGTGGGAAAGTGAGGGGCTCACACCTGAAGCTCAACGAACCAATGACTCACACTGACTGTTGCTATGGCAGCTGAATGCTTGATAAGTCACTTGTGTTTGAAGGTTTTAACTCCTTCTTCCCTCCACCTCTCCTCATTTCTTTATTGTGACATTAATCACAATCAAAGCAATAACTTAATACTTTCTCGCTTTATAAACATTGTGCGATAAAAAACAGGCTTCCTATCTTGCATAATCTGGCATTTGTGTCTGAGTCTAGTGTGATTGGATTGTGAAGTTGGTTGTATTGCAATTGGACGGTGCTTCCCCCCCCCGCCTCCCATCACCATTGCGATTTAACATCCTGGCAGCCACATGATTGGAGAATTCAGGAATGAGGCAGGATTAGGGCTCGTGACTGGAATGTACTTCACATGACACACACATTCAGCACAGTGTTAGCAGCAAACAGGAAAGCTGTGGCAGACAGGAAGTATTCATCAGGATGGTGAGTTCAGAGTTCAGTGGAGTTCTTGTGTGTGGGAGAGTGCGAGCATTTGTTGGTGTGTGTGTGTGTGTGGGTTTATGAGCGACACTGTATGTGCCTGGGTGATCAGTCAGTATGGTGGGACGCTGTTAACCCCATTAACAACCTATGAGACATGGCTGAATGCCAGAGATGAAGGCCCCAAACACGACTGGGGGTCAGAGGTGAGGTAAGAAAGACTTTCACAGACGACCCGCTGGGTGGAGTCTGGAGGATGGGGGGAGGACTTCATCCACCGAAATAAAAGCAGGACAGGACGCAAAACATTCCAAGACTGAACGTCTCCAGAGTGTAGTATTCGCTCTGCATTGTTCGTGTTCTTGCAAAAAACAATACCACCACTCACTGAATGGAACAAATGGACAGAGGTGACACGGCACAGACAGAAAGCCAGAAAAAAGATCTTGCGAAAACAATGAAAAAGATCTTTAAGATCATTATGTTTACACACAACCAAAAGAAAATTAATAAAATTGTGTAAATTATACTTGTGAATTTATTAATGCTAATTGAGAGGCAAGCCAAAAGCTGTGTAGTCGACACAACATCTCACCTTCCGGGGCTTGATCTTGTCCTGGTGGTCATACTGAAAGATTCCTTTATAGCTCAGACCCAACCACCAAGGGATCCCCTGCTTGTCCTACAACACAAAACAAAAATACCTCAGGATAAAGTGAGCATTAGGGTGGGACGGACAGAGAGTAATAACAACAGAAGCAGAGACCGATACAGAAAGAAGTGTACATCAGTTTTTAGCTCCATCCTATTTCCAAATCCCAAGCAGTCTGCTTGCAGGTTCTGAGTGAACAAAAATGTGTGTGGTGCGTGTGTGAAAAAAAGAAAAGGCAGAGTAGTAAAACTGTACCTTAACAGCATAGTAATGTACTCCATATGTGGGCAGAGACTCTACAATGCTCATATAACTGTGAGGAGCAGAAAGACAGACATGTAAGGGTTACAGAAAACACAACCTTCCATACAGTCGACAAACACAACCACAGACACACACACTTACTTTACAATAGCTTGGCCCCTGGACTGCCCGTTGAGCTTCTTGTAATGCTCTGCGACCCGGTCTTCACTGTGAGAGCAAACAATGAGGAGGAAAAAGAGCATTATTAAGGAAGGAGAGGGAAAGCTTGTGCAATGTTCTGGTGGTTTTCTGGATAATGGACTTTTCGCTCACCAGTAGGCCAGGGATGGGTGCTCCTTTAGGGCCTGGGTGGGCAGAGCAGGCAGCTTTTTCAGGTCACACCTGGTTGCATCATTGCTGGAGGAGAGGAAACCACAATACATGGTCAACACTACTTCTGCAAGAGCAATTTTCTGCTGTAGGCCTCAAGGTTGCATTCAAAAACGAACGCTTAAAATATCTAGCATAACAAGCTAAAGCGAAACGGATAATTTTTTCCCAGAAGTTTCTCAGAATTGAAATGTTAACTTTGGAAGAATGCGGAGACAGGAACTACGTTTAGTCAAGAGGAATGAATACAGATGTCCTAAATGCTCTGTATTTCCGAAACTGGGAACTATTTCTGAACAGCTGCAGGGACACTGACAGTTGAAAACAGAGGAGAGAAAAACTGGAACAGAGACACATACGCACACCTCTAAATAAAGGTAGATAAAAACAGGGATGGGTGAGGAAAAAGGTAAAGACAGACACAAAGTAAATAAGACAGAGCCACGCAGCGAGCCTAACAGACTTGGCCGTGGTTTCAGTTTTCAGACCTCTAATGGCAGAAGGTCTTAATATCCCGCTTTAATCCCTCAGCCTCTCCCTGGCATTTGCTAAGGCCCCGGAGGATTGGGGAAAGCCCTGGGAACATGACAACCTATGAGCTAAAGACCTGGAAGAGATCCATCCCGTCCACCCCGCCCAACTGTTCTTCTACGTGTGAATGCAGCTGCGAGAATAGATTGGTAGATATCCATTTGAGTGAGTACCCTGTTAGAATATGTGGGGGAGCTGGCCATAAGGAAACAGCTCTAACAATGACACTTTCTATCAATATATCGTCATAATGAGTGTTTTGGAGGAGGAGCAGTGAGAGGTGAATGGATGAGTGTGACAGTTCATGGTAATGAAGATGTTTACTGAGCGCAGGGTCTACAGTTCTTTAAGAGGCATGTGTGCGGCAGGAAGGGGTAAGGAAAGTGGGAGGAGGTTGAAGAGGAATGTCTAGAGCGTGTGTCACATTTCCAGCCCTCTGTGGGATGCTGTATTTATTTACTCCTTTCACAGACGGAAATGAGGTCAGAGGTGATGACTGCTCTAGTCTGTTATCTGTGCGATACAACAAAGGGATGAGGGGGGATTGGGGATGACACACATTTAAGCCAACATCACACAGATGTACAGTGCGTCTGAGGAGCCACATGTGGGCCGTAGAAGCTCACATGAAACATCTGTGGGCGGCTGTGGCTCAGGGGTAGAGCGGTCGTCCTCCAACCAGAAGGTCGGCGGCCCAGCCCATGCCGGAGTGTCCTCGAGCAAGATGCTGGACCCCGAATGGCCCCTCATAGATGTAAATGCACTAATTGGAGGTCGCTTTGCATAAAAGTGTCAGCTAATTGACGTGTAATGTAATCTATCGACTGTGGAGCTCGGTCTCTACAGGATTTAATTAATATGTGTTTAAGGATGGATGTTAATGTTTTTCTTAACTTGTGTCAGGAAATCATGAGCTCTGTATTAAACGGGAAGGAAATAACTCTCGTAATCCATGCTTTTCTCTTGAGCACAGGCTGAAGGCAAGTGAAATAAAGTGGAACAGGGATGGAAAGAAGAGGGATAGAAGGGAGAGATGTAAATGAAGCTTGGAAACATATACAGTTGTCAGTGATACACCTCGATGCTCAGGGGAGCAGAGGAAAAGACAGACCACTGATATCATCTCTATTGCTCATCTGTCTGTGTCTGTGCCGCTACTTTCTAAATATCAATGTACTAACCCAGCTACTCCCATCACGAGGGACAAAACAGATGAGACAGATTATGCGACATAAAGACTGGTAAAGGAGAGAAGTAGCTTGGGCCGTCACACGTCCATTACAAAAACAACTGGTATCATGATGCCTTGTTTTGAAATCTGGACCCAAGACAGCATGCTGGATTTTCAATTAAGAAAACAACAGCAACACAACGAAGAGGATAGAGCTGGGAAAGAGAATCAGAAAAGCAACAGCTCGCCTCACAATGAGCTACATCACCGCAATGATTGCTACAGAGCTATATATTACCCATGAGTCCTCAGTGTGGTTTCAGTAGCCTTGTGAACGTTACGATCTGTAACTGACCTCTCGCTTTTATGAGACAAGGTTCCTTGGTTGGAAAAACTTGATTACAGATTTGATTTCTTGGTGAGTAAATCTGGTGCCAGGATGCTCACCTCCTGACCCAACATGTGGTTCATCATAATCATAATAACGGTCATAAATAGTGAGACAAATAGATCACTGCATGCACTGCTGAACAAGAGAACGGATGTTTTTTCTTTATATATCCCCCCTGGTTACCGAAGGGGATATGTGTAATATTTATTGATCCCTTTAAATAATTGAAGCTTTATCACTGTTGTTCGCCATGACCTGTAATCTAAATGCTCCCGGCTACGAGGACAAACACATGTACATTACATGAGATTGTTTGGTTGTGTGCTTACCTGGTGAAATCACCTTTGGCCTCCTTCAGAAGAGAAACAGAAAGAGAATATAGTGAAATATAAATGTGTGTTTCTGTTCTGTTTGCAAATGTGAACATTCAGACAGGTCTACTGCCCGAGAATCCGAGAGAAACAGCCTCCATCTGGAGTCAAATCTCAGAGGGAGCAGAGCAGATACCTGATACTGTACATCTGCACACACACCCTCACACACACAGACACACACACACACACCACTCAGTATATATGTAACATGACCTTGCAGTACTATGGCTAATGGACTAACCTATTCTGAAAAAGGGATAGGAGAGAAAGTGCTGGAAGAGGACAGATATCTAGACACACACACACACACACATACACACACAATAACACACACACACACACACTATCTTACTTGTGCAATATAGGAAGCCAATTCAAAGACAATCTCACTGTCCACCTCAATAAGCTCCTGAAATGAGAAGAGAAAAGAAAAGACGTGAGTTTAATATTCTGCGTTTGTTGGCATCAAGTTAAAAAAAAAACATACAATATGCTGATGTGGAGAGTAAAAGTAGACATGTCTCTGAACGTCATCCATTTCTCAAAAATGGGTCGGTAGCTTCTTTCATGTCCCTACCACTCTCCCTCTATGTTTCTTTCTCTCCCTTCTCTAATTTCATGAGGCTGGAGCTCAGAGATTAGAGGCAAAGTGACGGGGGGTTGGGAAAGTTTATTTTTAAGGGAGTTGAGGGGAGGCACGGATGCCCTCGTTACTGATTACTCCAAAACAACTTCATTTTTTGAATACAATTTTTGTACGTTTTGAGGCGGACGGAGAAGGAATGAGGCAGAGTGCAGACATGGTTGATTAAATGTGACCGTGAGTGTGAGAGATTTTTGGCTGCTTTGACCTTTCTTTAAGAGTATGATAATCAGTGTTGGTTTGTATTTTGAACCTTCGCATTCACATGCTTTCATATATACATGCCTATTTTTGCAGCATTGCTGGCTGGGGGAAGGAGGAGGATAAGGGCAGCTAGTAGTAGTGGGTCAAGTATGCCAGGAATGTTCCCTTTACAATCCGCCTCTTAATTAGTGGGGAGATCTGACGGCCAGAATGAAACACTAGACAGTGTAAACCCTCCCTGGGTGGTAAACTCTCCCTAAAATCATCATACACTGTGTGTTTTTGTACTTTATACCCACAGCAGAGAATCTAAATGTTTCTCATTAATAATACCAACAAATCCTCATCTGTTACGTTATATCTGCAAAACAGGTGTACTTAAAATACATTGTAGCTCTGTCCCTCTGGGATCCTCATCTCACAGTGGAGCTACGAGGGAGATTATTTGTCCCTCACACTTTTTTCAGCGGATTTTCTTATCAGGAGATGTGAGATAAAAGACCAGATTGGGATTAGGTGTTCTCTTCAAGGACATTTTACCAGAGCTGCTGATGGGGAGCATACAGATACCTTCTGTTTGTGGGACAGTTTTATCTCTGATTACTTGGCTACATTGTGACTGTTCTTCAAGTTTCAGCATTTTGCTAACGAGACATTGATACATGTACTTGCATGCGGTGTTACAACTGAGTCTATAACCTTAACCTGAAGCCTCTGACGAACACTCAGGTTTGTTTGACTATTTCACAATGTGAGACGAACAAGAAAACTCTATATTCTAAGTAAAATATTAGCTCTGAGTTCATTCTAAAATTTACTGGACCTGATTAAGAGGAAACTGGCCACCAGTTTCAGCACAGAAAATAATTTAATATATATATATCATCATTTTCTACTAGGTCTATACTGAGAAATGTATTGATAATTATTTTCCTTTGGGCCACATATGCCCTCCTCTGGACATAACGAATAAATTAAAGTTATTAAAGCACAACTAGTAGATCATGAACTAGTTAACTAGTTAAGTCAATTACTTAATGCACAATATACATCTCTAGGCTCTATTTGTCAAATATGTGTCCTTTTTTCATTAGGGTTTTATTGTTTCCAAGATGGCCTCATTGGGCATCTCTTCGTTTAGAAACAGAAATAGGGCTGATGAAGTGGCATGTTATTAAAGGTGCAGAGCCCGATAGTCAACATAATCACAGCGTAACAGCCCAGAAGCAAATCTTTCTTATAGAAACATTTCTAAGAATCTCAACGGCTCAATGGGACTCTGGACTAAACACTATAATTGACCATTATCACAGATAAACTGTACGGGAAATATATAGCACCTTATGATCAATGCATTTACCTTGTAGATGATGGATTTTGCATTAAGAAAGAAAAGCTCAATAGTGGCATTGTCCTTCAGGTAGGATATACTCTCTATGTAGAATCTGAAAACACAGAAAGAAAAACCTCAATAAATCTGCAACAGTAAAGGAAACAATGACGGTGCTTGACCTTGGGTACAATGAGAAATATTTTTAATCCCATAAGGACCATTAGTGATGTACAATGTGTTTGCTTCACAAATAGAAATAAGAACAGATTTAACATGCATGCTATAACTGTGCAGACGTGACAGAAATAGTGCAGTGACTAAAGTGACCACAGGGGGGCACACCATACCAAAGGTTGATCTGAAGTGCATCGTCCTCTCACTTCCACTTTAAACCAGTTCTCTCTCACACCATGGTGCCAGTCCATGATACACTATTTGTTTGTGAGAGCGTCCACAATGTGAATGTGCACGCGCATGTGCAAAAACAAACTCACACACACTCACCGGCGGATAGAATGTGCACATGATGCACTGGACCCATTGTTTACCACTCTGCTTCATCAGCAGTGATTCCACATGCACATGTGCACATGTGATTCCACAACACACACACACACACACACTGGAGAGAGAGAAGCACAGTAACCCACTTCTGGCAGAATGGTGAGCAGGGAACTAACATAATAATGCAGTCTAAATTTAGCTCATGAATGCATGCAGAGCTAGAGGGGAGCTTGGATGCTACAGTAGGAAGCTGCTCACTGTTAGCTCCACTCTGGTGGAAACGTATATCAAAAAGATGCTATGTGGTGCAGATGCTCTCATGTGTCCCCTGGCATATCTTTTCTAGCCCCCTCCGTGCATTGTGCATAACATTTCACAGGAAAGTCACATGTATCACCACACACCATAAACACCCTCAGTATGACTTGATAAATCTTGATGTGAAGAGGTCATAATGTGACCCATGCACATGTTCTTATGAGGGTACTTGAATGAATGTGCTCCTCTGTGTGCATGAGAGTGTGCGTAGGTATTGAGTGAAAGAGATTGTAGGGGGATCAATATTGGAGGGTGTAAATCGCGTTACCCATTGAGCTGCAAGAGAGAATGAGGAACCTTGTCAATATTCAGTGTGAACATTTAATTAAAGCCACTGTGTTGATGAGGCATACACACGCTGCCAGCACAGCAGCAAGCATGCAAAAAGACACCCACTGAATCAGCAGGCGGTGGGCATGAGCCTGGCATTTACTAGTAACACAATAATACCACACAAGCATGAAAATATATGATGTGCACGCACCTGCAGAAAGACACACACACACCTACACCCAGGAAACCTGTCATTGTGCTAATGAAACCAATATGCACGGACGGATAATGGATTCAGGCCTGACATTTAGACTGATGGTTGTTCTTATTGAATGCTGAATGTATGTATCTCTTAAGCCACGTTTACACACTTTGTTGGTGGTAGGAATGTTGCACCTTTATGCCACCTTAATATTCAGTATAAAAGTAATGAAAACCAAATGTTAGGATGATGTTTTTTCTTTTTTTATACCATTAACTGATGTAATCACAGAGCTGGATGGCTATATGTGTAAAAGGGCAAGCTGGTGGGACTTGGACTCACGATCCCTCCGATTCAGGGAACAGCCGCATGCTATGTTAAAATCAAACATGGGAGCAGAATAAGCACAAGCTGGTTCGGGTCAGTAAAAGCAGCATAATGGACAGTCTTCCTAATGACTATATTACAGGACCTCTGTGTAACAGGGGGATTTAGAAGCATGGTGGCGTTCGAACAGAGCGAGGGGGGTGGGAGTAGCAGTGGTGCAGTCAGTGTGACATTTGGAGAGATTGAGGTTAGAGATTGGGCTGAACTGCAGGAGAGAAGGGGGGGAGGTATAAAGCCTCCAAATGGTGTTAAAGTTCATGATGTCACAGTGCTGCTACCAACATCCTCAAACACCTATTAGTCTATGCAAATACACACACACTGACCCCCAGCCTGACTGCCCCGCCACCATTACAGACACAAACACACAGTTGTTTAATATGGCTCTATGGCTGACCTAAGACAAAGACAGGGGCAATTAAATAAGTCAGTACCAGACGCAATCAGTGTAACTCCTCTGAAAGGTTGGATATGGCCAAAAAATGAGTAATACCAACTATATATATACTGTATTCATCTCAGCCTTACATTACCCACAAAATAGAATGAACAATGGGTGCATGTGCTACACATGATTTCTGTACGGCCGACCCCTTGTGGCATTAATTGAGCCGTGTTGTAAATGTCAGCTGGAAATGACTGCTCACTCACATTGTTAGGGAGGGTTAATGCTCGTCACGTTGCCATGTGCGTTGCTAACCAAGTTTCAGTCCCTAGGGTGTATATGACATCATCGAGATATGTTAGGGACAGAGAACATCCGCTGGACCCGAAACAAAGCCCTGTCTTTCCCTTTCAGGGTCCCACTGAAAGTCCCTGTGTGTGCGTGTGAGTGAGTCTGTGTTTGTGTGTTCTGGGGCAGGAGTGGGTTGGTAGGGTTGAGTGTTTTTATTTGAGGCTAAAAAGATCAGAAAATATCTTCTTAGGTCAGGTGCCTTTTTCTTTCTTTTTCCAAAGGCTATTCAAGCACCCACACATGCAAACAAGAAAAAAACACACACAAGCATGCACTCTGTATTTGTGTCACATATACCCAAATGATCCAGGACCTGTGTGTGAGTCAAGAGAGTTTTATATGAGTGGAGTCATTGTATGATGAGTATAAAGGCTAGGAGAGGAGTGTGGGATTGTGTTCATTACTCTGTCACAACAGGTCATAGAAATGTTGGCTTTTAACTGAGGACCTGATTTTAAGGAGCATATGAGCTGCATATCAGAAATGATCTCCATCCACACTAAAGTTTATCAAATGACCATTCCTTTAGTCATGAATGTGCGGGTGTGAACAGGCAGCAGATTGTCTGCTCTGCAGTTGGTGCTTAGTTGAAGAAAATATAACAATGAGAAACAGTGATGATGAGAAGTGAGACCAGGGATTTCCTTGCTTGGACCAATGACAAGATGGATGAGATGTATGAGATAAATGAAAGTCGGAGTTAGCAAAGCTTTGCATTCCCCCCGCTAGCATTGGAGTCATGACCATTGAGACCCAATCAGGAAGTAAATGTGGGTAACAGTGTCATCGTTTTAGTGGCCCTGTTCAGACGTGGTATTAACATTTGTCCTGAGAGATCCGATCACAAGTGAACAGCATTAGGGACAGTATATGTTCACACCTCATCTAAATACGACCTGAATGTGTCACCAGCAACCACAATTGTATGATTCATTGTGAAACTGTTGCAGGTCAGAGGTCGATCCTTATGGAGCCCTGTTCACACAGCTAAAAAAATTGGGCCACAAGAGTCTCAGGACGCCTTCGAATGTGGTTTAAGTGATCAAATCTCAGGATGTATTCAATGTTGAAATCTGTACTTAACAAAGTCCTCTTGTGATCGGTTCACTCAGGATGGAGGTTAATACCAAAAGTAGTGGGTGCCAGTTATGTTTTAAAACTAAAACTTACAGGTGTGGGCGGGGCATACTGCAGCAACAGTAATAATTAGAGCCCACAAAGGATATCATCATATTTTATATTTAAACACAGTGATAGTTTCAACCCTATTTAGCATTTCACTGTAACTTTTGTTTGTTTCATTGTGTCAACATAAACATTTACAGCTCTGGCTTAAACAATAAATGATAGGACTTCTCTCCCTATGGGGAAGCATTCTGCCACCTTGTTTGGAGTATGGTACTCTGCCGTGAAGCCATGTGATGGGATTTGCATGCACAGCATACTGATGAGGTCTCAGTGGCTCATGATTGGCTGAGAGGCCCTGTGGCGGGAGTTAAACACTGGGGGTCAAAGCAATTTCATAGGGGCTTGTCATAACTAACCTTGTTAATCTGTTCCCATTACCAAATGACTGCATGTGCGTTTACACAAATACACACCGACACACTCTCTCCATCTTTCTGTCTCTCTCCCACACACATTCAAACACCATCAATGTTCAGATGATATGTGAACATGAGGTGATTTAGTTACTGAAGAAAAGTAAAGACTCACCTGACACAAAAGTAGAGGACAATAGGACCAGACTTCTTGGGAAACTCATGTTCTAATACCCTGCGGTCCAACTGCAGCCAACTAAAATGGCCCCTGATGAGACAAAGGAAGAAAAATAATCAGTGCTTTCATCCAGAGATGTCTGAATCACAACATCACGGTTATACAAATAATATTTCCTCCTCAATACGCTCTATTTTTTGTTTTTGTGTAACCATCATTCCCTTCCCTTCAATTCCCCCCGTTTCTCTGCCCCTCCTTTAATTTCTCTCTCCCCTCTCCAACAGAGGGAAATTGCAGAGACAGCTTGTCACCCTGGTAACCCTGCATGGTATCCTGAGCAACTGAGCAACATCTCTCTCCAAGTCGCTCTCCTTCTGTCTCTCCCTCCATTTTTCCTCCCTCCATACAGTCTCTTTGACCACTGAGCACTCAGAGCTGAGGCGTCTGCTCTCCCCGGGCACACCTTAAAAATCCACACGCCGTAGGATTAGCCCTGGGAGACTAGGACAGCAATGCTGATATTGCTTTGCTGGACTGACACTGGCTACATAATGTTTCACAGCTGTGTAAATGCCACAGAGCAAAGGCCATTCTTGCTTGACATCAGCAGATCCACGAGATGAAACAAAAGTAGAGACATGGAGGTGGTGGAAATGTTTGCCTGTATGTAAATCCTTCGTATGCGTGCACGACTTGTTCTGGGCTATCATGCTGTGATGCTTAAATCTTTCTAGTCACAAAACACAGTACAGCTAATTTGAATGTCAGTTTTGCATTTCAAGCACAGTTCTCAAAACAATCCTCCTGGCAGACACGGCCCTTACAACCTTTTGCTAGCCCAGAGCAAGACAATCATAGCCTCATCCAAACATCACAACGCGTTACAACCCTTTACCTTTCATCTGTAAGTGAAAAACAAGTAAAAAGCACAGGATATATGCCAGGGAGGTGAGATAAAAGAGAATATTTTTACATCAAACAGCCATTTCATACCTAAATCAGGCTGCAACAAACAATTTAAGTCAATAGAACCACACTGAAAATTCCTAAGGAACAGACAGGACAAAACAAGATATATATATATTTTACAATAGTTCATGTCTTTTGTGCAGTATTTAGATTTCTTTATTAATGCAACAAAGGTCAATTATGGGTACTATTAGTTTAAAAGGTCGTGGTGGAGCAGTCACATTATGTGGAAACATTTTATATTATAAACCCAAAACAGAAGGCAATTACATGTGGCTGTGTCTTTTTTAAGTAACTGAAAATTAAGCCTGCTATTCCACATTGTGTTTGACAGAGAATCCTCCTTAGCTTCAGTTTCTCTAACTCTGTCTATAATGACAGCAGCGCTGGTGGAGGTGTCAGTGACACTGCAAGAAACTGAGACTGGTTTTGTGAGATTAAAGAAACCCATCGAAATGTCCCTGTGAACTCCACTCTAGTGATCTCTCTATTCCTTTGTTCACCAGGGGCAGCAGTGACAAAACCCATTCCAGCAAACAGGATAAACTAAAGGAACAGCTCTGGCTATTGAGAGACATCTTGTGCACTGCATTTTTTAAACTCACGTTTCGTCTGTGTATGCGATTCCAAAGTACTCCTTCTCCTTGAGGTTGAAGTGAGAGGCCACGAGATCCAGCAAATCCTTTGCCATCAGTTTGGGCTGCAAAGAGACAAACATGTTAGAATTGCTCTATTTATTGTGATTGCATGTATCTGTTATGACTTGTCATGTGTGAGTGTAGTGGTTTATCAAACTGCAGTTTAATTGGAACAAGTACATGTGGTGGAGTTTTAATGTATTCTTTCAGCTATTGATTTAATGCAATGACTAAGCATTCTGACAAACACCAGGGAAAAGAGCAAGAGAGGAGGGGATAAATGAGAGAGAGCCTGCGAGAAAGATGGATGGAGTGTGGGGATGTTGCTGACAGTGCAGGTACCCTGCCCTTCCCCTCCCTCTCCCCTTTCCAACTCCCTGACCCACACCTCTACTGCAGAGTCATGGCTCTGGGCTGAATGACGCTACTGCAGGGAGAGGGCTGTGCAGCTAGCAGAAGAGCTTGCTAGCTAGTTAATGTTGTGGAATACTGTCCGTGCTATATAGTGTATGTGTCTCCATTCATCACATCCCTCAGAGCATCTCAAAGCAGAGGCCAGGGACTGCTGCCATATGCTGCTGGTTTGTGACATCCTGAGTAGCAGCACGCCCCACCCTGAGGTTAACCATGGGTGTGCCTCGCTGCCTACAATTTCATTACACACACACACAAAATCTACATGCATATTTGAACAGACAAGCCCATATACCGAATGCATACAGCCCTATCACAACAAGCAAGAGAAACACATGTGGTGAGGAAAACATACTGTGTGCAAACAAATACAAACACACACTCACAGACAGTGGAGTGTGTGGTGTGTGTTTAAATGATGGAGTTCTTCAATAAGAATATAAAGCAAGGTCAGAGAGCACTGCTGTAGAACACACACACACACACACCCACACAGCTACAGTTTAGTGCTATATTGCCTACATTCTTAATAATCTTTCCCCAAGGGTCCTGAGCTTTGTGCTCACTTCACAGCTACAACTTTAGTGACAGAGGCTAGAAGAGCTATTTAAAGAGAAGGAGGTGATGTCATGCAGACAGCAAGCGCACACACACACACACACACCCACACACATGCACACACATACATGCATCTTCAGTGACCTAGATCTCATATAAGCACAACGCCTACAGTGATCCTGCTGCACAAAAAGGCACTGGAGAGAGCAGCAGTGATAGAGCGAGCTGGAGGGGGAGCAAAAATAGAGGTTGATTGTGTCTTATGACATTTGAATGTATCATACTTATAAAACAGATGATGTTGAATAAAAAAGGGCTACTGTGCTCAATGATTTTGTCGCTATGTCCCTTTGACGTATCCCTGCTGAAGTCAAATACATAATTGGAGTAAGAATAATGACAAAGAAAAGGATCAAGAACATGATAGGTTTGTAATTATTCTATGTTTACATTTACTTGAATATATCACGAGAAGTGATTATAGAGCTGACCATAACAGTGTTTAAAGTCCTGATCTGTCTCATTCTGAGAAAATTGGTAGTCACATCCCCAAAAGCTCTAACTGGCTCTGTTGTTTCTCCAAATGGGACTCTAGCCATTCAGGAGAGCAACACAAGAGCTCTTTGAAGTGCTCAAAACATTTTAGATGTGGAAATTTAAGGTCTAGTAACAGGCAGTCTTTATAGCATTAGTAGTAATACGTGTTTTGGTTCAGTCTGGGGCACGTTGCAGTGGTGGTCTCTTATTACCACGAAGCAGCAGTCAGCTGCCTTGGCAACACTATCAATTAAACAACATCATCTGTGCCACCAAGGCATAAAAAACAATGAGATGGCGGACAGGGACAGTAAACCCCTGCAAAGATGATATGAAGATAAAACCAGAATTAGCACCTCATGGTCGTATCCCTGAGTCGAGTTAAAGGAAATATGGTGACGATCCCTTCTGTTCCTGATTTATGTGGTTTTCAAAGAGTTTCTGATTGTGATATCACGGTAAGGTTGACCTTTGACATTTTGCATATTGAAAGTCTTCAACTCATAATTTTCTCCTATGGGACATTTATCTGCAAATTAGACATAATTAGTCTATTAATTCTTGAGTAATGGCCAACAGTGTGTCCTGTGACCTTGACCTTTGACCGTAAAATTGTAATCAGGTCATCCTGGAATCCTAGAGAACGTCTGTGGCAGATGTAATTCCTCCTGTCTGTTCCCAAGAATGTCACCTCGACTTTAACCTAAAATCTTATCAGTTTATTCCTGAGTGCAAGTTTGTGCCAAATTTGTAAAAATTCCTGGGATATCGCCTTAACGAGAATGGGATGGACATACGTACAAATAAAGGTCTAAGGACGGCCATAGCTGTTGCCAAAGTAGAAGCATTATACACCCCAGATATACTGTTGAATATCAGAAGTGCATGACTGAAGATGAGAAAGAACAAGGAAAGAATTTCTTGTCACGACATTGTTATGAATACCAAGCAGAATGTAAAAATCACATGGGCTGTACTGGGTTGTATAATTCAATTTGATTCTCTTCAAGTTACAACCCCCCTCTCTCTCTCTCACACACACACACACACGCGCACACCCACTCACACACACATCCTGACACTGCACACTGTCTGTGAGATGGCAGATACCTAACACAAGTGTTTATTAATGTTTTGGAAGATACCAAGAGCAATATACTGTATACTGTGAATGACAGGTATAATATAAGTAATAATAATAGAGACACACTCCAGACACATCCGGACTATGCAGACACAGACACACACACACACACACACACACACACACACACACACACACACACACACACAAACACCCAGTACAGAGCCAACTCTCAGACACTAAACTCTCTGCTGGCTCAGACAGCATTACTGCTAATAGACATTTACCTTGTGCCTCCTCAGCAGCACAGGTAATTAACAGCGTAAGAATTACAGAGGGGCAAATGAGGAGGAGACATACTAGAATAAACCTGCAGACAAGTGACAACACTCAACAACTTGCAAGGCTGGCAGCGAGTCACAGCCTAATCTCTGCAAACAGCTAGTCAGTCCTTCAGAGTTGTTCAGATTTATGGTGAGCTAAATGATTTATAAGCGGCAGTCGTTAAGGGTCCAAGGATGGGTAAGGAAATGTTTTACTCACATGCTTATCATTAATTTTCTCAATTTTGCCCCTGAAGTCTGATTTTGATATTTTAACTACAGCTAACTATGCTGTAGTGCTTAATCGTTATAGCAATTCACCAGGCACCTTATAGTAAAATTCAAATGTTTACCAAAGAAGTTATTGTTTTGTCTGCGTTTATTGGTTTTCTGTTTAGTTAGCAGGATTACGCAGAAACAACTAAATCCATAACAACGAAACTTGGTGGGAGAATGTGGTATGGGTCAGGTAAGAATCCAATACATTTTGGTGCTGACCCAGATCAGGCGGCAGATCAAGTACATTTGTTTGACTTTCTTTGACATTGCGAGACAGGGAGTTCTGCAACATTTTTGTTGATTTTTATATAGTTATATAGATTTTAATGAAAAATCTGCTATGTTAAGAACACTGATATTTGTGAGAGTGTTCAGTTTGGTGCAGATCTAATTAATAATCCAGATATAAATGTGGTAATCAAGAGCGTTGTGTCAGGGCGGAGCATTCTAGTCTCCAACATAAGGTCGTTCAAATGAACACTGGCATGTAGACTCAATACCCTGTTCACTCTTTACCCTACATCACACCAGCCCGAGGGAGCGATAGCCAAATGATTGACATTTCTTCACACGGTGGTGTATTTGGTGGTTAGCTTCAATCTTTGCAACCTGGTCCATGGGAGCCTTCTGGCACAAGGTTCTCTGCCAATGAGGCGGTGCTCCATAAACAAACCACAGAGGACATGCAATCAAAGGTAGGAGGAGGAGAGGCATGAGGAAGAGGAAAAGGGTGAACAGCACTACTGGGATTAAACAGCTGGTCAGTGTTATAAGTCAGTGACAGTAGTGAGATCCAGTCTCTAGAAGGGCGAGTTGGCTGGAGCAGTTGGAGTGGAGACAGGAACTGTGACTGAAAACCTTGACAGGACAGCATTGACCACAGTAAATTATCAGTGGAGACATGAAGTAGCCCAGTGGAGCGTGCAATGCTGGATATACACATCCTTAGTAATGAAAAATACAAATGTTCTCAATGCTCATGAATTATGATCATCCCTTCAGGAAAGTCATTTTTAGGGAATTGAACAGAGGACGTGACTGCTTCTTACCAGACTGGAAAACTAAGAATAACACTGTAATTCTCTGCGGTCCTACTAACAACTCCCTGGCTCTTTGTACATCCGCACAGCGGAGAGAAACGAGGACAGAGCAAGAGAAAGAAAGACAGCAGTTTCCTGATTTAGATGACAGTGATTTGTTAAAAACATCCCCTTTTCTGGCCTTTGCTGTTATGTCTTCTCACTTGCTAATAACATTGCCAAACGTGCATATACTATGTGGTAAACAGAAAAGATTGTCTCAATAGCAGCTTGTGTTCAATAGAATCGCGTTTTCATTCAACCCTACAACAGTCCATTTGTGTTATATCCATTCCTGATGGACAAAAGCATGAATAATGCGGGAAAGAGAGAGGATGGATTGATGAGGAGGTCTACAGATTCAAGCTGTCTGCACTTATTTGTTTTCAATTCAAATTAGTTTTGGCTTTGGCTCTATGTCTGAAATAATCTCCATCCATACAAACACACCTGAAAATGCAAATCACATGAAAATTCGCAATTTAAAATACAGTGGCCATGTGTGTGTTGGTGTAAACAGGAAGTAGATTGTCTACTATGGAGTCGGTCGCTTGCAGAAAATGCAATGGATTAAGAACAAGCATATTAAAAGTAAATTAGCCCAGACTGATGACTGACGAGGTGAAACTATTACTGATAGTAACGGTTCGTAACGTAATGTTGCATTCACCACTTGAGTAGAGTAGTGACCGATGAAACTCAATCAGAAAGTGAACATGGGTCTCAGTTACTCCATCGAGCATAAAAACACAACCCCAGTGTGCCAACATGACTTGTATAATGTTTCTAAAAAGCCTCAGTTTTAGAGAGTAGGATGTATAGCAGGTGCAAACGTAGCAAAAGTGATATGAAATATAAAACTAAAATGTATGTTGGTGAATGTAGCCTTGGATGGAGACAGTGGCGAATAGGCAGGTGAAGGCAAGCAAGACGCTGAGCGACAAATCAAGACATGGAGGGTGAAGAGTGGAAAGTCAGAAAGATGGAAAAGGAAAGAGAGGAGAGACCAGAGAGAAGTACCAATTTGAAAGAGAGCATCAGTTCTGACACAGTAATCAAATCAGAAAGTCAGCAGACCTATCCCCGGCTCTCCCTTCCATTTTCTCTTCTCTTTTCCCATCCCTTTAGTATCATCTCCTGTCTCTCCACTCCTGAGCTCTCATCTCACTTTTCAACCCCCTGAGTTTCTGAATCAATCTTTCTATTCTCTGCTTGCGCCTCTTCTCCTGTTCCTGGGCAATTACCTCCTTTTGTCTTTCTCTCTTTCCAGTGGAGTCGGGTAATGGTCTGACCCCAGAGGAGCTTGGGAGGTCAGGAAGAGTTGAATGAGCTTCTTACAATAATGCTTCTGTAAAACTAAAAATCCCTATCTTCCCTTAATGTGTGTCATAAAATACTTTTTGTTCCTATTAAGTGTGACAGCACATCTACAGTCACAAAGAGCTAGCTGAGAAAGTAAGGGTATACAATTGAAAACAGAGGAGAGACTGGCTTGTTGTAAGTGCTTCTGCTGCCTTTGACCTGCTGGGAGGATTTAAAGCTGAATGTAGAAGGAGGAGGACATCATGCTGCTCGGCTTTTCAAAGTCATTTGAAAGATAAGATGCAGCATCGTCAACAGACATGCAGACACACTGACAGACAGTCAGACAAGTAAGGTATATAGAAAGATAGATGATTATGTAACGATTACAGAAATAATGGGGAATTAAAAAGATAAACATGAGCTAAGGGGGAAAGTTTTAGCTTGTAGGACAGCAAGTCAGGACAGGGTCTGCAGCACCAACGCCCGACTTGGATTTTGTGTGTGTGCAGAGAGATCAGGTGAGCATCAAGAAAGTGCAAAGTCACCTACTGCTGACTGAATTCCCCTCGGTCAGCAGTAATTCAGTCCCTGAGGACACCAGACATCCCTTCTCCCTCGCTCTAAAGAAATGAGCTTCTGCAAAGAGAGAGGAGAGATCAGACACTCACCTGTACAAGGAGCTCCAGCTTCCTGTCGTCGAGGAGATGGACCTGACATCGCCTCCCCTCTGTCATCTAAGAAACAAAGAAAAAAAGAAATCAGTTTGTTTATATGCGTATATTGTATATTTTCATAATATACTAATGCATATCAGAAGCAGTCTTTTTATGGATATCCACTGCTGCCAAATGTGAAGAAAACAACTTAAATGTACAAGCAACTCGAGTTTGGCTGAATGACAAGCTTGGTGTTAGCATGTCTGCATACGTCCTAACAAGAACAGCCAAGCTAACTGCACACCATGAGCCACTAGAGACAGCGTCCTGCACATCTACCTTCCTTTGACATTTCTAATGCTGCTCCATGAGCAGGAAATCCATTATCCATCAGCACAAGGCCCATAGCAAGTGAGGCTGCCTGCTGACAGTGTTCACTCCAGTGTTTGTCTGCGTTGTTGATGCAAGGTTTGCAGAGCTGAGCTGCAAAAAAACTGTTAATATCCATCTGCCTAGCTCATCCGTAAACACTGAGGCAGGTGCACTGACGAAGCAGTCAACTGTGGGAAATTTGCACCGCATGCATACAAGTTAGATGAAACACTTCCCACGATAGATAAAGCTAAAACATGTCCGAAAGTTCTCCACTGTTCAAACAAACAGAAGACTAAGGTTATAAAAATCCACAAGACTTTCAGAAGAGACATACAAACTCTGTTCAGTGTTCAGCATGTAGCGTGTTTGTGTGTGTATGTTATGGTGTTTTCAGCACATGTGGAGTTTCTCCAAAACTTGACAGGAAGCGGGGACCCTGAGGAACACGAACAGCCCCCTGGCTCCTCCCACACTTCCCTCGCATCTGGGAGATGGGGGAAGGGGGGTGGTGTGTCTGTGTGAGTGTGTGTGTGTGCGTGCGTGGGTGGATACATGGGTGGGGTGCAGGGGTAAGAAATGTTGGAGGAGACGGAGACATAAGCGAAAGGGGGGAGAGACAGACATGCCCATTGTCCAACATTCGATGAGAAACTCCCGTCAAAGCACAGATGCCACAAACATGAGCACAAGCACAACCGGTTTGTAACTCTTCACCATGAGAAGGATCATATTGGCCACCTGAGGCCCTGGCAATTTGGTAAGGGTGTGTCCACAACATGAGTATAATGTACAACCACTTTCTCACAGCTCGGGCCAACTGGCATTGAGGTGGCAGGCTGGAGGTGAGAGTTTAACGGAGAGACGAAGAAAAGTGAAGAAATTCAGAGGCAGGGGAGGGAGAGTTTCTTTTCCACGGTCATCCCAGTGTGAACTCTGAATGTGTGTGTGTGCGCGTGTTCGTGTGTGTGCGTGCGTGCATGTGTGGCTTCTTGCTACTTTGAAGGATTCGGTTTACCCTCCCACTCCCCATTGATCTCCTGTGGTTTGAGGGTTTAGATTGGGTGCACCTGTGCACACAGTCCGTGACACACACACACACCGTACATTTTCCAACACTGCCCATTGTTTTCATGTCTCTTCTTGGAGATAGATTACAATTCCAAATCTTTCCGTCTTTATATTGTATACAGTGATGGCAATTACTGCCATGACTACTGTGTAGTAGCTCAGTGGTGCAAATAGACTCATTATAACCTAATGAAAGTGATAGAAGAACCCTGATGTGGCGAGTATATACACAAAGTCACCAATCTGGATGTAAATACTATGTGAAAGCATTTGCTGGCTAAACTAATCGGAAATCGAATCAGCCATTAATGAGCCTGGACATGAGATGAGAGACTAAATACAGACAAAACATCCCACTGAGGTTGCTTGTCTGCAGAATTGTTCAAACTGCAATGCAGCCACACACACACAAACACACACACACACACAAACACACTGGCACTGGGACTCTGCTTGAGGCACCTGGGAATACAACAAACCTTAACGTCAAGGAAACAAATCATTGCCTGCAGGCTAAAACCAAGGCAGCTCAATGTGGCAGAGACAGACTCTTGCTGGTGTGAGTCTTAAAATTCACTTTGTGGTATTGGACGCATGCTGCTTGGTTCCTACCCAACATGAAATCAAATGCACTGAAGTTTCTATGAATAGCTGGTGGAGGACAACACACCAACCCTGCTATATCTAAAGTTAAAGCAGATATATATTTACAATGAGTCACTGGATTCGTCCACAGCAGCACACTGGTGCTCTGGTGCATGTTGTAAACTTTCTTATCATGACAGGCACATGTGGAAAAAGCCCTTCACCGCCTCCCTGCTCTGTGTGATTCATGCATGTCGGTTCCTCCGGCAGCTTTTCACGAGCAGTCAGGTCTGAATCGGCCGAACCTCGCTCCATCCTCGGGCCTGACACACCGGCAACAACAGCAGGCGGATTTGAGGAGATGAAAATGAAGAATGAGAGCTGACACTACAGCGCTAGGCGGCCATGTTCACACCGGCTCATCACACGAAAACAACACACACACACCCACACGCACACGCACACACACGCACACGCACACACACAGTTGACAGTGATGCCTGGTCAGTGCAGTATCATTAGTTACCTTGCAAACAAAAAAACGCTCCCTGCGAAGCTCCCACGCAAAGGAAAAATAGCTCCCACACACAGAGAGAATAGATATATAAATGAAATGATTAGATCCAACGAGAGACGAGTCGTGTTGCCGCCAGAGAAGCGTCAAAAAACCCCTCTTCTCCCCGCCGGCCTAGAGGAGGAGGCACATCAGCATCCATGTCAGTGACCGATAAGTTGGGTCGCCGCGGATCCCCGGTGTCCTCGAAGCGCTTCGGAGCTGCCGGAGGTCCGCGCCATTCACGATAGGAGGTAATTCCGAAAGGCTGCCTCCTCACATCCCTCCTTCCGAAAGCAGGGAGCTTCTCACGGGTCTAGTCCCGGTCGACCACCTCCGCCCCCGACCACCTCTCCTCCTCCTCCGCCTCCTCCTGTTTCTCGCTACCGGCACGGGAGCGTGGAGGGAGAGGGTGTGTGTGTGTGCGGGTGCGTGGAGGGGGGGACTGTACCAACGGTCAGCAACCGCGGAGGGGGGAGGAGAGGACGACGACCGGGAGACACCACAGGTAACAGCTCCGCGGTTCCTCCTCGCCGTGTTTCTCTCCGCTGTCACCGGAGTTGCCGCGAAGACACGGGAATAATGGAGGCGAGATGTGGGGGCGGGGAGAGGAGCGGGGCCGCTCTGCAGCAGCTCCCAGCCATGAGAGACTGCAGCTCTCTCTCTCTCTACCTCTCTCTCTCTCTCCCTCTCTCTCTCTGTGTGTGTGTGTGTGTGTGCGCGCCCACCAACCCAAACAGTCCGCAGACACACACTGATTAAAGTGTGCCGTTAAATAACAGTGATCGTGGATCACAGTCTTCATATGAAGTCACCACCAGTGAGCGATGCCTGGGAGGAAGGTTTCTCCTTGAGAGACGCTTTCCACGCAGGACTTTGACAATAACAATGAAAAAAGATAAATATATATATATATATATATATATAAACATATTCAAATATGTTGCGCCAACATGACATAAATTGGAAGAAACTGTGAATTAAGTTCGTACAACTTGAAGTGAAGTCATAGCAACACAATTGCATACTTCAATTTTTACAAAAACCTGATTCATTTGTGTGTTACCTAATAAAGTATTTGTTACAAGGGGCGTTCACAGCTGCCGTGTTTGGTCTGGACTGGCTGATCTTTCAGTCAAAATAACAGGTGTGGAGGGGGCCTTGGACCAAGGTCTGGCCTATTGGACCAACATTTATTCCGACCAAAGAGATGGTCTCGTTCTGACCATGATTCGGTGAGATTTGTTTTGGGATGGCTTGGACTTCGGGACGATTTGCGGCTGGTAGAGACAGCAAAGAAGAGAAGAAGGAGCGGAAGAGGCTCACAGGATTGCTAGCAGGTCATTTGTTTTGCTGGTAGTAATACCATAATAATATTACAGTGGTAACAAAATTTACCAAGTAAATCAGAACAGAAAGACTACTTTTTTTCCAATGCACTTTAGTCAAAATGTTAACCAATGCAGCAGACGAGAACACAACACGCTGACGTCAGACGGATGACTGTCCTCAGACCAATCAATGTCCTTTAGGTAGGATGGATGACAGGAAGTATGTATATAAGAGCACATAAGAGCTCCCTACATTGCAATGTGAAACCAAAACTAACCAGATCTGATGTAAACAATGTAACAAAGAAATGAATCTTCAAGCTGTGAAAATGCCCTAAGTTTTCTTTCATGATATATACCAGGCCTACATCGTATGCATGTTCTTTTCCCCATAAGTCCTAAATGTTTGAATGATAATTTGCAACAACAAGTAGGAGTTTCAGTTGGGATTTGTCACTTCCTGTCTGCACTTTCAAACCCAAACCTCCCCGCTCTCATGTTTGATTTGCTGGCGTGACTTCTGGCTCTCTCTCCGCTGCAGCCGTTGGACTGACTCTCACTCGCTCTCGCTTTTTTTTTTTTTTATATGACCTAAATTGGGCACTTGTACTCACCTTGTACAGCTGGAGCAGCAGCCGTTGAAACCACAAGTTGTTAACATAACAAAATCAGTCTGGTTTTTGGCACCATAAATAGATACTAATGTGTGCTGTGAAGGCAGGGATAGAACCAAACCTACTGTCAATAAAGCTCTTGAATGACTCTGCAACTGTAGACCAGCCTGTAACTGAATTACAACACGAGTAATTCCCCATGTTATGAAAACACAGAGGCCACATGTAGCCCAGCACATATACGCTATCCATATATATCCCTTTAGCTGAACTGGCAGCATCAGGGATAATTGGTCATTTGTTTTCAATCTTAACTGGTCAGCGTCTGTGTCTGAATCAAATGCAGTTGCACCATATTTGAAATACCACTGGCAAGGCTTTATCTAGAATTTTCCGAATCCCTAACAAAGACTCTCTTCCCAGACATTAAGCAACACAAAGATGCAATTCAATTTCATGTGCTTGGCTTCAACAGTTGTGCTGCTACCATCGCTTGTGCTGCAAGCCCAACAATTCAGCTTAGTTGGCTGAATGTAGAAGGTCACATGAGAAACGAGGAGGTGTATCCTTTCCTGTCCTGCTGGATTTTTCTGTTTCTGGATATTTTTGGCCTGCTCCAGACACCGGAAACTGGCCTGTCCAACTTAAACATCTCCAGATGACTCTTTCTTTGGCTTTATTGCGTACACTGGTCCCTCTCTCTCCGGTCAAATACATATCTCTCTTTATTGGTTGCTTCCTCGGTTAGCTGTCACAAGGGCCCTGTTGTTTGACCAGAGCACAGGGGGCTGAGAAGGGGACAATGCCGGCAGTGGAGGAATGGGGTAAAACAAAAAAATGACAGGAGCTTAAAAAAAAGAAAGGAGAAGAAGAATATGTAGAAGGACGGACCTGAACACTTGAGCTACAAGAGTTTATGAATTATTTATCCTGTTTGGAAAGGATGTGACTACTGCCAGAGAAGTTGAATGAGCTGGGGGGGTAAGATTCACAAAATAAGACAGAAAGGAAAAGGAAGGCAGACAGGAAACAAGGCAGGTAGTGTGCGACGGTACAGCTGCTGGTCTGCTGTGTCCCCTACACATCGGTCACCTTTACAGGACCTTTGCCAAGAGGAACAAGCTGAGAAACACTTGTAGGTGTGACATATCTGGGCCCTGACAGAGCAGTGCTATGGAGCCGGTGGGCTTCTATTCTGGGCTGAGGTGTGGTTGTAATGAGGTGCTGATCTGGTGTATTTTTATGGAGGAGGGCTCCAAAGGGGAACAGATCCGAATGGGTGAGGTGGGTTTAACCGGC
The DNA here is from genome assembly GCF_949316205.1 of Platichthys flesus. Lineage (NCBI taxonomy): Eukaryota > Metazoa > Chordata > Actinopteri > Pleuronectiformes > Pleuronectidae > Platichthys > Platichthys flesus. Next base: position 11,329,144 of record NC_084950.1, on the reverse strand, counting down.
GGTGGGTATTAAGAGTCAGGTTTTAGGGTCGAGCGGGGGGGAACAGGGTTGATGGTCTGTGGTGGAAAAGGTAACCTATATTGGTGGAATGTGATATAAACAGCGCTGAACGGTTAATTGAATCAAGATGGGGAATCTCTTTAACCCTGACTGCGGGACGCTGCGGTAGGCAGTTGAGATTGACACACACACACACACACACACACACACACACTCTCCACGGTCTCTGTCTCTGCCTGCGTCTCTCCCGTACTTGTGGAGACTAAACAAACACACTCTCTTAAACACGTCACTTTGAGCGCAAGCGTGGTCTGACACCAGCGGTCCCTACGATGATTTATGATGCTGAGATCATTATAGCTGAATAAGCTTTATGACTCCTCGTCAGTTTTGATGCAAAGGTATCTGCAGATGGTGCTGATTAAACTACAACATAAGATTCAACAAATCATACGATGGGTCTCAACAGTTTCAGCTCAGTGGGTTATTAAGAATCCAACGGAAAAATAATAACCGCCACATCCCGACCTATTCTCCATTTAGCAAGTAGCAGCGGAGTGGGACGGTGAGATGGAGCAGGGAGGGTCATGGAAAAGCAGCCTGGAATGTCTGGAGAAACGACTGTGAGAGATCTGTTTTGTTTGTTCAATATATATAAGTGTGTATGTGTGTGTGGGAGTGTGTGTGTGTGTTTTTCTGTGTGTCTGTGAGCTCCACCCTCCCTGCCCGTGAGTGACTTTGGGACTGAAATGTGGTTCCAGTTAGGGCGTTTTTTTCTTTTTTTCTTAAATCAGAAACACACTGGCACTTCAAACAAACTGTAGATATTTCTGTAGCCAGCTCGGCTTTGTTCTCATTTTACTACAAAGCTCTGCTCCCAGACTCGACCAAAAACCTTTCTCTTTGTTTTTTTCCCAGGACATGGTTACCTAAATTTGTAGCTATTGCATCAACTTTGACTAAGACTGACAGATGGAGATGCTTGTGAATTTTATAGACTTTTATTGTGAAAGTAGCTATGAGCCGTTTCTTTCAGCGCTATGAATACATCAGAAATCATGCTACATAGTTTATGCGTGATCCTAACTTTAGCTGTGTTGAAGCGACACATCCCATCTTTGCCTTCATATTCATGATATATCCACTTCATAGCCATGTGCACCCAGAGGGGCTTCAATCCACAATGAATCAGAATAAGACGTTACATAAAAAATGACTTTGCTGTGAAAGGTTTCAGAATAGCACAGAAAGGCAGTGAGCTAGTATTTCATATAACTACAGTAAATTTGAATCTGCCTTGTTGTCATAACTCAACATCACCTTGTTCTTGAGAAATTCCTGATCGTCTAAAATTCCCCTTCTCATTCCTTTCAGATTCCTCCACAGTTGAAATATCTGATCTAAAATGAATGAAATGCTTTTGTAAATATGCAGCATAAATATGTCATTGATTTAACACTGAGTGTTTATCTTCTGGTGTAAACTGAGTCTCTTTTTGTATCCATAGCTGCTTTCAAACATTCACTCAAGTGCAGACATTTTCCAGAGGGATGCGAGTGTTGGATAGTCCAAGTTGTTTTGGAACTTTTCCTGACAGCCCCCTGGTGAAATGTCCAGAAAATGTCAGCGTGAGCCCATGAAAGAAAACATAGGGGAAATATCAGAGAAAATTGACAGTGAGCGACTGTGTGCTGTTGATGGCATTTCTAACACGTGACAAATGTGGATATAGGCATATACTGTACATAGACAGACCATGATGGCAACTTTGAAAGACAATGAGAATGGACAGCTTTAAGGGAAGACTGCAAAATTGTCAAACAAGTTGTATGGTCATAAAATGAGCCTGAGGTCAAAGCGGAATTTGATAGGTCATATCCACGCCCCCTCGCACCTGACTGCACCGGACCATTTCCTTTGGTTGTGAAAGTGTCTGACCCAGACGATCACCTGCTATGTCCCTCATATGTGAGAGGCAAACTGTGAATGTCTGGACCCAGTTTCCCGGAGCTCATGTCTCGAAACAGCTCATGCAAAACTCTGCTAATGGAGCCTGCTCCTCTCTGTTCACTCACTCGTTTCATGTCAACATCCTCGTTCTTCCCTCATTTGTTTCCTTTCTCTCCCTATTTGAATCCACAACTCACTCAATCTCTTTTCCTGCTTTTGCTGTGTATTCTGTTGCTTTCACTGTGTTGCAGAAAATAACTGGGTCACAGAGTTGTACACGTGTGCACAGGCACTCTTATGGAGCCTGAAGTTATATTTAATACAGAAAGCTCTAAAAGGGGACCAAAGAAAACGTCAACAGCTTGATGATATCCAAGAAGCAAATAAAAGCACAGTGCGACGATACTGCGCCACAGTGTGCCAGTTTGAGAGCAGGTCACCACTGGCCACTGTGTTCAGTCTGCATTCAGGTCATCCGTCTTTAATGCCACCATAACTTCGGATGTGTTGGCACTTATTTAATTAGTGATCAGCTCTATTGAAAGTAGTCGAAACGGATTACTCTATTTTGCTTATTTCCCACAGGAGGGAGAAGAAGCAACTCTTTCTTTCCCCCGGTCAGAGTTGCCCTTTCCTGACAAGGATTGGACCTTCCTTGAATTCCCGACCTAAAGGAAGCACTTAGTTGATGAAGCCATAATGAGCACGACCGTGTGTGTCGTCTGTTGGTGTATAGCTTGGTGGGTGTGCCTCTGAAAGTGTGGCCATACATCTGCTTTGTGTTCGGGTTGAAATAGATCTGAGGTGAGTCAGTATCTAAAGTAGCTTCTGAGGAAGGACAGAGGACAAAGTGATGGGGGGAGGCGGGTATAGGGTCAGCCAGCGCATATACACACTAACAAGAAGAGCAGGGAGGTCTGGGGCCAAATAGGTGTGAGGGATGTCACGTCTTCGGGACTGTTATCTTGTTGATATGCGGTCTAGGCGATCATGGGGGCTGATCCGCAAGGATCTCGGCTGTCAATGTGTGTCTGTGCATGCAAGTGTGAGTCATTCAGAGGGGAAGGATCTTTTACCCCCACACCTCCTCTCTTCATCTATAATTCACATAGTGAGAAATCACTGTAGACCCCAGTGACCCTGTGTTCACCGATACTGCTGGCAAAGCATGAAGAAGACAGTGTGACGTAGGTGTGGGTGTTTGGTTCCACAGTGCTTATAGTATTCTATATATAAATGTATTGTGTGTGTGTGTGTGTGTGTGTGTGTGTGGTGTGTGTTATCTTTGTAGTCCGTCTGTAAACCCACTGAACCTTGTTGATGGAGGAATCTTCATCTATGACCTCTATCTCTTGTTTCTTGTGACTTCCTGACTTTTCAGTTTGACACAAGCAAAAAAGCGACTTACTGATCCTGACCCCACGTATAACCAATGCTTGCCTAACCCAAACCCTGACCTTAACCACTGACCCAAAAAGCTGCTTCAAATGGGAACACAGCTGTTCTCCACAATTGGCAAAGCTGTACCCAATCGACTAGTTTCTGTTCTGATATTTGTCCCCAAACGTAGCCTTTATGACACAAACACATACACACACACACACACACAATTACAAACCCCCCCACACACACAGAGACACACAGGTTTCGGCTTAAACCCAAGGACAATGTGCACTGCAGAGCGGTTGAACTCCAGTGGCCTCTATCCTCTGTCCTGTGACTGGATGGAATACCAAACACTCTAATCATTTAGCATGCTGAATATTAAACAGTCCTGTCTGCAAACTCCTGTGTGCAGTGCCTCGATGTGTGTGCGTGTGTGTGTGGTATTACCCATGTTGTGGGGACCTAAATCTGTTTGAACAGTTACATTATGGAGACTTATGGGGTAAAAGGCAAGTTCTCATAAGATAAATCATACAAATTGGGTTGAAAATGTGTTTTAATGTCATTGTAAGGTTCAGTTTCGGTGAAGATTAGACTAAGGTCGTGAGCTATATGGTTAAGGTTTGAGTCAGTCCCAAAGAAATTAATGTAAGTCAACATTAAGTCCTCAGAAGTCACAAGATAAGGCTGTTCATGTGTGTGTGTGGATGTGTCACAGTCCTGATGTATTCTACTGGCCTAATAAACATTTACCCTGAGACCAGAACAGCAGGGGAGAGGAGAAAAGGGGGTTTGGGTAAAAAAAAAGAAGCCCAAATCCTCTTTGCTCTTGGCTAATTTTGCCCTTGTGTGTTTGTGTTTGTGTGCGTGTGTCCTTCAGGGGCTCGAGAGATCTACAGGCTAATTAGGGAGACTTTCACAGAACAACATCATTGAAGGTACCTGCTTTCCAGGAGCTCCGCAGGCTTCTATCCACATAATAAATATCTGGTTTTAAAAGCACTCAGAGTGGCATGGACAGAACCTGCATACATGCACACACACACCCACACACACACCCACACCCACACACATAAATGTTTGACCAGCCCAACTCCCCCACGCTCTCCAGGCTAAGATGCAAACAAAAGTTGTCATGACAACTTTCTGGGAGATCTAGCCGTCTCCGTGGTTCACTCTTTGGCAGAAACGTAGGGCACTTAGAGGAGGAGGCACTGTAAGACAATGCTCAGACACAGTAACATGCACAGTACGGCCCTGGGGTATAAACATAAAATAAAAAGGCACGAATAGAAGGTTCTCCCTCACAAAGAGAATTTGATCCAGCTGACGACAGTATCGTGATCCTCTGATTCGGCACAGACAAGGGAACCCGTAGCTCCGCAAAGTCAACATTGCGGTTTTACAAAGGGACATCCCCATACCGCCACCACATCATCGCCCTGTCCTACCACTCCTGGTCTCCCTCAGGCTAAACTGGCTCAGATGGCATACGGGGTGGTTTATGTGCGAGATCAGCACAGAGACAGGTGTGAAAAAAAGCAATAAACAACAGTGACGATAGCAGGGGAAATTAATTCACGTGGGAAGAGAAGAACAGAAAGTGGGAATAAACCAAAAACAAGGCAGGTAAACAAATAGAGGCAACTTGATAAAGAAAACCGAAGTAATTGAGAGGGGTGAGGAGAAAGTAGGAATATGTTGCAGCCTCAGATATTTCCTCCCTCCAGGATCTAGTCTGGGGTATCGTCTAATGACAAATGGAGAAGCGCAGGGTCTGTCTGTTTCTCCGAAAGGCGCTCTGTCCTGCAGCGTGTCTGGTCTGCCTCCAATGTGCTCTGCAGTCCAGGATTTATCCCTCCATAGCTTTGGCTCAATGTGACCGTGCTCCATTACTACACACTTGATTCCTCTGAGCCAGGGTAATGAAAAATGACCCAGCTAATCTGCAGGGAGAGCCCTTTGGCAAGTATGTGTGCTCTGTGTGGGTTTGTGTGTGCGAGTGTAATTCCTCTTGTCCAAAGGGAATCCTGTCATTGTAAAGGTATTGAATGTCTTCCATTTGGCCTCTTCCCCTCGGGGAGGAGAGCCAGAATATGAAAGAGTGAGGTGGAAAGCTTTTGCTCAGTAAATAAGGAAAACCTGATCAATCATGTAGCAAAGTTACAGATGAGAAGTGGGTTCATTTTTTTAGCTTAAGAGGTAGACATATTACTCAAATACCTGCTCTTACAGGTAAGCTTGAAATCCACGGGAAAAATATGAAACCAACGAAAACCAAAACAGAAATCGAGTCCAAAGAGTTGCAGGGCTCATGTGAGTGTGCATATATTACTAGAGTCCAATATATATATATACATAATTTAGTCTACAGGTGTTCATGCTTGAGAGAGACACATGAGAGAGTGCTGAAAAAACGTATCGTAAAAATTAATGAGCCAAAATGGAGTCCTCAAGCTTGCTTTCACATTAATCTCTAAATGACGACTGATTTGAGTTATGACTGACTGAGTTTCCCCAAAGGAACATTTGGAAATCAAGTGGAGGAGCTTGTTCAGACACGTGAACATCATATTTGTCTGAGCTCATTCAGCATTAGTGTGACTTATACATTCAACTCTTTATGTATTTGTCTCTATCTAAGTTTTTTTATCTTTTCAATACAATGCGTTCAGAAATGCACTGAACTCCAGATAATCTTCAGAATTCTTTTGTGGCTGTATGCAAGAATGCAAATGTCGGAGTTGCCTGTCCTCTAGTGAAAACTACGGAGAATATGTTGGCACAGTTGTCAGAAAATTCATGTCTGAATACGACTGTAGAGAAACATACTCCGGTCTGATGCTTGTAAAAAGAAAAATTCGGACTATTTTCGTTAAGCCCTCATGGTTAACACACTTTAAACCTCTTTAAACCTCTGTTCGGTAAACACATGTGGACACACTGTTATGGGATCTAATATCCATACTAACAGAGGATCTGAGAGTCCCTGAGAGGGATTTCCTCAGATATTCACTAGATTCTCTCAGTAATCCCCAGGGATTACCATTCTATACTGAGGCCCTAACCTCTGAACCTAAAGCATTATAAACCCTTATATCCTTGTCACTAATGCCACAGTTTAACTCAATAGAAGAGGACCACCTCCAAAAAGCCTCATATCAACTCTGCTCTGGACTCTCATTTTTGGCTGTGGCCACATCAGCTCAGACACATGTCGAGGATTTAGAGGGATACCAGCCAGATTTATCAAGCAGGCTGCTTGAACTTGGCCCAGTGTAGCTCCGGCCAGTTATTGCAACTCAAATGTTTTATCCTGTTTGACAACCGAATCGTCTCCAACATGGCAACTGATATCTGGGAAAGGGTTCATATTCGGCAATCCTTTTTGGATTAAATAAAAAACACAGTCGATAGTCATTACATCATTGATATCCGAGAATGCCTGACAAATACAATAATGCACTATGGATTGTAATTCACTCCTTCTATCTTGATCTGTCTGTCTGTGGAACACATATCTCTAGAATCGTCCATCTTATCGGCGTCACACTCGGCATGTGTAATATTAAGGACCCGAGGAAGGGCAATGTCAAATTTGGTGCGATTTGTTGATCACGACGACAGCACATTCACGACAATGGGCACATTATAATAACAGCAACGACAACTGATATTCCAGTAGTGCACAATAAGTCAAGCTTCAACCGCCGAACTTTGAATTAGGTGAACAGCTCTTTGTGCAGCTTCAGGATCCTGCACACTGAGTCCAGCAGCAGGTCCTTACTTCGCTGCGGCTCAATTACTGCAGGTCACTTTTTACAGTTTCAGAATGAAAGCTGCAACCAGCATCACCACAGGCCAAAGCAAACTACCCATTTGAAATAAGCAGGTTTAAAACTGGCACTGCACTAATGCTTTATCAGTAATCAGAGTTTAGCCCATTTGCTGGACTGTATGGTGACCATGTGAGGAAGAGCAAGCGTGGAGAAACTCTTGTAAATAATAAAGTGATCGATCATTTTATCAAGCAGCGTGCGATATTCATACTACCAGAGAGATTAGATTCTGGCATGTCAAAGAAGCTTGGGGTGCACACCTACTAAATGACACGGCACATGAAGAAGAGTAATTTGAAATGTTTAACATGTAGCAAGACTGCAAACCTCCACCAGACACTTCGATCAACGAAACAGCAATGACTGAAAAAAAGTTTGATCATGATTTACGATTTTCTGGAGTGGTGAGGAAATTGTTTCCACATGGCTGAGCTGCTGATGAATCTCTGCAGCAATCTGTTTTTTCTTAATTCCAGACACCAATGAGCCTCTTCCTCGCTCTCTTTAACACACACACATGTTCACTGACGAACCATGGTTTTGATAAGCCTGGGAATGGACCAGTGGAAATGTTTTCCAGACAAACCATGCAAATAAGACTGTTTCCCAAGGGAGACACTGTAAACGGCTTCAACCACCGACGAGTGTTTGTGTGTGTGTGTGAGTGTGTGCGCGCCTATGTAGGGATATCAAACACAAACATGCCTCCAGCGAGTTGCAAACAAATAATAATAAAAAAAAAACAGCAAGGCACTGGAAAAATGCGAGACAATGTCTGTTCTGGCCCTCTAACCCCTCCCTTACCCAAATCTCTCTGTGTCGGGTTCTGGGAAAAGATTTTTCTCACATTCAGATCCATGCCTTTGGCAGTGAGAGCAAAGATGGCTGCCAGACGAGGCTAATGATCCAAAAAAAATGTCAGTAGGAAGTCACAAGTTCATCTTCAACCTCAACAATCACTGGACTGTAAGACAATTTGTTTGTGCTGGATATGTGCCTGTCTGCCATGAGTGTATCTATTGACATCTGTTTCAGTGCAACTTAAGAACAAATGGATGATAAATTGAACATGAGTGTCGGGGAGACTGAGGCTGAATTGAGTGCAGTCATACCCAGAATAAGGGGGGGTGGGGGGGGGGGGGCTGCAGGAAATCGCAGCGGGTCTTCTTCCAAGAAATCCACTTGCTTGAAAACACCCCAGTTTGACTGAGCGCCCAAACTTTATCAGTCCATGAACAGGAGACGTAAGTGAACCGGCTCCCAGACAGAGGGAGGATTGTGTATCTCGGCTATTTTAGGTCTCCGCTGCAGTGTCTCTGCTTCGTATCATAAAGGAGGAGCTGGGACTCGTCAGTGAGCGAGCAATATGATCAGTGACAGGACGACTCTCACAGGAAACAGGACCAGATGACTTCAGTGGGAGTAAACTGGCCTGTTTCTCAATGCTGAATATCTTGCAGTGGAGCCTCAAACTAACAGCAGTAAACCCTGTCATGAATATGTAAGATACTGTAGATTTAAAATATGTATAAAACTTTTCAGCGGGATCCCGTTGCTAGGAAACCAGCTTGGATCTCAGTTTATGGAGACAAGGAGAACCTTCCTGTCTGCTCCTGTTATAGCCGTGGAAATGAGCCGGCTCTGTGATAGGATGTTTATCTTGTCAAGTCTGAAATGTTTTACAGGGATGTTGAGCTTGCTGAGGATGAGTTTTTGCATAACAACGTGTCACTTCACATTTCTTGAGAACAAAGTGATGGCGTGTGTAGCAACTCCTGTGAGTCGCAGGGAAGGAATGATTACAGGTAAATTCTAAATTCCTGCAGCTCAGCGGGAGGTCCAGCCACCTGTGTTTGTATAGTCCCCTCCTCCCCTCCCAACACACACAGGACATCCTGCTTTTGGGATGGGGTGTTGTGTTAATAAGGGGGATTGGGTGATGTGAGAAAGATGAGAAGCAGTAAGATACACTGTACACATCTGAAATCCATGGGAATGGAAGGCGACACGAGAAGTGACAAAGAATTACCCAGAGACACCATCTAAAGCTGTGCCGCTGAGCACTGCCCTCACACGCCCGACTGTGCTAACCCTACTTACAGGGTCACGCCACCGGAGGAAAATGTGTGACTGGATCCGTTGAGTCAATATCGCTCAGCCTGATGAAAGTGTGAACACGCTGCTGCGTTCTCTCACGAGAGAAATAAGAGCACGTATGGGTGAGCAAACAACATCTCACAAATGTTGCAGTCTGCTAATGTCACGCCGCAGATCGGTCGCACGAGACGGCGGATCCACGCAACATGCAAAGCACATTGGGTATAAAGTCGTCACTTCAACGTGCAGACAGGCGACAGATTAAAGGGAACAAATGGAAGATGAGTAGAGAAACCGGAGGATCTCAACCTGATCGCACAAGAGTTTCTGGACACGTGTTCAGCTGCGCATGTGGAAATACAGCAGGGAAATGTCCTTTTCAATTTCGTAACAGAATAGAAGACGCCAAGAACTTGGAATGACTCGAGAGCTTTTCACGATACGGGCTGATGCCGGTGTCAATGTGCTGTAAACAAAATCCTGTGGTGTTCTGCAGCTGAATACATACGTTACGTCATGCCTCCTGACTGCTCTGCCCCTTTTCCTGGTATAAACGCATCATACCCAGACAATCTCCTGCTGCCTTCTTTCATATGTGAAACATTTAATGTGTCACGCGTGAAACCAGCTGCTGAATCATACGCTGTGGCCCTCACAAGAGAATGTCTTTTTGACCAACGTGAGACTGGGCCCTCCACCACCATCATTAAAACACAGAATGGGGGAAGATATTTTGGAAGAATGTTTTTCATCCCTCCAGTAGTTGAGGCATGTTAGCGCGGTTCCTTTACGTTGTCACCCGTTTGTAATGAGTCACTGTCCGGAAAAAATGTCTGGGCCTGTCTCCTGATTGAGGACTGCTGCTGATGGATCCCTTCCCTAGTGAGAGCTGAAAGGAGAGTGGAGAGAGACTTAAATAAGAAATGAAGAAGTAATTTAGGTTGCAAAAAAGGGCAAAAAGTATAAAGTCAGGTTCAGATCAGAGCACTGGAGTGGAAATGTATTTTCACTTCAGGCAGAGACTTGAAGGTGGAAAGGTAGTAGGGAAAGTGGAAACAAGTTGATGATACGTAACAACGCGGTTAAGAGCTTCTGTCTTTTGTCGCGCTCTCTCTCCATTTGTGTAAGGATGGGTATCTCATTAACAGTAATGAAGGAAGCCGGGCAGGGAGTCAGCGCAGTGAGCCAGGGATATCCCCATCCTGCAGCCTGACACACTGACCCCTCCTTCCCTGCCTTTTCAACTCCCTCCACTATTAACTGATCCACCTTGGAGCGTACCATTGCATCGGGCTAGGGGGAGATATTGTTTGCAGCTCATCTAAGCCGTCCTCCGTAGGATGTTTGGGAAAGATCTGCGTTCGATAAGTGTTTTAGCGCAGCCTCTATAGTGTGTCCCTGCACCAGGAGGGGGTATTGAGCACGGGTTTGTCTCAGGGAGGTCTGGTGTATTATTTCAGCTTCCTCTCATTGTGTTACCTCCCCTCAGGATGCTTACTTAGGAGCCAGATGAAAACACATTTGAAGACAAAAGTTAGAATAACAAATTCCAGCTTATTCCCCTCATGAGATTCAAAAGGGAATTCAACGGAAAAAGGCAGGATGAGTGTGGGTTTGTGTTGATGTGTATTCTGCATGTGTGTGTTTATGTTACTCCACTGATCATTTTGGGGATGTGAAGTGGTCTTTGTCATCTGTGAGACTGTTGGGTTTGTCCTGGTGGTGCCAGCTGCACACAGGGCAGGTGAGATGCCGGGGGAATACTAATGGCTCCGTGAAAGCCCAGAGTACTGATCCCGACACGGTGACGTGAATACTGATCAACCATTTTGCTGAATCACACCTCGACAAACACGAAGCACAAAGGACCCATCGGTTTAAATAGAGCAATTAAATTAGTGACGAGGGGAACTACAGTGACAGGTCAGTGCATAAAAAGTGTTTCTTTGGTTTCCCGTGTGAAAGCGTAGTCCATCCACGTTTACACCGACACTCTTACCAGCTTAGTTACCAGTTCCTTAATAGTGACCATAGCAACACAACTTCCTATTAGTCCTGAACACAACAACAACACCCAACAGAGGAGCAGTTTACCCAGGGACAGCAATATAACACAACGCAGCTTTTTTCCGTGCAAAAGATTTAGTTGATGGCACAACACTGCAAGCAAGGGAGCACTGTGTTACAATACAGTGTCAGCTGGGTGTTTTCACCAGCTGGGGCTCTGCCATGACATCTAACCCAGTTCTGTCCTCCACTGTTTAATGACACAAATCAGTCATGTTTAACCCTGCCCCTGTCTCTGGACCTCTTCTATCGCCTGAAGGACACATCTGACCTGCAGCTCTTCATCTGTTCTCCTCCTCTCTTTCTCAGTCCGTCACAAACCTGGACACAAGTGTGGAACCATCCATTTAAAGATAGATTACTGTCCTGGATGCCCATCACCACAGGTGGGACAGCTGGGAGTCAGACAACAGTTGGTTGCAGTTATCCCCATGTACCTTAACAGATATTATTTAGTTTTAAATCCCTTCTATTATGTGCCAGTTTGAAAGTATGTTTATGTCTATCTAGTTTATGTTTTTCCCGTGTGTAGGTGAGGTTCAGCCTACCTGGTACAGTGGCCTTGGCACACACCTGTTTGTGTGAAATAGGTGCAGGGGTCCAGGAAGCTTCCTGGCATGCACACGCAAGCGTTGCAAGGCCGTGGAGGTGAGAGTCCACAGCAGACCCTGCCGAGTAAAGATCGCCTCGTCTAGACTCAACAACACAGCCCCCATTACGGCACCGAGCTCTCAGTTGTGAGTGACGTGCCTCCAAAAGGTATGTAGAGCAGCACGGGTTGATCAGTGGGACATCACATTAGCAAACCACTATTTGCCCAGGTGAGTCACTACAGGTAAAATCCACAGAGGCCCAGCAGGGAATGAGAAGATATGATTCGCCTTTATGGTCCTCTTGATACCACTTAGCGCCAACAGACAATATTTAGGTCATCTCTGGAGGTGAGCCACAGTGAGAGGATAACCCTGTGGTTTTCTCCTCTCCTTCCCCTGTCCCTGTCTGTCCTCTCAGTCTCCCTGGGACTCAGCAGACTGATGCCTCCTGAAGGTCAAACCCTGCTCGTCCTCCTGCCCCAGTCCCACACAGCTAATGGTCCCTGCTGACCGTTCCTCTCTCCTCTCTCTTTCCTTCTCACTGAAGCAATGCACCCTCTGTTCATTGGTCTCAGCGCTACAAACACAAACATTCCCACTAAGGAAATGCAGCCGGTCTCTCAGTCTCCCTGACTGGTAGTTGTTTTTAAAGCGATATGCACTCTAATACTTCAGCTCTCACACACGCGCACACACACACACGTGCACACACACGCGCACACACAACTTCACTTTTCCAAGAGAAAGAGGGACGCTGCAAACATTCTCAGACACCTTGTCTTAGTGTGTGTTTGTTCATTTTAAGAGGAAACACACATGTGCATTCATGCATACACGGACTAAAATAGTCACTGAGCTGAAACATGCTGACATTTTGTCCCTAAAGACTCGAGCATGTAACCCTGTTCTAACAGCGCTGGGATTTGAGCCAGAATGCTTTTAAAAAAGGAAATTAACATTTTTCCCCTGAGCCTGTTTTCCCAGGCTGGACTATCCTGACCTGACCTATTGAATTCTTCCCCCAAATTAAGGAATATCAAACCCATCTGCAACTCCAACCAACCAAAGCGCACACTAAACACTGAAAGAATGTAAATATAAATGATTACATCAAACCTAATTCTTTATTAAAACCTTATCCTTACTGAGTACACACACACACCCATTTGCAACAATGGCCACATGGAGGCAATACATCCTCCGTATACAAGCTGTGCCCAGCCCACAGTGCTCATGTGTATGTGCCAGTCAGTTATCAACTCTGGTAGCTAACAGTCCTCCTGAAACAATACAGCTTTAATGATCAATTCTCATGTGTTATGTTTGATATAAATGTTAAATCTTGCCTAAAATTAAACACACACATACTTGTTCTACCTTTGGCTGACTGCCCACGTTTTTCTGGGTCACTCATACATCAGTCTTAACATTTGAAAAAAAAAAAAAATGTAAATGCCAATGGGAGTTTTTTTTTCCCGTAGCCGCTCTGATTCATTTATTCCACTTTCCTTCCATTTTCTCCAGAAAGCCTTGATCAATAATAAATTCAATATCTTGGTACTGTACAGTAATTCTCTGCCCTGCAACCAAACCCAATCTGGCAGTGTGGATTAAATGGCCTATCGCAGCCCCCTCTGATACATGGAGGGGTTTATCGATGCACAGGGTCAATCCTGTACTGCTGAGATTGTGTGTGTGTGTATACGTTTGTGTGTCTGACATATCACATTTGTTTGTTACTGAGAGTCAGCACAAACATGTGTGAATTACTGCCATATCATAATAAACTGCAATACACAGAAAAGTCAAATAAAGACTAAATAAATGCTCATTATCGGCACTTAGGCTGAGTATCTTCTATGTTTCTATTTCTCTATCTCTGACTTCACTATACATTTTCCTTGGCTGATGTCTAATTGAAAACACAGAATGGTTCATTGCACAAAAATCCTAATCCCCAATGATACATTAAAGTCCCATCTTTTTAATTTCACCAACCACATGCTCCACAATCGCTCCCTCCGCAGTGTGAGTCCCAGTTTCCCACCCCTCTCTCTCAGGGCCTTGTGTTGCGCTCTAACTGAATCCTTGAGAAACCCATGAGGAATGTGTGGTATTTCTATATAGTGAGAATTTTCCTTAATGAATCAGAGTTTGGCTGGAGGTGAACTCGAAGGCTGGAGACATTCACCTCTCAGCCACTGTAATTTACGAGGGGTGTAAATATTTGTTGTGCTCGTGAGGGGGGGAAAGGCGGGAGGTTAGGTATGACACAGCACGGTTCCCATGATTCTATGTGTTTGCAATGTCCTGCTGAATCCTGGGAAAGGTCGCGCAAACCCCATGATGTAAACAGACGACGGCGGCGGAGTGTCAGCTGGTCGGCAAGAGGAGGAGAGGAGAAGACACTGTAGCTGGGCTTATACAATCAGCCTTGAGATGGACAGATGGAGTCGAAAGCCAAACAGTGAGATAATCTGTGTGTTATTTCGTCCTCTCTCCCACACACGTCCATCCACGTATTGATGAGGGTAAATAAACCTCAAATCAGATCATCTACAGCTGTAAACAAGTTCCCTGTAAGACTTGTAAAGACCTAAATGAAAATATATATGTTAGAAGTATAACACATTTGTGTCGTTTAGACTCCACTGCCTTGATCTAAATTATCCAAAGTTTGAAAGACTTTTGATACAGAGCACAGCTTGTTTCATCAGCACTTCCGGCGACTGGGTTTAAACACAACAAGTACTCATCATTCTCAAGCTACTAAACATGCATTTCCCAATGTCAACAAACCAGCTCACAGGCTTGTTTGATGCATAAACTTGACCAGAAACAGAACAAAAACACAAAACTATCATTTCTTCTTTGGTCTGTATTAGAGACTTTTCGTGATGACCTTTATTGGAGTCCTTCCAGAACATTTAAGATACATCAGATCAGACGTTTAGGATGCTTTCAAGCCGACCTTGTTTGGTCCAGACCTTTGGACTTTACAGTTTCGTCTGAACCACGTGCCTCGAATCGCACTCCAGACCCATAGACCAAATTATGTCTTACCAAAAGGACTGGTCTTGGTTCGACTCAAACTGAATCATGGTTTTCATTTTCATTGTTTGTAACATTGTAGACTTTTTTAAGGCCACCCTGTCAAATCTGTACTGCATCATTCGTTGGGTCAGCCCACGCTTAGCAGGAGTTAGGACAATCAGGAGTAGACGCTCATCTCTCGCCCCCCCTTCGCCTGGTCTCAGTAGTCTCCTTCTTACCCTCTTTGCTTTCTCCTGCTTCCATTTCTCTCTGTCTCTCACTCTTTCATCTCTCGCTCATCTCCCCTCATATCTCTTCCCATCTCTCAATCCTGCTCCTGCTCTCTGATCTTCACTCAGGCGTGTTATACCAGAGCGCAGGCTGTGTCAGAGAGAGAGAGAGAGAGACGGAGGGAGAGCAGTGGAGGGAAATGGGTCACAGAACGTTCACAACTCTGGGCCCTTGAATTCCCTTAGACTGCTGTGTTAACGAGGCAACAGAAAGTGCAGGACTCTTCTCTTCTTCTACTTAAATGTTTAGATGAGAGTAAATTTGTACAACTCACAGCTGCACTTACAATCTCATTTGAAACACATGCACACACCACCGTCACTGTGCATCACTGTGACAGAGATTATAAGTGACACACATGTATGGACCAAGTCTGAAATTCAATTCTGATCAGTCTAGTTTAATGTGATCGTATTAGAGGTGCAAGCAGGAAAATCAATAGCATAACGTTATGTGGCTCGATAGAGAGTGATGGAGCCAAGGAGCTTCTACACGTGCACGTATATGTGTGCACGGCACGACTTTCAGTATCCCCTGGTCATATGTGTTTGGAATAATTAAATTGAAAATACAGTTTACTGTGACACACGCAACAAACAACCCCCATGATGACACAAAACCTTTGAAGCATCAGGACTTTTAAGTCTCTTAAGTATAAAAGTTGACCTAGTTCATGTGTTATATGCTGTAATACGTTACACACACACATACACACACACACATGCACGAGGGGATATGACGTGCACTGACACTCACTCGTGCACACACATGCATACTCTCAAGCTAATCATTCTCTCCACTTTGCCTGGCAGATAAATATTAATGAGGATTACTGTGTTACTGCAGTACACCCACGGGAAAACAAGAGACTGCGCCTCTCTGGCTCTCTCTCTTTCTAGCCCGTTCCCGCTCTGTCTCTCTTTGTCACTCATAAACACCAACCCACACACTCCCACCCACCCACCCACACACACACACTCACACACACACACACATAGTTCGAGAGCGGGTTGAATACTATAACAAAGTCTTTAACACATAGTATTTCTCCCCAACTTTCCCTTTTATTCTCCTAATTCAGTCATAGCAGGCAATACACACACACACACACATACACACACACACACTATGAACTATGAATAAACCCCTTCATATGAGTGAGTCACAGACACCGCCTCCGTTCACACTGAGTTGTGTTATCTCTGTCTAACAAAAGGCACAGATTGTAATGGGGATATTTCAGGAATCATTTTGGGGGTCTCCACATCCTGTTTTGAGGGTTGATGGAATTCAGCGTCTTCCCATCAACCCACACTTGTCTTTATTCTCTGCTCCGTGTCTCCCAGTCTTTCTCAAACGGATTCAGCGAAGCCATTTCTGAGAATGGAGGAGCAGAGATAATGAGGAAATCACTCTGGAGGTGGCAGAGGATAGGATCACACACACACACAGACACACACACACACAATCACACACTGAGGATGTTTTGGCAGAGGACAGAGGAGTCCACTCTCACCATAGCTACCTCGCTAGCAAACTGTCTCCACAGAGAAAACCCATTATGAGCAGCTCAGTGGCTGGGGCCTTCGCTCACAGTCAGAAGACGTTCATCCTCTCCTTGTTGTTTGATCGAGCTCTGTACAGATTTACTTTGAACTCGTCTGTACGTCTGCTGGTTGATTTTGGACGCGGAATAAAAGATGGAGAAAAGAGAAATCGGAGCAGAGAGTGATGAAAGAGCTGGAGGTGGAGGGAGGGGTTGGAGTCTCCCCTGTCTCCCCTCCGCCTCCCTCGCTCAGAAACATTCTTCCTTTTGAGTTGCCTTGGGGAGAAAAGGGGGGTCCCCTTTCATAACGAACAGGGTGTGGTGCAGGGGGCTTCAGGAGCCTTTAGCTGCAGTTATTCCCACCTTCCTTTCTTTCTTCCCCTCTTTCTCTCTCCTTCTCTTCTTTGTCTCCCTAATTGGACGGACTGACCAAAGCCCTCTCACCTACTGTCCTGAGGCCAGGTTGAGATCTCTGGGAATCAATACTGAAGCGAGGCAGAGTGGCGCTCCAGGGGTAATGTTCGAAACCGCTATTTGGCTTTAAAAAAATAAACAGAAACTTGTAGTCAATGGTGTTCCTTCTGTTTCCACGTTAACTTAACACCTGCACAAATGAATCCTGACTCTAATATCGAGGCAATTAGATCAGTGTGATGAGAACCAAGAGGCTGACCCGCAGGACGCCCGAGTCCAGCGCTGACCTTCTCTGTGATTGGTGCAGACAAGATGTTTAAAGGTAACAAGGATCAATTAGTATTCCTGCCTCACCACTCGTCTGGCTGCTTCCAGCTCCCAGGCCTATAGTGGCAAATTACAGTCGAGCTATTGTCTGTTTGCATTCCTGTCCTGCTCGTGAATGTGTTTTGTACGCGTCTCTGTATGTGTGTGTGCGTGTGTGAACTTCTCCTTCGCTGACAGTGATCCCCCTCCTCCCACCTTTAAACCCTCGCTCCCCCGTGGTGCCCCTGACAACAACATGTTTCCTCGGAGAGCGTTCGAGCCTCCTAAAATCTGAAATGTATTTTCTCCATCTGTTTAACACTTCCCCCTCAAACACACACACATCCAGTCTTTTCCTTTTTTTGTTTGTTGTTTTTGTTCTTAATTTCACCAGAAAAGACCTGAGGAGCTTAACACGTTAGCGGGATAACAAAGAAGGAGGATAATCCTAATTCAGACTGCTCACAGATGTAATCTAAAAAAAAAAAGCTGTTTTTAAAACGTCAACACCAACTGTGTAATTCATCCTCATGATAACACACTGTCAACATATTTACTATATAACCAAATAAACCCATCAATCCAGTTTTGCATGCTCTTGCACTTCATTCATCGCGGCCACTTTTACTTAATCAAAGACGGAGAGAAAAGGGAGAACGAGGGGGAAGGAAGCGACACAAGTCTGGATATTTAGATGGGATTTCTGAACCACAATAACAAGGAGTAGGGGGAGAAGTTGAGGTTGAGAAAAGACAACGATTCACGTCGAAACAACGTCCAGAAACCAAGTTGGTCTCGTCTTTTATTGTTCTGTGGTTAACGGTGCATGTTCTATTCAGGCGCGTAATCGCTGTCGACCGTGAAACAAGGATTGCTGTGTTCTCCCTGTAGATATTACTCAATTAACTGTGATAGGAACCCCACATCCATCAGAAAACTTCTGACACAGACATGACACCATTCATCTGCATTAGTTATGTGACAGGGCCCAGATGAGGTGGTAGAAAAGCAATCTGGAGGATCCATGGTTAAGATATGTTTCAAACAAATTGGTTATTGCTAATGGTTTTTTGAGGAAAGTCAGTGGGGATGTGCGCCGACCTCTGTGTGTACTCTAGGAAACGCAGAAGGCCATGAAAAAAACTAGGCTTTCCAAAAGTGAAAAATTCTTTTAACATTATCAGCAGTAAACATCGCCACTACAGCGTTCCCCTCCGCTCAGTCAGCTGCATATAAATACAGTTTTTGTCAATATGTTTTCCTGTATGGTTGTGTCTGTATGCAGCTCACGCAGTTATATAAGGCAGAGACTGATGATAACAAAATGCGTTATCTAACACAACATGTCAGAGCAGGACAAAGCTGCAGCTGTGTGTAGAAGAGAAAGTATTTCAGAGCTTTGCAAAGGACATTGGAGGGTAAAATCATAACACGACAGACAGAATACCTTTTATAAAATCCCTCAGGGGAACAAACCGGTAGATCACTCAGCTTTGTTCACCTGCCAACACCAGGCAGAGGAGTCGGTCCGGCACTCTGATGATTTAAATTCAGTTTCTAAGACGTCTGTGTCGATTTATCGAGCACTGTTCTCGGCCCGCGTGGTCCGATAGATAACCGCTTAGAAAACCTGATGCAGTCGCTGCCTTTACACAGGCAAGCTGATGCACATGCAACCATTCAGTCGTTTTTTTCCCCCAGCACAACCCAACAGTCATATGAATGAGCGAGAGTATGTAAATCACAACAAGTAATCCCCCTTCAGTCTGTCTGCACACAGCTGGCTGCAAGAAAGATGGGCGGCAGAACGCAATCAGGAGAGAGAGCGGGGAGAGAGGCCTCCCTCCTTTCCTGCGTTAGAAAACCTAGAGATTTGGGTGTGTGTGAGTGTGTGAGTGTTTGTGTGTGTGTGTGTGTGAGAGAGTGTGTGTGAGTGAGTGTGAGTGCATGCGTGTGTGGTTGCCAGCCAATCTACCGGTAGCAATTACTTCTCTCCTCAGGATAGTGAATAGTTTCCTCCAATCAAGCACTATTACTACATCAATCCAGATTCTATAGATCTCGTATAATCAATTTATTATCCACTGAAAAAAGTGACGTCCGGAAGTTTTTGAAAAGCGAGTCCTGAAATGATCAGGACCAATTCTAACTCAACAGTCTCAAAGATGGGTCTTCCCCTCAATTCTCTGAAGTGAGATGACTTGTTCTTCTTCTTCCTCTGCAAAGGAATAATGTTAAAGTATTTATGTGCTCAGAGTGTGAAGCTCATCGCAGTTATTTTCGGGTAGAGGCTGCAGGGTGGGAATATGTACGTCTGAGCTTATTAAAGTGAAAGCTGTTTCATCTGATGTACAGTGGCCACGCTGCGTAATTTACGGTAGCATGAGCAAAGCATGCGTGTGCTTTGCGTGTATCCCCCTGTGCGCACGTTCAATCAAAGAGAGAAGAACTACAAAGCCACCGATGGGCTTGTGGCGTTTAGAAGAACTGAAGTCACATCACATCACATCCAGAGGAAATGAGTAGCCAGATGAAATTAGTTATAGTATAATTTTTTGAGCATCAGGGTTTTTTGAGGGGAAAGCAGATTAGATGAGCCATAACTCTGAGTCACTCATCACCTGAACACACACTGCACTGAAGTTTGATCCACTTAACCCCAGTGTTTTTACAACATGAAAGAGCATGGGGGAATCAAGCACACACAAACACACACACACACACTCGCATCTCTTGTGTGCGTTCCTTTTGCACACACATGCAGTTTTCTCCTGGTGCAAACAACTTTTGTGAGCAGCACAAGAGATGAATCACCTGGCAGGTTAGAGCCTGTCTCGTCTACGCAGAGACATAAAGGTTAATTCTGAGACTCACATTCCACGTCTAATCTTTGCAAGGAAACTATTATCTACTGTCCTCGGCCCACACCCGCCCACATTTACGGGAAAACACGCAAACACCGAGGCTCCTGATGCCCCGACACACAAGCTGCTCCACAGAGCTCCAGGCATGGGACAATGCTCCAACCCCTGAGAGGGAAGATGCAGGAGAAGACTATGAGCAGCTTTACCTGATAACAGGAGGTCAACCCATGACTCAGGTCGGTTGAGGTGCATTGACAGTGACAGGCAAACAAGCTGCACTCAAAGACAGCTCTCCCACATGCAGAGAGACTTCCCCTGTAACCTTGGGAGCTGCGGGACAGCAGTGGAATACATTAGCAGTGACAGAGACTGGAAGGACTGGCAGACTTTGACTGACATTGTCCACTGTAGAGATTAAAAGCTTTGCCTTTGACTTGCCTTTCACCAACTCCAACCTAATGCCGTCCCCTGGATTAGCTGAGAACCTTCCCATTCTAAATCCCACTGCACACACAGAACATCACGGCAAGACTTCCAGAAAGGAGAAGCAGAGAGAGAGAGAGAGAGAGAGAGAGAGAGAGAGAGAGAGAGAGATAGAGAGAGAGAGAGAAGTGAGGAAGAGGAATTTCAGAGAAGAAGGGAAGAAGTCTTACCCTCTCTCCACTGTTCCTCCGCAGAGTCCCCACCGGCAGCTTGAGCATCAGCCGGCGGGTCCTCCCGGGTGTCATTGCGCCTTGGACCCCCATAGTGCGCTCCAGAGTGCGTGTCTCCGTGGGTGTGTGAGCATGTGTGCGGGTGTGTGAGGTGGGTGTCCTCGCCGTCCCGTCCAGCCTGGCAGCCGGGGGTTCACGCAAGCTTGTGCGTGGGTGCGTAAATGTGGAAAGAAGCCTGTGTGGTGTGAGCGTGTACGTGAGTGTGAGTGTGTATGTGTGTGTATGTGTGTGCAGAAGCAACACAACTGCTCCTATGTTCCTCTTTCTGCTTCTAGTTCCCTCTGAGTTAGGACACTGCCCATGCTGCTCCGCTCAGAGACGCTCCCCTCCCCTCTGCCGCCCAGGACGTGAATGAGTGTGTGTGAGAGGGAGAGAGAGCGAGAGAGAGGGAGAGGGAGAGGGAGAGAGAGAGGGAGCGCGCTTTGTCTTTCCTCCCTCTACTCCAGCTCTCTGGCAGCTCCCCCTCTTCACCGCTCACACTCACTTCCTTCAGTTGGGGGCTTAACCAGGTCACTGGATTAATGTGACGTTACGCCCGTTATTAGCATACGCACTGGTGTCACGTGATCCACTAATAATTGTGTCTGAGCACATGTATTCCCCACCACTACCCCACAAACACACACACAACCCCACGCACACACACACACACACACACACAAACACACACACATACACACGTACGCACACAAGCACACTCCCTCTCACAGGGGATCACGTGGGGAACCTCAAAAGGAATATGGGATGTTTTGCCATCTGGTAGAGAGATTATCTTTGAAATCCCACATCCAGCTTTCTCTCCCTGCACTTGTCTGGACTAGGACACAAAGATAGTATACACACACACACACACACACATGCATCCTTGTAACACACATCTCATGCATGCAGATATTGATCATCCTATCACTTCAGCGTCTACATGCAGAAAAGGCAGTTTTTACAGTACAGTGGGGGTTCGGGCTCCTTCATCACGAGAGCTGCAGCTGCAGCCACAGAGCTGAGTCAGTCCCCTGCATCCACCATGGTGGTCTTTACATGTCCATTAAAGCTATTGGACCCGTGAGTTACAGCTGCACCATAGTGACTTACTGTCATATTCTCGTCATCACTCACCGCTGAGCTCTGTTTGCCTCTGCACATCAATACTGAACTGCCAGCTGATTAACTAAAGTGGATCAACACACATGCAGACATGCAGGCAGATGTCCAGTATATATGCACATATGCACGCACACGCCGGTTCACCTACACTGTATAACCGTGCAGGTCCTGGTGGCTGTTGTAAACCCAGTAGCTCTGGATTATAACCAGGAAGATTTAGCTTGTGTATCATAGTTATGAGGTGATTTGATGCCGGGTCATAAGGGTGTAAAATTAGATTAAAGCCACCAGTCGAAATGAGCAACCAAACAAGCGCCCTTTCCATTCCCCCATAGCCTTTCTTAAAGCAAGGACCCCTGACGGCTTTAGTGACATGTCACTGTATTTATCACAAACACACACAAACACGCACACACACTGTGCTAAAACCGAGCGACAAGCATATACAGGAGAAAATCATCTGCAGAGGTAATCCCCAGTAAGCATTATTTATTCAACACCCTGGCCCACATCAGTGTATGGCCTACATGAGAAATATCAGAGGGCTTTATATAAGCGTGGTCTGCAGACATCCTGCTCGTATAGATGACGTACTGAAGGAACTGAAAAACGAATCCAGAAGAGTCCACTCATTTCTCTCTATTTGAGTTGTGAGTGTGTGTTTCAGAGATTAACCACCGCCGCGGATTCAGGAGACAAAACCTGGCTGTTCTAATAAGGATTTCGTACGAGACCTTGACAGGGACATGGCAGCACACTCTCCTAATTGAACAGTTTAAGTGCGGTTTGTGTTCGTCTGTTCTCCTCCGCAGCTCGTGTATTCTCCTTTCAACATTTTTTTAATTCCACTTCTTCAAATCCTGCGAGGTGATAAGCCCTCTTCTTGACAGCCAGGGATAAAATAAGAAATAATTAAAAGGGAAAAAACAACATGTTACTATTCTTGATGCCTCGGGCTGGATGCACAATGACCCATTTCAGTCAACGTGCATGCAGAAGTGAAGGCAAATGGGACTTAGACTTGGTAATGAAAATATATGAAATACAAAACTGAACTCACAACACAAGAAAAAATGTAAAACAAATCAGGCAAACGAGCTGCAAGACTCAGAACAAGTTTCCTGAAACTGAACTAATCGCTATTAAAACATTTAAAAACAGCAGATAAGTAGAGAGAGAAAGAAATAAAGAGACAAGATCACTGACTGCTTGGGAGAGATGCTAATGAGGATGCACAAAGCAAGTTGATTACCCAGGTTTTACTACTGCAATGTGTCTGTGTGTGTGTGAGTGTGTGTCTGCCTCTCTCTGTAGCTGTAATAATAGGGTGCAGTGATTCACAAGAGTAGAATCCCGGCAATTGTTACACAGTAATTTGCCCTGATAGCCCAGCCAGTCTCTGCCCACGGCCGTCTGACTCATCCCTATGGTCCTGCTCCCCGCTGTGTTTGTTTGTATGTATGTATGTATCTTTGTGTGTGTGTGTGCGCGTGTGTTTGTGTGTGTGGGTGGGTGTGTTTATGGAAATACCCTCTAGCTGGACCCATTCTGTGCAGCCTGCGAGGGAGGGGGCTTGAATGTTTATGTTTTAGGGTTTTCGCAAATTACAGAGGGTTGCGCTACAGCACAGGAACACACACACAAAGAGTCATATAGTAGTAAACAATACAACCGTGATGGCTTAATTAAATTCATTTCTCAGAGTGTACACGCTGGTGACGTCTTCCTCTTCCTCCTGAGAGCGAGAAGAAAGCAGGGGCCTCCTTCATCAGGCCAGAACCAATCATAATGGCTTCTCCACAGGGGACCATCCACCTCAATTATCCTCCCCTCACCAGTGCCTACGTAAGAAGGCCTGCAGAAGAAAAAAATCGTTGGTATGCTCAGAGAGGTTACAGAGCACCCGAGGAAATGCGGACATGTGTGTGACTCACTGTGAAAACTAGGCCATATTTGTATTTTGGGCGATTTGGTGAAAGTCTGGGACAGGTTGTCCTGGTCAAACCCTGTCGATCGGCACAACATCTGCTCAACCTGCTGTGAGGTGACCGTGTGTGTGTTTGTGTGTGTGTGCACGTGTGTGTGTGTGTCTGTGTGTTTCAGTATGATTAAACATTTCAGCCATTGGAATGTGGCTAGACTGAACATCACTCTGAATGTGTTGTGTTTATAACCTTGATAAGTTGAGAAGACGTCGCCCTCAAAGATAACTGTCTTTTTCTGGGTTCACATCCAGACTCGTGAGCAGCTATCATAAAGCCATCGATGCCTTAATGGAATTAGAATATATCATTCCAATGGGACGTTCGGGCGTCTATTATGAGAGTGGAGGCAGACTTGAATGGGCTGCGAGATATGCAATTTGGCCAAATGAAAAGCATTCAAGGCTCTTAAATTATTCAGCCAAGTCTACTGGAAAAGCTCAGAGCGTGCTGGACCGGCAGAATCATGATCCTGCTCATGATGGAAACTAAAGGTTGAATGATAATATCAGTTTATAGACATGAAAATTGGATATGGTAAATTGTTCTTCCCCCCCCCCACACCTATTTGGATGATTATTCACACAGAATGAACGAGACAAGGAACTGAGACACACATTTCAGTAGTAAATCTGACAAGGTTATTTAAATTGTTTTGGCATTAATGTTTTTAGTATGTTTATGTCAGCTTTACATGTTTCAGATTTTTGGATTACCTGTGCTAAACTATGTTGTGATTGGTGTGTTTGCTGTCATGAGGCCTAATAAAAAAATGTGTGTCTGTGTGTTTGTGTGTGTGTGTGTGTCTGTGTGTGTGTGTGTGTGGTGTGTGGGGGGTGGGGGATATCAAAGAAATGAATCTGATCAAATCATAATCTGAGGAGTGATACCTACTATGACAGTAAAGGAGTACTGAGAGGTGGACTAACACGTTGCTGGTGTCTATCCACTGGATTTTGTTCACCATGAGAAAAACAAAGCATGTCACCATCTTGATTCTATTTTAAAAGGGTCAGGTTGCAGAGACATTGCTTTGAAAACTCTCCATATTCAAGCCTTGGCCCTGATGCAACTTGACACTGCTTCACCGCTTCATGCGGATCAATACCATGATCAGATTAACGTTAACAGGATCAGTGCTGATGGAGGGCGAGGCAGAGCAAAAGACAGAGAGGGGTAGAAAAGGAGAGAGATAAAGAGGAGAGGAGATGGAGGAGGTCACTGGGGAGAAGACATACCCATTTCATAAAAGAATGGTCACACATAACCGACCCAGTCAATAGCCTCTATCTGAACTGGCACGTCTACAGTGGCACAATTAAAAGAGAACAGTAGACAAACACACACACAAACACACACTGTACAATGTCGTGATACACTCCTCACTGTGGAGAAAGCACAAGCTCGTGGTATCCTGCGTCACTGTTTCTGTGCTCTTGGCAGTATGAATGCTGGCGGAGCCCGCAGACCCTTTGTGACAGACCCGCGCTCCCAAAGATATGAACCATGGTGCTTCATGGCTGCTGGAAAGAGAGGAGAGAGGAGACGGCGCTGAGGAGAAAAGAGCAAAGCGGAGCAGTGCAGTGCAGCTGTGATGGGAACAATCACATCCGGCCGAGGTCCCCTCTCAGAGGAGACGAGGGGGGGTATGGGGGAGGAGGAGGAGAGGGGGGGGGGGGATGTGGTAGGAACAGGAGTGAGAGAGAAGGGACGTTTAGCTCTGCCTCCAGGCCAGGATGGTGGAAGACATGAGGATGTTGGGGGGGGGGGGAGAGGATTGCGTTGGGGGTGAGTGAGTGGGGGAGGCAATTTGTGGGGTGCACGAGGAGGAGATTCAATTAAACTACACAAGGACTGAATGCATTTTTAATCACGCCGCTTCATTTCCTGATGTGAGTGTCAGCCTTTGTGGAAGACTCTGAGGCATCCTCTGCAAAGCGGGGCTGCCATCTCCCTCTCTCCCTCTCTCCCTCTCTCCCTCTCTCCCTCTCTCCCTCTCTCCCTCTCTCGCTCTCTGTCCTCATAGTTCAGTGGACCAGCCACACAATACACAGCAGCCTTGCCAGGAGCTGATAAAACACATTTTTCAGCAGCTAGAAAAATTAAATCAGAAAATGAAAAATGTCAAGGATATCAAGATATTCAATGAAATGAATGACTATCAGTGATTTGGTATTTTGCCTTGTAAATGAAAAGACTTTCTCTTTTAAAAACCTGTGCATTGTTTCTTGAAACCGTTCGATGACTTTTGGGGATTTCTTACTCTTTCTGAATTTTAAGCTGTCAGTAAGCTGTTACTATCTTGAATGCAGAAGATAAATAAAGGTGTCGACCTGAAAGAGCAACAACGATTGGTTCAGCTTCCCTGCGAGCAAACAACGGCAACAAAACAGTGACCTCCTTTTCTTAGCAATAAGAGAGGTTGCAAAGAAAGTTCACAGCCTCGGTTCCTCTCAGCTTTTCTGAATCATTTATATGCGCTGCCTTGCTAATGAAAAATAGCGCCGCGTCCTTGAATATAGCTGTACACTCAAGCCGCATGCTCCCGGCCAATGAGAAGCACGGGAAGGGCTCCAGAGGTCCATTTCTACTCGAGGATGAAGAAGTGCAGTCATGATTGTATTATAATGACCCCCGGCTCTGTGCTTAGCGGAGTTAATTTACACAAACGCACAGAACGCACACTCTACACAGAAGGTCAGTATACTGTATATTGTATTAGTCTCGTGCTTTAACGTCCTCTGACTCAATGTTTTCATGAGTTTATCACGCCTGGTCCATGCCACATATTTCACTGAAATAGACTCTTCGTAGCTCACATGTCCTGCATGTCCAAGCAGCTGTGTTAATGTGCGGGTGAGTATGAAGTACGCATGCAACACATATGCATGCAAAGTGAGCAACCAGACTGGAGAGGGTGCGTGCCAATTTGAATATTTCTCATTTAAGTATGCAAAGTGGCCAGATAACCCTCTGTTTCCCAGCCTCTTCCAGCAATTAGAGAAATAAATAAATAAGCAGCCTCATTAGGATGCTAAGAGGAAGCATAGAGGAAGGAAGCGTTTTGGTGACGTCCATTTTTCAACCCCCCCCACCAAGTGCATAAATAACCCAAATCCTGATCTGGCCATAAACGCTAATCCTTTCTGCTTTGATGGTAAATCGTCGATTGGATGTACAGAAAATGAAAATCTCCGATATATAGGTTGACGGTTTCAGGCGGTAAATCTCTGCACATATCAGTGACGCTGTCGCCCTGCAGCAGCAGAACGAGTGCTGATACTGGAAGCACACAACGTCTCAGGGAAAAGGAGAGATTACTGCTCTACCCAACAGATGCCTGAGCCTGTAAACAATGTTAAAGCGAAACAGCAGCTTAACAACCAAACTCATTACAGCAGCCGGCAAACCGAGGCAACCAGGGATCCTGTTGTTGCATTTACAACGCACGCATGTCTGCAGAGAGATGGATTGTATTTGCCTTCATATGTTTTTGTGGCTAAATGTGTGTGAGTGCTTGCTTATGTGTGTGTGTATGTGTGTGAGTGACTTTTCATCCCAGAATGCTTTGTAAACCGCAGCGGCCTGATTAATCCACCTCTATCACAGCCATCACACTTTCCTTCTTGTCTCATTCATCTTTCATCCCTCATTTCCCAGTCGTCAATCATCACTTCCTTTACTTGGGAGATTTCATTCACTCCCCGTCAAGAGATTCATGCCGATAGGTGCAAATAAATGTGAATGCTGCAGAGTGTAAGCCCATGCATATAGATTTAAGACTTCGGAGTTAGTTGGATGACAGCTCCTAAAGACTGTACTCAGGGGGCTAACCCAGGTTGGATTTGTGGTCTGACATTTTATTTGCTGTATCTCTCTCTCTTTCTCTTTCTCTCTGAGTTTGATGTTTAATCAGCACTTTTTTCCCCCCCTCTGCCAATTAATGAGAGCATCTGGACAAAGGCCCGAACATATGTCTGCCTCTGGTCTCCAACTGCAATTATGCACTGGAGAGGTCACAACTGGGAGAAGAGCGGCGATTGAACCGTTTCAGTTGATGTCAGATAAGTGTGTTAAAAGTGAAACTGAACAAAAGAAGCGAGTGGGCAAACTTACAAAAACATCCATGAGCATGTGTTCCAGGGTGACCTCGATGTCCTCGAGTCGAGCCGAGAGAGTCATCGTTCATCTGATCCCAAAATAACGCAGACGAATAAGAATCTAGATTTAGTTTTTTTTCCGACAAAATTCTCAATCAGGACCCGGACTCCTGTTTCCCTTCCTCTCTCGGATTTTGTGTTATTATGGGATATTGACAGACGACTTGAGTAGTTCAGCCATTTCAGACTTTAGATATTTCAGTTCCCCAACGAACCATGCCTCGACAGCTTCTTTTCCTTTCAGTCCAGCCTAATATGTCCACAGCCTCCTTTCATTCTCCATCCAGTGCAGCTTCCCAAAGTCCAAGTCGGATAAATAAACAATATCTCCAATAAACTTGGCTCCCGAAAAAAACTTCTGGATTCTGATCAGTGCTCCAAATGGTTCCAAAAAGGAGTGCGGGGTCCCCTCAAAGGGCTTCACTCTGTCCTCATGGTGTCCTGTGCCTATACTGTCCCTAGATCAGATCTGAGTTATGATCCGTGGCTCTGAGTGAGCCTCACTGTCCCTGCTAGGATGCACAGAAGAGGAGGAGGAGGAAGCGAATAATATGTGATGTGGTCATGTCTCTGTTTCATTTTTTTCTTTTTACATGTTTCTATCTCACATTCTCCAAGTTGTTTGAACGGGATATTTCCTCTCTCTTTTCTCCCTCTCTTTCGTCTGTGCCCTTTCAGGTCCCTGTCCACAGTGGACGTCTTTGTGTGGCGGGAGAGCCCGGGGCAGCTGATGCCCAATTCTGGGTGCTCTTGGCTGGGGTCATCGTCTCTCACACTGGGCCTCTCATCAATGGGTCTTTGTAGCGGCCTCATTAAGGGTCGGCCCTGGGTTGCCGAGGCTCCCATAGACACACAGGGGGAAATAAACAGCGATATGGCCTGGATGGATGACTTGGAGCTTATGTAACAGTGGCAGGGAGGGGTGGGCGGCGGTGATAAGAGGACAGGGCGCGTGGGGTAGAGCGCTGATTGGCAAGGAGAGGGTTTGGGAGGGAGGTAGATGGGGCAGTGATTCAGTGAGGGAGGAAGGAAAGTGGAAGAAAAGAAGGGAAGCAGGGGGAAGAAGGATGTTGACGGGATGCCATGGAGAGGGCTTGTTTTTGTTTTTCTGGCAAGCGCTGGTGGAACGACCCCCGCTAGTCTCTGAGTTCACCAGACATAGAGGAATAAAGGACGAGGGCGACTGAGTCAGACACAGCAGAGGAAGTTTAATTGGGTTGTTACACCAAACAGGATATGACTATACTGTGTAGTAACAAGCTGTAAAGAGAGAGACTGTAAAGATGGCAGAAGATCTGAGAACAAGTTTTTCTCTACAGTACGTTGATTCGTTCAAAGCCACCCCACTGATCCAGGGTCCTTTTATTCCACATCTACCAGTGACATAAGATGCAAGGAAAGAACAGGCTCTGTAGTGACAAAGCCACACTCTTCCTTAAAGAGGCATTCCACCAATTTCACACATGAAGGTCAGTCATGTAGAGTTGGCATGTACAGTAGCACCCAGCCTGTGAAAACAGCTGTATGATGTCTTCTGTGGCTCTGGAGGAGTTTTATCAGGTCTGAGATAATGTCTCTGATGATGTCGCAGTGAGGATGCAATGTCTAAAATGTACAATAAGCATCAATTGCTTAAATTTTGACCATTTCTACATGTCTCTAGTGTTTCTCTAAGTGTTATGGAAATACAGTATTCTTATTTAAATTGGAATTCTTTCTGAATTTTCTCAAATGTTCTACTGTTAGGTGTGGATGAGTGTATATGCTTTATTTATTTGCAATTAAAGGAGGATTTACTGCAAAAGGGTTTATTCTCATCTGGCCAAACTATACGATGTACACAGCATTCTTTATGAGGCACATAAGGATTTGCTGTTACATCAATGTTAATACATGCATCTCTCTCTCTCCCTCCTTTTACCCCTCATGCTGTCTTCCGCCACTAGAACCGTATCTACATGCGCACACAGTGAAGAAACCATCGTTCATCAGGGGTTTTCAGCAGAACTTGAAGATGTTTCTTGATAAATCTTAACAAAACCCAGTTTCTGACATAAGAATTCACTGTTCTCCTTGAACCAATGGATTTTGATGCAACTCTATATCACTGACGTCCTAATCTGATGGTTATCTCTCCTCCTTTCTCTCCAAATCAAACCCCTTCACATATTTGGGTTTAATGTCTCAGGTAACATTTTTCACCATTTCTCTCTTCTCCTTCTTGCTTTAATTCTCTTTCTCAGCCTCATAGACGTCCAGTTCAATCTAATCTCTCCCCCATGTCCTCATCCGGCTCTCTTCCAAAGCCACATAGACCCAGAGTGCCAATGACCTTTGCCCTTTGACCTTTTCTTCTGTGTGAGGTCGACAAGAACAGCCACTCATCAGCCCTCGCATCAACTCCGCGGTCAGGAGCAGCGGGGTGCAACCAAATCTATTGCACGGCTGGGATTCTGTGCACACACGCACACACAGACACACACACACCATAATACACACCACTGGATGTTAACGACAGAGTGCTGGGATCCATCAGGCCTTTGTTGCCCTCA
Organism: Platichthys flesus; assembly: GCF_949316205.1. Lineage (NCBI taxonomy): Eukaryota > Metazoa > Chordata > Actinopteri > Pleuronectiformes > Pleuronectidae > Platichthys > Platichthys flesus. The sequence goes on along the minus strand of NC_084950.1, from coordinate 11,298,247 downwards.
GGAGGCTTCCCTGTCTTCCTGAAGTCGCTTCTAATGCTGTGAATGTGTAACACCACGCCATTAATAACTCCCTCTAATTCCAATCTGCATGCCACTCATGCATTATAAATACACAGGGTGGTGAAGATGGACAGTATATGGCCACTAAGACTTGTGAGGCAGGTGGCACGTGGAGTCTGGATGCAGTGAAGAGCGGAGAGAGCGGCAGGTAGCCCATCTAGAACAGCATTCTCCCATTAATGAAGAGCTTAGCCCCCAACAGAGAGGCGACACAGGACAGCGTGTCCCAGTGTGAGTTCCTCTTGGCACGGCTGGGGTTAAAACCCAGATTTCTGTGCGTAATCCAATGTATGTGTGTGTATGTGTGTGTCTGTGTGTGTGTGTGTTAGTGTGTTTGTGTGTGTGTGTGTGTGTGTGTATGTGTGTGTGTGTGTAAAGGTAGAGGAATGAATCACCACACCAGCCGTCTCAGAAAGAGCTAAAAATCACCTCACCTCACAGAAGCAAGAAACACATTATGCTCCATCACATGCTCACATGCTCTTACAAATGCACATATACAAGCGTATTACTGGGAAAAGAGGGAGTTTGAACTGTCAAGCTTCGGTTTCTGCGCTTGATTTATTTTAATATAAATATGGAAAAGAAACTCCTCTGAGTCCTATATAGTATATATTGATACATATAAAAACATGATAAATTGGAATAATTAACCAAATACTTAACATAAGAACTAGAATGACTCTCAATAGAGATGCCCAACAGACCCTGTATATTGCACATGTATATCATCTCCTAAATATGCATTTTCATCATGATTCATGCATTATTCACTGGAATATTGGTAAAAAAATTCAGAAGGGAAAAAATAAACAAACTTAGCATCCAGTCATTTGTTTAGATCCATGCCTGAATGTAATGGCTTCTATCTTGGCCCAAGTCCCACGTTTTGTGGAAATCTGTTATCTGTTGTGGTAATGTTTGCATATTCCTGTCAACAAACAAAACCATCAAACATACCAACAAACAGGGGAGAAAATCTAACCTCACCTACTATCTTTAGCTAAATATGAACTTCGCTACCTTGAGATGAATCAGTTTCAAGCAGTCACTGTCGGAAGCGTTCTTCCATCTCTCTTCACCGCCGCTCTCCGCCTGCAGGTCGACCGTCTCCGTGACCACGTAAGCGACGAGAACGCCGGGGTGGTGGCAGCAGCTCAGACTTTGCATCACAGTACTGGCCCTAGTGAGCCCCTGTGATTCCGATTCATGGCGGCAGAGAGAAAACTCTTTAAATCTCACTTTGAGCAGGAGTACACAGGACGTGGGTCTGGGTGAGACTGATTGATCGTGATGTCCACCTGGCTTGGAAAGTAGGGATGTGTGCTAATCAAGATGTGGGCAGGCTTCCAATTGGTACACACACACACACACACACACACACACACACACACACACACACACACAAAAATAGTATCTATTCCAGACATGTTGATAAAGCCTCTTAGGCACCTGTTTGCAGCTAAAGGGTTTACTGCCAGTCTTATACACTGGGCAGGCAGGTGTTAAAGTCTGCATGTTTGCAACGAAGGCAACACAGTGCACGTTATCTGATCCCATGTCTGCCAAACAACCTCAAATGGCTTCTTTGACTCGCTCTACTCCCGGTTATTATCCCTTTTGTTGCCCTTTCCTGTCTGAATGCGTTATTATAACCAAACACGTCCTGTAGCTGCCTGTCATTATATTTATCTTCTCCCTGACAGTTGTGCCGTCTTTTACAGCTTTCTTCATTTCCTCTCGTGCGTCTCGTTCCCTCGGCCTCGAGTGATGAAGGACAGCGCGGTGCAGATAAAAGGGATTCTGCTAAGTCATTCTCTGCAGCACTCGTACAAATCGGAAATTTTGCTGTGTCACTCTGCACCCCAAATATGTCACTGCACATTCCAGTGAATGGCTCTCTGTTGTCTCTCTCCCTCTCAGCGTTTGTGTGTGTGTGTGTGTCTGCATAGAAACTTCTACAAAAGCCCCTGTGAGGATAGAGTCAGGTGCGCTCTCCTATCTTATGTCATTCATGCTGCAGTGAAAGTCACCTTGGACTTTGTAGCTGGACCCATTCATCCTCAGCCCAGAGTAGAAATGTTCTTGGATGTACTCGAGTAAAAGATTTACAACACACGAGATATGTAGGACTTTCACAAAACAAATACACGCACCTTCCACCTTTGCTAACTTGCTCGGAGCCTTTACGTCTGTCCTCCCTGTCCTACATACGAGCCTCTCACCACAGGGTGAGTGTGTCTGAGAGGCACTGAGCAGACAGAATGCGACAGAGGCATATTTTCGTGGCTGGTTGTATAAAGGCACTGGATTGAGTCACGCTTCAGCATTTTCTGCCCCAGTAAACTTAGCCCACTTTACCCAGCGCCGAGGAGACTTCCCAGTCGATTGCCATGCACAGAAATAGACACGGGAAGACGCACACGTACCCAGCAACACCGCTAAGTGGATGAGAAAACATTGTTTCCTTAACACTGATTTTTACAATTAACACTCTGGTGAGCAGGCACGCATGTCTGCTCAGTGTTTATGAATTACTCTAGCGTGCAAATGGCACACTCACTTTGACTTAGCATCAAGAAATGCACGTGAGACTCGCGACCCCAAAGACCACCTACGATTAGGAATCTGATTTGTAGCCCTGTAAGCCTTAAATCTTTGATGATACGCCTAAATATTTTATATTTACAGACCAGATCATGAGGGGAAATGGGTTATACATGATCGTTCTCCCGGGGGAAACACTGGGATACTGGGAAAAAGAGGGGAACATGGGCTAACATATGTTGATGTGTGTGTCTATGCGTGTGTGTGTGTGTGTGTGTGTGTGTGTGTGTGTGTGACTACTTTTTAATAGTTGGCAGAGAATATGAAATGGATCACTGCCCTATATTCTGATGATTTACATATTGATGCTTGTTTGTAGTCAGACCTGCAGTCTAATTATTGTCTCCAATTAATCTATCCCCATGTCTTTGGACTGTGGAGGGAAGCTGGAGTATCCAGAGAAAACCGACCAAGAGGACATACAGTACAGACTTCATGCAGAATGACCCGGGTCGAACCTTCTTGGTGTTCTCACTTATGAGTTATCATTTTCTCTAAATAACTCATTAATGCAGCAGAATGGTGAGATTGTTGGCACTGTTGCTTCAAAGTAAGAAGGTATTCGGTTTGGACGGGGTCTTTCTGTGAGGAGTTAGCGTGTTTTCATTGTTTTTTTCTTGTTTCCTCCTTGTGGTTGTATAGTCGTCCTGTGAAACACACCGGCGACCTGTCTTTCGCTCATTGTCCGCTAGGATTGGCTCCAGCTCCCCCATTGATGATGGATAGGTGGAACTAATTGATGATTTATTCCATGAAATATCAGAAATAAGTTAAATGCCTGCAATAGTTTCTCAGAGATAAAGACGAGAACTCAAATTGCCTGTTTTCGAAACCAACAAACATAAACTTACACAATTTACAGAAGACCTTGAAAAATCTGATTTGTCATCCTTTCAGTTGGATTCTGACGGAAAATCTGATGAGCCGTTCTGAAACTGTAGCTGACAACTGAAAACCCATAAACTAATGTAAGTCTTCCTGTGTTTCTCACACTCGAGCACAAGTGTTTTCATCGCTCAGACATTTGCCTCCGACCCATTTGTCTACATGCAGGATGCAGCTGTGCACAAAGCCCTCGTAAACCTCTCGGCTCTTCATAAGAAGACAATTCTCCTTCTTGATGGACAATGAATCATTGTGACAAGCAAACCACAAAAAGAAAAGTATGCGCACAAACAAATGAAAAGTTCAAAGAGGATGCACCTGTGCACACCGTGTCAAACACACACACACACGCACACACACACACTCACAGACTCCCACACACACACACTAAGTAAAACCTTAATTTTCTTGTTAACCTACTCATTCTATGATCCACAACACACGTGCATGTTTTCTCCCAGGAGCGCAGTAACCCAAGCCAGACGGTGCCAGCTCCACTCCTTGCTGCAGGCAGCAGACTAAGCTGCTTGTTACTGTACAGATGGGGCCCTGCACCTATGACAGGTGCCGCAGCTCCTCCACTGCCTCACAAACCAATGACGAACGTCGGCCAAATGACTCAGGCAGAGTGTCTTTGTTAACATGGGAGAGGAGGAGGAGGAGGAGAGGAGCCCTCAGGGTTCTGGGAGAGAAAGATGTAATTTGAGTTGATCATCTCCACCTCATGACTTTACTTGAGGCCATCACTGCCATCTTTGTAAGTAAAAATGTAACATCACAACAATGCAGTAGTTGAGTTTATTGTTTTCTTTTCAGTCTGCAACTGTTTCTCTCTGTCTAAATGTCTGCATAAACCATGGAATCAAAGAAGGATCCAGAGAGGGAGTGGGCTGACCGAGCAGAGCCAGACTGACCCCCCCCTGGGGCCACAGCCCCCACTGGGATTCCCTGTTTATGAACCAGTGCACCTCCCATCTTCCTCTAGCCTTTGTCCTTGCTGCAACTCCAAAAAACGATGTGCAGTGACTGACAGGGCTTGATCAGTCAGAGGGAGCTAAGGTCCGGTCCCTTGGTATTTACCATTTATTTACATTCGGCTCCTGTTATTGCCATGGGAACAGAGGAGCTGCAGGCGACACACCAGGGAGAGGAGGCAAAACAGAGAGACAAATGAAGGTGGAGGAGGATTTGGTGGGGAGGGAACATGGAGGCATATCCCACATAATTGCCCCTCCAGTAGACAGCAGGGGCAGCGATGGCCAACTCATGATGAACTCATGATTAATAATCAAGTGGAGCCTTTAACATATGTTTCCTTCCTTTCTCTATGCCCCCCCCATGTCCTTCCCTCTATCCTTGTCATTTTCACTTTTCCCATTTCTCATGATTTCCCATCTTTTTGTCTTTCCCCCGCTCGATGTCTCCTTCTCGAGCAGCAGGAGGAGCGGGATAAGGTCATTAATTATACATGTTACTGTTTCCTTGTCACAAAACACAGACACAGACACACTCACACACACACACACACACACACACACACACACACACACACACACACACACACACACACACACACACACACACACACACACACACACACACACACACACACACACACACACACACACACACACACACACACACACACACACACACACACACACAGACACACACACACACACTCTCCTCCTTCCCCACCTGGTCCCCTCCACTGGCCTGTGTGTTTGTGTGTGTTTGTGTGTGTTTGTGTGTGTTTGTGTGTATGTGTGTGTGTGATGACAGATAAGAGCAAGTGTGAAGTTGCCCAATAAAAGCTTGGTGTTTATTGGGGCCAAACGTCCATCAAGCACATACAGACACATAGACACACACGCACACGCTCACACACACACACACACACACACACACACACACACACAGCAGCAGCAGCAGCAGCAGCAGGGCCACAGACCACTGCTCATTAGAGCTGAAGGTCTCCACTTATTGGCTCGATACATCAGATAGAGCACGGCCGGGAGGAGGCCGGTTGCATCTAACAGCCAATCATCTGAAGCGATGTCAGGAGTTTTTCTCTTTCAGCTCTCATACACTTTACTGAGGGACTCACAGAAAGAAGTGCAGACACAGATACAACAGCAAGGCCTCGAGGACTCGCTCTCCCTCAATGAATGACTGACATGGACATGGACACTGAAGTACTGAGGCTCACGATATAAGGAAGCTCTGGGAAAGGCAAGGGAGTCCCATCGCACAGCGCTCTCTAGTGTTCAAAGTCTCACACAACATCTTATTGGGAAAAGACTCCACAAACACGCTATCAGAGACGGCTCATGAAAGAAGAATTAAAGGGACGCGTAACTCATTTATAAGAGGTTCAAACAGACTTTCACACAGACAAACCGGTAGAGCAGATCAACGCTCACACAGAGACGGTTAACAGTTATGTTGCAACATGGCGGTTTAGGGTTTGATGCCTCTGGGAATCAACAAACTTATTTCCCACAAAAAGTTACATAACCATTTACAAAGCACTATCATTTGGAAACTCTTTGATAGTGAGGAGTAATAATAACCTGCTCCCAACTGCACCCACTTGAGGACAAGTATGATGACATTCCATGTAAGATTGATGGTGCACTGAATAAAAGGGGTCGGCCTCTTCTTTATTATCTGCTTTAGCTCTATCTACTATTAGGCACTTCCTTGGTTTTGTTCCCCAATGCAAGAGTTGACATGTAGCTTTAATTATATCCTGCATGTGGTAAAAACAAGCAAAGTGTCTAACGTTGAAAAACAGTTTCAAAGTCTAATGGTATTTCATATTAGAGGGTTGTTTGCATATGAGAAAAAACAATTTTCAGGATCCCTAAATGTGATATCAAATCTATATGAGTAGGATCCATTTCTTTATAAATGGAAACAATACCCTCAACATGTGTATGAGACAACCCATGCCTCATACACACACATGCATTTTTTAAATCGCTGCTCGTACAAACAGAGCAGATAACAACATCTGCTCCTGAAAAACAGACACATCCACATACATACACCTCTAGACACATATTAATGGCCCTAACTGCAATGGCAGATGCTCACATCTGCTCAGAATAAGACACACACACACACACATGTGCATGCACAAACAAACACACACACACACACACACACACACACACACACACACAGGGATGAGTTATAAATCTGAAACATGCCACATTTAATTGTTTTAACAAGAAGTAATGGGAGCACAGAGGGTCAGCAAGACTATCAGGATGATGTAAGTATTCCTCGGAGGATGGATGAGCATCAAATCTGGCAACCTTGATTTCATACTTGGGTTTAATGCAGCGTGAGGGCAAGGTGATAATAGGATACCTGGCAGCCGCTGTCGAGTGTACGGACCTGGTGTCAAGACAATAGGTGTCAAATAAAAACACACTGTGCTACACTTTGTTAATGAGGCAAGAAAGAGGGTAAGCCCCTGATGATAGAGAAGCAAATTTTGAAATGACCTTGAGCGCGTGCAGACACATACTGGAAGCACTCCCCTGATATGTGCCTCTTCCAGACAGAAACATTTATTAAATGCATGCTCCCCATCCCTGCGTTTCCCCAAGAAGAAGCCCCCCCTAATAAGATCACTCAAGCAGGAGGATATCGGTAATCTGCCAGTGGTGTCATGGACGACTGCTCAGAAAATCATGCTTCCAACAGCTTCCAAGATTCTCCTCCATCCTCCATGTTCAATTTGCCACTCTGAGCATATTTATTCCTCTACCTCCATGGCACCTTCACCTACACCATCTCTCATTCTACCTCTTACTTTGCCCCCATCCACCCATCTACCAACCCATTCTTCTAGCGGCTCTGTACATGCTTGCCCAGGGCTTCGCTGCTGGGAGCCTGAATCGACAACATCGTAAGACTGTCTGGTGGCAGACTGGAGCTGAGGAGACGCTATGGAGTTTGCAAATTGACCGGTGTGTCTGTATGTGTTCAGGGTGTGCACATTTGGTGTTTGTATTGCACGTGTAATATTGTAAGTCTATATAAGGAGAAGTCCCAAGTATCTCTTACAGTCCAATGTAAACCATGTGCATGCTGTTTGCACTGATGACTGATATAAACTGACAGATTTCCTTATTATTGCCTTTATCTTTTGCTATTTTGTACCTATTAAGGTGCACAATCGAAGCGCAGATGTATTGCAAAATTATATTCTGAAGAGATTGTCTTCTTGATGCAATAATGCCAGTATTTGAATGGTGGCTTTCACAGTTTTCCCCCCTCTGTTCTGAAGAGGCCACTTCCCTCTGCACTGCAGTTTCTGAGGCTGCTTACTCCCTCTGTTGGCCTGGGGAGGATGTAGACCTCTGAAGTGCATCGAGTCACAAGTTCCCTCTTTTTTGCCTGCCAGCGAGCAGCTTCATCACATGTGGAGCTCCAAGTGATCAGCTCTGAATGAGGGCCCCAAATGTTTAGCCATCAGCAGATACAAAGAGATCATCCTTTCTGGATCCCTGCCACCTTGCAGTTTCACTCTCAGGAGCTCCCTGCATGCTTTTATTTTCCCTCTTTTCTGTCTTTCTTCTACGAGAACTCACCTTTCTCTCCCTCCCCTCAGCGCAGTGATGGCACCAGTCAAGGTCTTGGTTGACCAATCAAATTCGAAGGATTCCTTCTACTGACTGCCGTGGGGCCTCCTCGCTCTCTGCTCATGCAAAGAGGTCACAGTTCAGAGCCCCAGGGGACGACGTATGGCGATGGAGGCGAGTAATGGTGGGTCGTTTGTGGAGGCTGAGGTGAAAATGGCAGAATAAAGGGAGGAGGAAAGATGCATGAGACTGAAAGAGATAAGGAGTAATGGCTAATAGGTTGAGGGGAGGAAGGAGGCTGCTATTCCCTTAATGAACGTATGTGTATGCGGGAAAAATTGTCTGATATGGAGATGTAGTGATAGGATGATGTATGATACATGTGCAATGCAGGGTCACCCTTTGTCGCAGGGGTGACACGACTGATCCCCTGCTCGTTCATCAAAGATGTCCGAGTGTGTGTGTGTGTGTGTGTGTGTGTGTGTGTGTGCAATTATATTCCAGGATGAGAAAGCGTAATTGCAATTCCTCTTATTCTCTGAAGGCTAACAGCAGTACAGGGAAAAAATAATCGGGAGGCGGCAGCCCCTTAAGAGTGTGAGGTTTCCACATTGACTACACACACACACACACACACACCCACAAATGCATTAACTGAAGTATTGTTGACATAATTACAACGCTCATGTTTGTTCTGCTGCGTATCTTTGCACTTTGACACTTGACTAATTCCCCCCCCCCCCTTCCATCTTTCAATCGCCTTTCTTGGAGAATAATTTCAACATGCCTGTAGTTTGATGGCAGCCAATGAAGTGGAAAATCTGCACCCCCCCCCCCTGTTTCCATGACTACGACTAACATTAAGTGCATCGCCGGTCGGCTCCTCTGGTCGCTCAATTGTGCTCTGATTGATCTCATCGTTCGGGCCTCTTCAAGGGGACAAGACCACATTTGACATGCTTGACACAGCCGTGCGCTCTCTAACGCGTTGACACACACACACACACACACACACACACACACACACACACACAGGCTCAAAAACACCCTCAAACCCACAGGATCAGAGATGGTGCACGGCTGACAATCAGCGAGGCTTCACCAAACGGGGGAAAGTGGAGATGTGCGGCAGAAAGAAAAAGATTCAAACAGGGACATGTGGGAGTAGCTCTCTCTCTCTCTCTCTCTCTCTCTCTCTCTCTCTCCCTCTCTCTCACTGGCGTGCGCTGATGTCATCTTCAGTAAAGCAGCAGTTCTGCTCTTTGTCTGTCTCTGCTGTATCGAGATACTGAAACTAATAAAGCTAATAGACACTATTACGTGGAATTAGCTTTGTACGAGCTGTATCAGTTTCACCTTATTCAATCAGCAAAACCAAATCATGATTATACCCCTATTATCACGCAGATGCAAAGATACATAATAAATGAAAAAGCATGCTTTCTTCCAGTTGGTTTATATATATTTATATTTTAAATTAAATCACAGTAGACGTGAATACATTTGCAAAATCAAATCCATTGTTGCACTGTCCCTGATACCGACTATACCCTTGACAATGTACTTATTAGGCTCCGGTGACAGCTGGGAGATGGTGCTCTACATCCAATCAGTGTGTGTGTGCGTGTGTGAGTGTGTGTGTGTGTGTGTGTGTGTGTGTGTGTGTGTGTGTGTGTTAGCAGGTGCCCCATGTACTTCCAGTCACAAGACCCCGCCCCCTGCTGCTTACTTTGGCCTTTAAATGCTGCCAGCCGACCTGCTGTGCATTGCATGCGTGTGTGTTTGTCTGAGTGTGTTGCCAAAGGCAGTTCCACCTTGTGCTGCAAATCCAAACCTCACCAGCTTTTGCCTTTCTCTCCTAATTATTTTCATCCAAGCTGCAAGGCGGTTGGCTGCAGGGACCAGAGCGTGGTCACTTCCCCCTTGGCTGTTTCATCCTCCTCGCCGTGCGGAGACGGTGATAAGTGTGTGTGTGTGTGTTGTTACGCCATTCCTTAATGCAATAAATATGTGCTTGTGGGCGAGTGTGCATGTATGTCCAAGTGCTTGGCCATTTCTGTAATGGCTCCATCTGTTAGGGGGCAGCTGGAACCACAAACACACACACACATACACACTCAGAGAGGGGACAGGCAGTGACACTGTGCAGAAAGAGCGAGCGAGCAATCAGATAAACGACAGGAGTGAGAGAGGAGGAGCAGAGGAGCCTCTCTGATTAGACTGATAGAGCATCGACAGGGTTAATCTCTTGATAACTACTCCCTATTGATTTGCAAACACATGAGAGGAGTTGATTGGAGCTGATACACGTGCACACGTACACACACCAACACACACACACAAGCCGTAGTCACACTAACTGATGTTTACATGATGTGACTTATATGACAGTACACATCCTCAGGAGGAAGACTTATGTGGAGCTGGAGCTCAGTGTTCTACTTATATGCATATATAATAAACAGCTGGGGAACTTGTGCTTTACTATGTTGTGTATGTGTGTGTGTGTGTGTTTGTGTGTGTGTGTGTGTATGCATGTCTTGATCTGATCTTTCTCTCCCATATTTCCAGAAGAGATATTATACAATAACAAGTAGCGCACTTGAGCAAAGTTCGTGGAGTGAAAAGAACAAATCAGCCACTTCTCTCAGACTCCCACAGGATTACTTTGCTCTCTCTATATTCTGAACGCACTGTGTGTTTGTGTTGACCTGATTTTCCATTTCATGTAACTACACGCAGGATAACACAGACGCACAACTCACTGGCGCTTGTTTTATTTCATTTTCCTGCTTCACTGCCCATTACTGTCATTTTAAATAAAGAAATGGAGAGGAAGAGCAATACAAAGGGCCGGGATGAAAAATAGAAAATGTGCTTGAGCGAGGTAAAAAGGAAAGGGAGCCGAGTGGAGACACGAGTACATCTCTTCCACTTAAGTCCAGTAGATAGCCTACGTAGCCATCTCAGCACTATTTTCCCATTTTTAGTGAACTGCAGAAAAGGAGGGGTGCAGCTCTTACAAGCGTCTGCTCTTCCATGCCTGCTATCTTGGGTTGAGGTCACAGTTAGTGGAAACCTGAAACAGGACATATAATAAGTCAAGAAGGAATTGATTCTTTCCTCTTTTTTTGTCTTTGGACACGTGAAAGATACTGGGGCAAAAAAAAGAAAATCAAAACCTCAAAATATATAAATGGGATGCTGCCACTTCTTTTAGATCAAAGGTAAAGAGGATAAACATTTAAAGTCGTTTTTCTCAGATTTGTTCCAGACCCTGACATTTCTCTGGGAAGTCACCAACAGTTTGTATATCAGAGGTTTGTTTCTCTACATTTCTCAACTCTGCCGCTGTTTACAAGGCAATTGAAAGATTGGATGAAAAATCTCAAATCAAAGCTGCCATTTTCCTCCAGTTCCTCTCTATCTTTTATTTCAGGGGGTGAGAAACATTACATTATGCGGTGTTAAACTTTGACAGACTCCTGCACTGGCTCATCTGGCTGTGATTCATTCACATACATCTACGAAAGTGACTTTGATGCCCAAATCTGAGATAGGCAGATCGACTGCGGGGCATGTGAAGCTCAATGTGGCTGATGAAGATAAATGCAAAAGTCATTTAGTCGCTGAAAATGAGTCCCACAGCTCCTGGGCAAATCTGGCCATGGTGGCAGACAGCACAGATATAGCAGGCTTGATTTGGCGCCACATCTTTTGAAGCCAAGTCTATCTCCAAACAGCCCGCTAACTCTCCTCTTTGGATTAGATCATGGGCCGATGTGCAAATACCAATTACAGGGCTCATATTAACTGCCAAAGAAGCGGTGAGGGGCCGACAGACAGGCAGATGGGCAGGTGGGCAGACAAACGGGACGGAGAGTTGTGAAAGAGATGTGCACCCTCTTTTGTTTTCAAAGCAATACGTGTGTGCACATATTCCACAGGGGAAAAAGAATAAAAGGGGCCAAAACTACAGTGAATAAAAGAGCAGAGGAAGAAATGTGAATTGAAAGGGTGAAGGAGGAGAGGTGAGCGGAGAGAAGCATGTGTAGGCTCCCATTATTGTCGTGGGAGTTTCAGCTAATTCTATTTGTTGGAATATGATCAAACATTAAAAATACATGCAAATTTGTCGGAGGATGCAGAGGGCATATATTTATTCTTAGGTCTGTACTGGTGGTAATAAAACTTCAAGGAGGAAGGGAGGAATGTATAGGAAAGAGGAAGGTTCCTTAATTATATGTCCTGAACAGGAAGAAAAGGAGGAATAAGAACAAACAGAGACTAAAAAAACTGTGAATTTTAGGTTTCTGAGCTGATGTTAAATTGGTGCGATGTTTCACAGTTAATCCAACATTACATTTGCGTCTGAATATGGTCAGAAATGTTAATGGCAGTCAGAAAATCACTCTCCCCTACAGCAAAAGGTTAAATCATGCCTTTTATGAATATCAAAAAGACCATTACAGCCTCTCTATTACAGTACTCCCTCTCCAACACATTACATCGGCCTATATTAATCACTATTCTCAAACATTAAGGTTTTCATTTCAAATCTCAGCCTGGGGGAAGAAACTCTACAGGGTCCATTACTGTTCACTATGAACAGGGTTGGGAGGATTCAGACCCCCACCTCCATATGATGAAGGTCTCGACGGACAGACTGAATCTCCAACCCTGAACAGAATTGGACTTAGTTTCATCTAAAGTTGTCTGAGAAAGAGCTGTCACAGATTATCGTGGAGGAGGAAGGGTCGAACAATTAAAAATCTGCAAAATTTGGTACCACAATTTGACGATATGCATGTAATTTGCTAAATCTGGGGCGTGCTGCTACACAGCATAGACACAGGACCACTGCTTTTGCACACGAGTGAGACGACTAGCTGACAGTGGGAAGCTTCATAATCTTTCTCATCATCTCGCATTGTGCTGAATCACACCGAGGCACCGCAGCATAGCAGTGATCACATCGCATTAATTAGCGCTTCATATGCAGCAGTCAGTTCATGATGATGTGTGTCCATCAGCCTCAGTGATGCACGTCCCTACAGTCAACACAACAATCACTAACACACACACACACACACACACACACACACACACACAAACACACACATAAAGCCTTTTTCTGTGTGGACACAAATAATCACTGTGAGACACATGTTGTACTTTGATGAAGCAAAAACCCCCACCACACAGACATTGGCTGTGTTTAACAAGAACAATAGTGAATTGACACTTTTAGACATTCACCCGATTCACTGCTGAGACCAGTTCCTCCCTTGCACCGCTGTTCTCCGCTCTGTCCTTCTCTATCGTAAATCAAAGGGCCAGTGGTTTGTACTGAAGGGAGATGGGCACCACTCTGAAACACAGAGTCATTCAAAGACACCCTTGTTAATCAGTGCAAGGGCACACACACACACACACACACAGACACTCACACACAGACACACACACACACACACACACACACTGCATGCAAACTGTAACTCTATTTCAGGTTTCTGCACAGCGGTAACATTTGTCAGTACTATCTGAGACCTGCTGTGTCTCCCACTCACACCCAGCATTCTGCCTGGCGCCCCTAGCAACGCCGGCAGCTCGGAAACTTCCCAGCTCAAGTTCCAGCATCACCACGGTGATGTGCGGCAGGGACTGATTCATTTCAGCAGACTGCCGGCTCGCAGGACAGACTGCATCTGCCCCGTGTGCCATCCTGGTGCTGCTGTCCTGTGGAGGAAAACAGGAGAGTGCCCTGCAATCCCCATGGTAACCTACCCGCGTCCTCATTGGAGACAGTAGTCCCTCCATGGCTGATTGGATTGGTTCTGGTGGGCTCGGGTCCCCACGGCTGTGTCAGTGTATTATCCCAGTCTGCGAATAGATCCTGTTAGAAACGCTGTCTCATCCTCAGAGCGAACATCTCCTCCACAACGCAGCTCCCTACCCACCCAGAGAGCCGGGCGAACTGACAGGCACACAGAGAGAGTCTGTGTGTCTGTGTGTGTGTCTGTGTGTGTGTGTGACTGTCACACACAAACACACACACACACAGCGGGGAGCAGGAGGAGCGAGGGCAGAGCCAAACTTCCAGTGCTTCTCCCTCTTCCACCGACCTGTCAGTTGGTCTGTGATCTTCCTCTACAAAGCACTGTGGTTTCAATGTGCAATGTCCATGGACGGCCTCTCTCTCTCTCTCTCTCTCCCCCTCCCTCCCTCTCCTTGGCTTCTTTTTCTCCCTCTCTCCCTCTCTTTGCATGTCCCCTTCTCTCTCCCTCTCCCCTCGGTGCCTCCAGCTACGTTTGTTCCCCTCAATGTGGCAAATGATTGCAGGTCTTTTCTTTCTCGTGGTACAGGTCTCCTCCTCTCTCTCTTCCCCTGCTCACACCCTCCTCTGTCTCTCCTGTTCTCTCTCCCTCCATCCCTTCATCTTCTCATCCTCTCAGCCCATACTGCTTCGTTTTCCACTCCTCCAGCTCACTGTCAACTCCTAGTTCCCGCCCAAGCTCCTGACCGGGGGGGTCAAGCAGAAATGTACATTTATAGTGTGGGTGTGTGAGAGAGAGAGAGAGAGAGAGAGAGAGAGAGAGAGAGAGAGAGAGAGAGAGAGAGAGAGAGGAGAGGGCACTCACGGGTCCACTATTGTCTGGAGGGACAATAGTGGCTCTTAATCGCCTAGCAACCTGATCACCCTCACCCTTCTCTTTATAGACAAGACATGAGTCACCCTCTCAAACACTCACACTCACACACACAAGCACACACACACACACACACACAGACACACGAACACACGCACACACACACAAACCGTGATCCTACTTCCCGCACATACCCACATATGCTCACACGGCTGAAGCTGCACCATAACCTACTGTTTACATTCACAACATGTGACAGGTTACCATGGCCGCCCCATTGTAGGCTGCTCCAACAGTGTTTGGATGTCAAAAGGTTTCTGGTTTTATTTCAGTGCAATAGATTAAACCATTAAACACAGACTGGACATGGAAGAGGTGAGGCTATACCACCAGGATCTGCATCTCCATGTGTGTGTGTGTTTGTGTTAAGTGTGTGTCAATGTCCTCCCTAAGTGGACACAACACAAGGACAAATCATCACCTCTGCTCTGAGCTGCATCTTGCCGTTGCCATGGCAACAATGCCCGTTGGGTTCGGAGCACTGGGAGGCGGTGAGACCATTAAGGAAAGGAGAGAAATAAATAAAAATAGGTACATGCCTGTTGCCTCTCTCAGTCGCAGCGGGGGGTGGGGGGGGGGTGTAAAGACATGAGTGGTTCATGTCTGATCACTGTAACTGGCCTCACTGCCTGGACACCAAACGCCAAACGTAAAACCAAAAGTGTTTACGTTTAGCAGGCCTCCTCTGTGTTGATCACACAAAATAAATTGTGTTGACCAAACTAATGGGCATTAATGCTCATTACCGTTACACTCATGTTCATTATACACCAGTTAGTAACAGGAACCGTCCTTAAATACTAATTCACAAATAACTAGAATAGCACTCACAAGACTGTTATGTACGGTGGCCCTGAGAGCTCAACGAACAGCAACTTAAGAAAACACATGCAAGTTGACAAAACACATGCAAGTTGACAAAACACAAGCAAAGTAAGAAAACATCTCCATCAATTTCACAACACAACACAACACATTACAGAAACGTGCAGCAAATAGTCACACGCGCTGCAAATAGACACACGCGCTGCAAATAGACGAACGCGCAGCAAATAGAGGCGACAACACAACGGAAGTGTTTCCAGAGGACAGCTAAAAGGGATGGACATAGGAGACACTAAAACGTCCAATACACCATACAATTTCGGTTCCGCACAGGGGTTGTCATCCCGCGGCTCTGGAGCCGAACGCGGCTCTTCAGCCCCTCTACAGTGGCTGTACTGTACAGTGTTGTGCATATGTTTCGCGATCGCTGAACTTAACGAATCAGTTTTCATATTATTAACGTGAACGTAACGATGAACGTGATTAAACGTCACGTTCATTTTTTAAATCATCATCGTATCAGGCCCTCATGAAATACCAGGAGCGGGCGTGGGTGTGTGTGTGTGTGTGTGCGCGTGTGTGGCCAGCGCACCGGGGCTCCGACCCCGCCCACTCGCTCGGAGAGAGCCACAGTGAGCTCTGAAGATGGTCCGATCTAGAGACATGCCGTCTTCTCCTGTTAAACTGAATAAGAAGCGCTAACAAGCAAGCCCCTGTTTGTGAGGAAATGTATTGTCCATAGTGAGCAGGGGTTTGAAACCTTTACTATCAGAAGAGACATTTTGCCCCCTCTTCTGAGCGAGTGGGCGGGGTCGGTGCCCCGAGACCCGAGACCGGTCAGCCAGCTACACACACACACAGACACAACACACAAACACCCGCTCCTGGTATTTCATGAGGGCCTGATACGATGATGATTGAAAAAAAGTGACGTGACGTTCAATCACGTTCATCTTTACGTTCACGTTAAAAATATGAAACGTGATTCGTTAAGTTCAGCGATCGCGAAACATATGCACAACACTGTACAGTACAACCACTGCAGAGGGACTGAAGAGCCGCGTTCGGCTCCAGAGCCGCGGTTGCCGAACCCTGTGCGGAACCGAAATTGTATGGTGTATTGGACGTTTTAGTGTCTCCTGTGTCTATCCCTTTTACCTGTCCTCTGGAAACACTTCCGTTGAGTTGTCGCCTCTATTTGCTGCGCGTTCGTCTATTTGCTGCGCGTTCGTCTATTTGCAGCGAGTGTGTCTATTTGCAGCGCGTGTGTCTATTTGCAGCGCGTTTCTGTAATGTGTTGTGTTGTGTTGTGAAATTGATGAAGATATTTTCTTACTTTGCTTGTGTTTTGTCAACTTGCATGTGTTTTCTTAAGTTGCTGTTCCTTGAGCTCTCAGGGCCACCGTAGTTATGGGCCTTCAGACACATAACAGTCCAAAAGTTTCATGCAAATCCAATCTGGATTTTTTTAATCTTGCTTTCAAACCAATCAACCAACAAACACATGGACAGAGGTGAAGACATGACCTCCCTGGCAGAGGTAACAAAATCTTACAAAAACGCTTTCCATAAGCTTCCCATAGCAAAACAGGTGGTTGAGCCATCACCGTGCAGTAAAGCAGCAATATCTTTAATGAATCCACTCATCAATTAATTAAACCATAGTGTTGTGGCTAAACATCCGTAAAGAGAACATCAAGGGTCTGAGGCTGGTAAAGTGTGTGTCTGTGATCAGTGGCTGTTACACCATCACATCACATTAATATTGCACTGATGAAAACGCAGACTGGCCTGGGCAACTCAGACGTCTCTGCTAAGGTGTTGTCAAGCTGCAACCACTGATGTGACATCACGCATGACAACTTTACGTCTTAATATTTAATTGAACAGCCACAGAACGGCACGATCACAGACAAGAGCTATAAACTGAAACACTGCTCAGGGGCCGAGGAGGTGAAATCTGATGTGGTACTTCATTATCACCGAGCTAATTAACATCTAATTAATGCAACCTCCATGAACAGGGTTTATAGGCATGTGTTTCATTTATAAAGCATATTTAAACAGGGCCTTTCCCGAGAGAGAACGCTCCACGATCCACTTCACATCAGCCTCTTCACACAGAACACAGCCGTCAGACCATGTGATTTGTAGCACAGCTCTCACACAAACACACACACACACACACGTATTGACAAAGCAAAAATTGGATGAGTGCTGCCGAGCTCTCTATAGGGGGACAGTGGGAAGAGTTTAAATCTCCTTATTCAGCTGACCTCTGACCTCAGTGCTGTGATTGACCCAATGAAATCATGAAATGAAAGTGATTTCAAATAAGCCCAGAGCACCTTTGCCCCTCACAATTCCCTGAATGCCTTTTCTCATTTCTCTTTAAGCAATTTCTTCCATTTTGCAGTTGGTTTCCGCTGTTTTCCTAAATTTGGCTGGAATATATATTGCTCCTTTAGCATGGCCGCCAGACGACGGACTATTTTGTCTAAGGGTGAGTCGAGGTTGGAATTGTGCGTTTTACTTCAACCAGCGTTGATGTGCATGTGTCTGCCAAGCCACAAGTAACATACGGCGTCATATATCATCATCGAGCCACGCTGCCGACAGTGAACGTTAAGCTGTCAGCAAATCGCACACATATGCACGCGTAAAGCACACATGCACACACAAACACACACACTCACACACAAACATACACACACACACACACACCCCTTGTCCCTGCCCCCAACCCTTCCAGCACATAGCCATACATAAAGGAATGGAATGGGTGGATGTGGTGTAGGGGGGGTGATAACCATTACAATCACGGGACAATACTGCACAGCGCACTGCAATATACTGCACATTGCCCTTAAACCCATCCCCACCCACTCTGTCTCCCCATCCCCCTTTCTCCCATTACCCTCACCTCCTCCTCACCCCTGTCCCTGATGCCTCAGCTGGACCCCCAAATGAATCCCTTGAGTTTTTACATCACGCAGTGAATTTGAATTGACACACGTTGGTCAGAGTGTGCTTCTGATTTATTGCTCTTACTCCTTGTGGGCCTTATTTACTTTCTTTTTCGGATTTCTGCAGAATTCAATTATTGCGGCTCTTCTTTCTTGCTCATGCAGGCAGATGATCATGTTGCCGTATAAACTGCGTTTGCACCGAGCCACATCACAGACAAATGTGAAAATGGTGTGTTATTTTCTCTGTTTTTTTATTTTTTTTTCGACTGAGAACTGCAATTACGCCGCAAAAAGCAGACGTCCAATGTGCTGCGGTAATTAGCCGCTGCTCAACAGAATGTAACTCCATGGGGGAAACAAAGGAATGAATTGCAATGATTACAAATTAAACTACATCACAGCAAGAGAAGGTGCATAAGAGGTTCTCTTCTTTCTTTTCGAGCTGCTCTAGCTCCCTTGCATGGTCAAGTCATTGTGTCTTTTAATCTGCTATCCCATCTGCCATCATTGCTGCTCCAATACTCTTCTGCTTATTAAGGGATGGCACCACTTTTCAGAGAGTTAATCCAGTTTTTTTTTTTATATTGAATCATGGAGTTTCATTGAGAGATAATGCATGTGTGTGTGAGAGTGGTTTCAAAAGAGATTGCTTCAAAACCTTGTCCAGGAACCCAGGTGACCAAATGGAACAAGTGTATGTTGGCAGTCCTAGTGGGACAAAATAACAGGATGAGACAAAAAAAAAGAGGAAAGAAAAGAGATAAGTCATATTCATCATTTTTCACTGTGTGTGTCGAGGAGACTGACTGGGAATAGAGGGACCCATAAGTCAGTGGGCGACCCTGTCACAGCCTTACAGCTAAATCAATGCCACGAGAGAGGGAACTGCTGCTGACTCTCACACAGCGGACTGGGACTTGTTCTATACACAGGCCAATAGCATCGACTCGGGAGGGAGCTGCAGAGACAAGATGAGTGCCTGTTAACAGTCACTGTCAATACTGTGGGTGGTCAGATGGAAAAGCAGATAGACTGGAACCATGCTGCTGCAGGTTTGACATGTTTGGGTTCCATGTATCATCCATGTTTCATTAGCCTGGACGAGGACAAATTATTCATGACTTGTTTTGTTTTGCAATGAAAAGTTTTGTTTACGTCAATATGAACCAAGAGTTTCACATTCATTTCATCATCCAGATGAAACCACAGGCAAAAGACCAGTTGGCTAAATTAATATTGACAAATTTATGTGGTACGTATCTGTGGGATTCATAGCGAGCCAAGAAGAGTGTTAATTATAAATCAATTAACCACATTATCACCATTAATTATTTAAAATCACCATTCCTGGTGGAGACTTGAGGTAAGCTGCGGTAAAGTACATGGGTTAATCCAGGAATTACTCGAGCAGTGATATCTTAACAACGCACACACACACTGTACCTCTGGAAACCGGCAGAGGCCCGTGCCTGCTCCAAGAGCTTTCAACTGGATTTTAGAGCAATTGCTTACTGCTGTTTGGTGTCGAACTCGTGGCCGTGGCTCAGATTTGCTATGATATATTGGAGTGTGAAACTACTACAGCCAATTTCCAGACCCAGGGTCCTGGCCTTGTTTAAGAGAACTGAGCTGGTTTTTGCCAGAGGGAATTTGTCCTACATCCAATCTAAAGTTCATTAAACAGCAATCCTGGGAAACATGCTGCACGTGCACAATGACAAGCTCTTGCACACACATACATGTCCCTCCACCAGTATGCACAGAGATATACATTTGCTATGTGTGGCTGCCCTCATTGGCCTGCAGTCCTGGAGGTAGTTAAAGGGGGAGAGGGGAAGCCCCACTTCTCTCACACCTCACCACAGCTCAGAGGGAGGAACATCTTATCTCACCACTGCAGAAAGACAGAATTAGAGAGGGAGAAAGATGGATGGGAGAGCGCAATGTGTGCCGGGGTTCTGTAGTGAGGACATAAGGGACAGAAAGCGAGAGAGAGAGAGAGAGAGAGAGAGAGAGAGAGAGCGAGAGAGAGAGAGAGAGAATATTTAATCAGTCTCATTTCCATCACTTTCATGCGACAAAGACACAGCCTTTGTGGGTGCACTGATTAGAAGGTTGTTTTAGCCCCATTCAACAAAAACCCCTTCTCCCACAAGAACACATCCAAAAGCAGCTCGGGAGCTTCTTTTAGATTCAGAGCTAACACGAGGACACTCTCCCCCCCCCTCCTACATGCAGTGCAGGTGTGCACTGATGTACTAATATCAGCTCATCAACTATTTGACCCTTATTTATGCACATTTTCGTGAAAAAAGGAAACGGGGATTGGTTTTATTCATCGTGAGCCGCGGCAGGAGGAGCGTGCACGCTGCGATGAAGTCACTCCTGAGTGGTCTCCTAGCAACCGGTTGTCAGGGGCAACCGGCATTCTCTGCAGACAGCACACCAAGCCTTGCAGAGAGAGAGAGAGATAGAGAGAGAGAGAGAGAGAGACAGAAAAAGAGACACGTAGAGAGTGACACATAGAGAGTGACAGCGTGGCTGAGAGTTGACTGCGGCCACATTACCGTTTTTCGGTGTCTTTCTGGCATTAGAGGGCAACGCAATCTTTGCACCCCTCTTTCCGAATTCATCCCTCACCACCATGTGTCAGTGCTCATGTAATGGTTCATGAAAGCCAGTTTCTAGTCACGCAGCTCCAGCCCGGCATGTTCAGCATGCTGATTTTTGTTTTCAGGCAAATACACTCACATCGGTAAGCTGACCTATTTCCGTATCACTGATTCAGAGCGGGTTCTCACACACATGCCCAAAGCAGACGCTCGCTACTGCATGGACCTGTCCTGCTCCACGTGCATCACCCACCCATATACACACACTGCCATCTACTGCTAATCCTCAAGCAGAACATGCAGCTATATACCCAGCTCAATGATAAATGAAGTGTGAAGTGTATGAGAAGATGACATTGAAAGTACAAAAACAAATAATTAGAATAGTGTTTGCCAAAAGTTGATATTTGCTTAATCTCCAGTGATTGTGAATAATGTCAATTACACGCAGGCCAGATAGAATAATAGGATTTATAATGAAAACACCCATCTCCATATTGATAAGATGAGGATTCCCATCACTTACTGGAATATTAATACTCACACTTTTTATTCACCGGGTCCATCTCTTTGTTGTCTTGTCTCGTTGATCTGAATATAATTGAATTCTTCTCCACAGCACAAACACACATCCATTAACAGGCCATGAAAGATACTAATAGGATTCCTGGAAGTGAAATTACTTATCTGTTTCCGAATAAAGAAGGTGATGAAATTCAAAGTAAAAACTATACAGAGGGTTAACTGCTTATCCCTGTGAGTTAAACAGCAGCGTATGGTGAGGAATGTGAATTAACCTACAAGAAATCCAACAAATGTCACAGTGGTTGAAGGCATGTATGTGATATCTACAGGAATATGTGTAACCTGTGTATATTAACAGTAATTCAGCACTCAAATACACGTGCAGTGTGAATTCACCTGTTAACATCACAGTTCTGCGTGAGATATATTATTAATACAATTATAAAAGATAATCTCATACAAATTATACAAAAGCTCATATAAACACAGAAATGATAAGAAGATGAAACCATACGGGAAATAAGGAACTGGGAAACAAAGACCAATATAAGTTTGTCTTCCCCTGTTAATTAATGATGTGACCTGATATCCCATAAGGACAAACATAAGTGGGAGTAAAGTTTCCCCAGGAGCCCAGAGGCAGACAATTCAGGTACTTGAGGCAGATCGTTGGCAGGTTTCAGGCCTGGTCCGGCCTGATAAAGAAGTGATGATAGACGGAGGATAAAATGCTCCCTCCTCCCTCATCAGCTGCTCCAGCGATGACTTTATGTGTCAACATGACCCCTGGAGGCTCCTGTAAAGCTGCTCAGTGGTCAGCACTCAAAGGTTGTGGGCCGAATATATTCTCTATGTGCGAAATGCCTATAGAGAGCTCACCATATTCAAAGCAATTGAAAAGTATAGGGAGCGAAACAACGCATGCATGATTGATTGATAGATTTATCATCCACAGATTAAATGCTATTACAGATAATCTTCATTTGAATTGTGATATAAGAGGCAATCATAACAATGTGACGTGTATGATCAGTTGTGATGTGGTTACGAGGCATTACAGGCCTGTGTCTGGTGGGTAATATATTATGCATTACAGAGGGGATTAGTGTGGCTGAGGTCATGTACAGCTGGAAATCAGCAGCTCTGATATCAGTCACATCAGCCATATCAGCGCAGCCACATTAACGGGAGAGAAAACACAAACTGCTTTTACCCTGCCTGTTTACAAATGTCAACTGTCTCATGGGGGGGATGACATTTACTGCAACATGTTGAGAAGATGCGCCCACTGTTGACCTTGCTGCTCCATGAACTGCAGGGGTTTCACATCTTCACTGTGCTCGGCCACTGACCGCTTGAATAAATGCCAAATATAAACACTGCACTCCCTGCAGCCTCCAGCAAAACAATCCCCCTCGCAAAACTTCTCAGAGCATCATTAAAAGCACATTTTCAGATTTTTCTCATCCCCTGTGGAGCGAACGAGACGGTGTCTGGGTCCTATTTATCAGTCTTCACCCCCCTCTATAGGCAGATAAGTGAAACTACAACCGACCTCTGCCTTGTTTCTCTTTGCTGTGTCCTTCTCTTTCATCATCTTCCGTCCCTCGCAGCTCTGTGGTGAATCATCTGTAAAATGTGCATCACGGTAACATCCCCCCCTTACTTGTCTAAATCCTGTCAAAGCTCTGCTATCATGTTCCAAAGTGGATCCACTTCCAAGCTCACGCACATATTATTTCTTCATTTTACCCCGTTGGAGGTACATTTACTTTAACAAACGGATCTTTTATTGGATTCAGATTTTTTCTACACCCAAACACTAAGTTTTTATGTTGTGCCTGAAATTTCATCAGTCTTAAAAATTTACTCCTGAAGCTGTATTTCCACAGTATATTTTAATCGCTATAGATAAATAATAATTGTTTAATTAAAAGCCGCCATGCTTCAAATATCAATAGTCATAAGGCGGATACTTTCCCCCTTTAAACTGCACATTTTTAACGGGAAATACATTTTTATTGCTGTATATTTACGAAATCTCGGGGGAAATCATATAATTATTAATTCATTAGCTTTGTGCTAAGCATTGAAGGGAGAAGAAATTCCTTTTCAAATCGTTTGCAGTAACTTAATTGTTGCTACGACAACCAAGGCCACACTTTTGTCAGTGGAAGTCTGAAACCTTGATGAGGAGATGAGGAGACGTCCTTGTTTTAGACTTATCTCTGTTAGAGGCTTAAATGACCTGTACAGATACAATGATGGTGAATGAAAACCAAAAAGTCCGAAAAAGAACAGATGGTAAAAATCAGATAGTAGTGGTACAGGCATTGTTTCCAAATATTTAGCCACAACTTTGCTTCATGCCACTTCCTGTTCAAAACAGGATGTTGGATGTTGCCCTCCCTCCTCTGGTTTCACTACATGTTTCACTTCAGTAGAGCAAAATGGAAAGAGTATTTACCATTACAGAATCACTCGGCCGGACTAACACCTCCACATCTATTTGGGCAAAATTATGATTACCAGAAACAAATACGAAATGTGCGATTTTTTTCAGAATATGTTCTTACTTCCTGTGTATCACATCAGAAAGTAAAAGACACATTAGATGCTGTAAATTCATACATGTGCCCTGGTTCTTCCTCTTTCCAGTCTGTGTGCACACTGCTCACTCAGAAAAAGAGGAATCAGCAGAACACGCTCAGTGTTATTAATATGCACATGGTCATGTCACAGGTTTGAGTGCACTGAACGTGAGCTGAATGTCTTTTTCCCTGTGTGCAGCTGCGACATTTGAAATTTTAACAAGCGATCGTTCGTGACTCTGTGCTAATCCTGATGGACAGTAAAACCCCAGAGGGAGACGTGAAAGTTGGATTAGAGCAAAGCCGTTCTCTGTGTTTGAAATCAGGTGATGGATCTAACTCCCAATGTCTCACCAATGAACCTGCATCATGTGGTTCATGTGCAGCGTGACTCCCCCGTCACATCGACACTCTCTGTTTATGCTGCTAACAAGACAGCTCTTCATTATGACCAGGACCTGCTCTCTGTTAACTCACTCCATATGGAAGACAATCAGCCCCACTGGGACCTGTGTCAACCAGAGTGTGAAACGTCAGGAGAAGAGAGCACACACACACACACACCACAGTGCACGCACGTAAATACACACACACACACACCCACACACAAGCAATTACAGTCACAGCAACGGGCAGACACACAAAGGGAGAGAAAGTGAACTTGGAGGAAAATAGAGAGCGGTCTTCCCACTCAGACATCTGCTTGGTCCCAGAGACAGATGGCGAGCCAATCAGACCGCCTGGTGCCTCAGTTACCCCCCCCATGCCACCCGGCAGCCCCTCCCAAAAACCTGCATCCTGGCACATATGACAAGTGGCACCCTGCAAATGTGTCACCGCTATTGCCCTGGAATATTATTTACGTATTCATTACATTAAGACTTGAATGCAGCTGATAAAAAAACGTGAACCCAACCCAAATGTATTCACCGACAGTTCACACAGATCAAGGTTGGACATGACAATAGCAAAAAAGGGAAGACAAACACTTATTGACCTCCTCCTCTGCTGATAAAAGCCATGCATCTACCACATAGCCAGAGGCCCGTCTCTGATTCTACCATGATTGATTAAACTGGAATACACCAAGCTTATTTTGTTCTGATGCTGCCACGCCGAGCAGAAAACCCTCATTTATCTACCGGGAAAGCTGCATTTCCACGGCAGCTTGACCTTCTAAGGGGACAGCCGCCAGATAAATGTCATTTGCAAGTTTGTGCTGTGGGCAAGATCCTGGAACAAAAAAAAAAGAATCGCTTCAAGCTGCCGCAAGAATTTTATCTCAACATGTTGTTTGTTCTGAAAGCATTGATTCACTGCACCACAGTGCAGGTCATGTGGGTACAAGTTGTGTGCGAATGTGGGAGTGTGTGTGTGTGTGTGTGTGTGTGTGTGTGTGTGTGTGTGTGTGTGTGGGATGTAATAAAAAGAAAGCTGCAGTTCTTCCTCATGCTGCCTTTCGATCAATAAAAAGGCCGGTACCTTACAGTGAATGCAAATGCTCATCTCAGCCCATGTTCATGCACGGATTCATGAGCTGCATCGACCCAAGAATCTCACAATTAGCGAGCCACGTTTCATCCGAGCAATTCCAGGGAACGTCTGTGCACCTGAACAGATCCTGAGAGCTGTGGTAAACATCAGGATGGAGGCAGAGCGAGTAAGAGCACAGGGAAGCTCGGGCAGACTTTGATGAGCGTCTGCCGAGGACACGCTGCTCATTAAAGGCTTTTTCATTAACCCCTTCCTCACATCAGATCCATAAGCTAGGCCGAGCTGAAAGTGGCTCAAAGCCGGGCGGCCATTAGACACACAACGGTCACACTCCACTGAAAAGCCTGCCATGCATTAACATGCAGGAGGGGATGCACAATACACACACACACGCACACACACTGCAAACACATATTCACACCTGAGACCTTCTAACAAATGACCACAGCTGAGGGAGCAGATACTGCGGTGAAGTCAATTACAATTGAGGCTCCCTCACCTCTGCAGCTCATCAATAGTCCTTAAACAGTCTGCAGTGTAAACAGCGCAGATGATTTAGTGGTATGCGATTGTCTGTCACACACACACACACACACACACACACACACGCAAACGCACACACACCCACAGATATACATATACGTTTCTTGCCCATGTAGGCTTTCTGGACAGTGTTTGGAGTATTAGCAACTGACAAATTAACTAGTTAGCCAGCCTATGCTAGTGCTGATAAGGTTAATAAAGCACAACCAACAGCTGCAATCAAGTAACAGCATATTTTCAGAGCAAACCTGGTTGTCCAATAGTTCCTTTGACCTTTCTCCAACTCTACTCGGTTCTCTTTGTTCTATCTGTACAGAAGATCCAGATGCGCCCACACATGGCGACATGAAGTTTACCTTCCATTTCTGATTCTTGGTTCATCAGGAGAATCTCAAATCTGAAAACTTGCAGTCGCTTTCCTGGAGCTGTGAGATACAACTGAACAAAAGAATGGGTTTGGAGTAAAGTCAATGAAACAGTACGACTACCAGGTAAGTTCTGAAAATCAATATGATTCCAGTTACGATCATCTAAGTTAGCACAAGCATTAGCTTTCTTCAGTTAGTCGGTTCCTCAGTTTTATTAAAAAAAAGTGCACTGACCAATCTCGAAAAATTCTCTCCATTTATTCATGTGGTGACAGCTGAGAACCATTTCTCCTGCTAGAACTTCCTCTGTGTAACTATTGTTTGGCCTCATTCATTCATTGTATCATCTATTCACTCTGAAGGTTTAAAACAGACACAAAATAACGTCTGACAAGGCACGTTTGATCTGAGACCGGCCGATCAATACTGTGATCATTGACAATTCCCAAAGCCACAGGATCAAAGCTCCAATCGAGCTGTGCCAGTGACTCTGAGGACTCAGCAAGAAGATTTTACATTCAACCTTGAAGAGGCTGATTAGGCTATAACATCTAGATAACAACTTTAGCTTATGTCCTATATGTAACGTAAAAAAAGCATTAAAAAGCATTTTTGAGCATGAGAGTAAACGATACACACTCAGTTACACCCTCAGCAATGAAAAAAACAACATCAATTACCACACAGATTTTACACACCGTAAAACCGTTAACTGAAATTCCTGAGATGGGGATAATGGTACATGTGTCACACAAGGATCTTCTGTTCAATAATTAACACAAATCAGGATTATTGGAAAAAATACAAGCATGTCTATGAATTACGTAAAAAGCATTGAATGCACGTGTACATTTTTAATATCCCTAAATTGTGATGGATTGGTTACCTTAGCTGGATATATGCCTAAAATTCAACAACCTACAGCTGTGTGACACTATTCATTCCATTGTGAATAGTATACTGAGCACAACTGACATAGTGAGGTGTGTTTTCCTGCTGTGCTTCTTTCCCTCTGCAGCAACTCCGCAGCTTTAGTTTGCCGACATCAGCAGAACCAGCTTCTAACATCACTCAAGCGTGACTGTTCTGCAGTCAGGCTGCAGTATTAGGGAAATTATGAAGTGTTCAATTATTTTATATTGTTATTATAGGGAAACTGGCAGTGTATAGATAAGCAACAAATGAAGTAGTGAGGAAGAGGAATTGTAACAGTAGGCTACTAGAACAGGAAGATTGTGTGACAATAGTAAAATATAGCAGTAATGAAATGCCTGTTCCTATCATGCATTCTACTCACAGGTAGAAATCTGCGTAACTGGTCCAGGACTTTGAAATGACAGCATGTTCCGGGAGTTGAACGAAGCCTGGTGTGTTTGTGTTGTTTTTTCATATATTGGATTGGATTATTGAGTTATTGAAAAGTAATGATTTGGGAATCACGGCTGATTGATCTCCACTGCTGCATCAAGGTATACCAGATGTAGAAACACACGCACACACGCACACACACACGCACACACGCACACACGCGCACACGCACACGCACACGCACACGCACACGCACACGCACACGCACACGCACACACACACACACACACACACACACACACACACACACACACACACACACACACACACACAGGGTTATAGGCCTTTCCCCATGCGCCATTGTTACTGGACATTAATCAATTATCTCAGTATGATGTCATCCTGCTAACCCTCCCCCACAGTGTTTAGCCATCCTCCATTTGTAAACTGGCTGCTCCTTTGTGGTGTGCATCAGATCACGGATAGAACTAACAATCTATAGATACAGCGAAATAATCTTTAACATTGATAATTCCGATTTTGTCTTGCTTTACAGGGACAAGCAGAAGACAATGCACATCACAATTAAGACACATGTATGTGGCTAACATCCAGTGCATCACGTCATAGAAGCGGTGATTTGATTAGCGTTGAATGAAACCTCTGTTTTGCTCACACTGAGTCATCTGGTCTCCGTCCCTCGCTGCCACGATAATTGAATGAGGGACAATAATGAAGAGACATGGACGCCAACATGAAGGGCAACGCGAGGTCTTTGTCTCGGGAGTTTCTGTGCAGTTATGGGTTTGTTGTTGGACGCTTGCCCGAGTATAAACAACACTTCAATCATGAGGTTATCACCGCGTCTACACACGCGGCAAAGTGCGAGCAACACACTTACGGCTTCACAGACACGATGATTGGAATGTTATAGGTGTGGGATGATGTCATCTACAGAGAAAAGACCTTGAACGTGAGCCGCACTGAGGAACACGAAATTAGCGAGTCTCTCACTGTAATTCTGAGCAGAACCCTCCAGCAATTTAAAGATAATCCACTTAGCTTGTGTGTGTGTGTGTGTGTGTGTGTGTCGAGATACCAATTTGCCCTGCTTTCCCTCAGCTGTATTTGCAGAGCCCAGTGTAACAGATAGCGAAATGCATGTTGATCAGCTGATCCAAACCGCAGCTCCGGCAGAATAGTGAGATAAACTGCAATCCCATTTTTGACAGCCTCATTCCCTTCCTTAATGGTAATTCCATGTGACGCTTTATCAGCGTGTGTACAATTTATAATACAATTTTGATAAGCTGCGTCCAAAAGCTAAGCCATCTGACTGGAGCCTGTGAAATTTAGACTGTAATTATTGCTGTTATTTACCTTCCACAGCTCAAGAATCCCAGCCGCTCTTTATACCAACCCAGAGGTAATTTTCTTTTGTTGGTATTGGATTCTGCACTTCAGGGTGCAACAATATATCCATGTTGGAGAAAGCTGCTCTTCTCTGAGCTCTAATCAGGTCATGAACGTGGTGGCAAGAGACTAGAGCGGCTCCAGTTCTAAAGAAACCCTGCAATCGAGAGCACACACGTTAGTTTAAACCACTAAAAAAAGTCCAGGATGGATGCTCAATCCCAGTTCCGGTGAAGGAAGACGCTCAGAGATCTCAGCACCAAGGCAACAGCTCCATGGAGGTCAAACGATAACATCTAGTTTGTTATCTGTTCCAATATCAGATGACATCCTGTGTCTGTGTGTCTTAGCTGGAGACTTGAGACTTGTTATTGATCTGTGCATCTGTCTCCATCAGACCAGGCAGACAGAGAGCCAGATTTGTCCATGTTGATACCATCGGCGTAAAAATTCTAACATGTATAAAATCTGCCTGTATTAAATGAATATATCAAAATGAAATGCTTTTTTAAAACACAACTGTGATTCCCCTGAGACTCATTTATCAGTTTCTCCTCCCAGTTACACCATTCATGACAACATGAGGAAACAGACCATAAGTCTCACAAAATAGTCTCAGCAGTCCCACTTGACCCAGAGTCTGTGACAGTCATGAGACCAGTCAATAGCATTAAGATAGAGTAAGTCTCAGCCAATCCCATTAGCTCCAGACCAGCGGAGCCCAGAGGGGAAATAAAACACAATTTACTGCTTTCATTTACTTAACATCAGGAGAGAACAAGACAGAAAACTAGAAAAACGAAAATCAATTTTTTTCATCCATCCATTCTTTCATCCATCCATCTATCTATGGACAGATAGATGATGATTATTTGTTTTGCTGTCAGAGTAAACTGAAAGCAGCTCCTGTAATTACTGCAGGCGATAATCACTTATACACCTGAAATATTAATACACACAGAGGCAGGAGGCGTGATCAATATTAATCTTGGCTCGCACGCACACACATGTGCAAACACACTCACATGCACAAAACACACAAGCACCTGTGCTTCACAAATTCCCATTAATAATTAAAATAGGTTCAAGCCCTGAACACAATGCCGGGGATTTTGTGAACAAATCGTTGATCTTTGAAATGAGGTATCCGATGTCAATCGTGTAAAGACAAATCCACCACAGAACAGATTTAATTCATGTTATTCCTCAGCCTCTGTCAGCTTAACGGATGTAAATACATCATACATGCCAAAGACAACACCGAAAGAGCCAATGACGTCCACACCGCATGCACTCTCAAGTGTCTCGCTGGCAGCCAACTGGCAGAGGCTGAACTGGCTTTGAATGGAGAGGAAAAATTGGGGATGGGGGGGGGATCTAATCGTATACGTACATGGAGCAGTGACAGTAAAAAGTCGTGACAGTGAGCTGGTTCTCCTGTGCGAGCTGGGGTGACAGAAGGAAAAGAAATCTGGGGTGACAGGGAGGCATTCCGAGCCTGTCAGCTCTGACAGTAGGAGTGCTTGTAAAAGAACACCCTCTATGCTAATGCTAACCCATGCAAATGAGCATGTGCAAAATGAAATCGAGGGGCACCAACCGTCTGCAGTATGAGACAATGTTAAGGTGGCATGGCAGACCATTCAGCAGAGGGCAGACCCCACGCCAAGGCCCGACAGACCCCCACAAGCTGCACCAAATTGCACACATTGTTTACATTGAGATCCATGAATTATTCTTTGAGGATAAAAGCGTAAAGTTGAACCACAGAAAAAGTGATTTTGAAACTAATTTGGATCCACACCAAAATTGAATGGGGTCTTTCCTGACCCATACCGCATCCTTACACCAAGTTTCGGGGACATCTGTTGTGTGATTTTTGTGTATTCTTGCTCACAAACGAACAAACAAAAAGACAGGTGAAAACATAGTCCCCTTGGCGTAAATAACAAATGAACCTATTTACCTCTCTGTGCCATACAAAGACAACATCCCTTAAGGCGAAGTGTGTTTTGGTGGAAACAATCTTAAAGGTGACAGAAATAAGATAAATAAAAAATGCACATTTTAGTTTCTCCATTTCTAATTTATTCCATTCTTCAATTCCTGCCTCCATCACTTACAGTTCTCTCCCTCTTCTTCTCTCAGCCCTGTCCATCATCCCTTACACTCTTCTCCCTCACTGACACTTTTACTGCTCCCTCTCCACCCCCCCCCCCCCCCCCCACCCCCCCAGTGGAGTGCATGGCCTATTGCCATAGTAACAGACAGCCATGACAGGTGGAGATAGCAGGTAGTGCGGCGATGCATGACTCCCCCTGGGACTGCAGAATGCCAAAACTATAGAATGGGAATAAGTAGAACATGCCCTCTCATACAGAATCACCTGTGTACATTGAATTCATAGGGAGTGAGGTCCATGCATTATCTGTATTCTCCACATGCAGCTAAGCCACACTGCCATTGTTTCACTCTGCAGCCGGACGGATGAGAACGAGGAGCTCCGTGTATTAGTAAAGCTTGTATGTGCTTCTATTTCACCACTCTCTATGGTCAGACCTGAACCAGGAGTTGCCAAGTCAATCTGTTCCACGTCAATGAAGGGACTGGATTCTGTGCTAACAAGAGCCTGCAAATCCTCTGCAGCAAAAGCGTCCTCTCTAAAAAAAAAGTACAATGAAATTGATTCGGTTCTCGGAGACGGTAACCGATCCCATGCAGATCCCTCTTTCACGCAGGCACACACGGGTCCCAGCCTTTTTGCAACTTGCTCACATGCACTGCAGAGACGTGTCACTTTGCTCACACATCCACACACAATAAGATACATGTATCCATCTCTAACGTGCACTGACGCCATGATCAGCTCCCATGTCTGCAACACTCTCTGAGGTATTTTCTCCAGGACTTGACCACTGCGGGAGTAGAACACGTGGAGGGGTTGGACAAAAGCAAAGTCTTTTATCTGAGCTGAACTCAAAGGACACGTGTTTCTTTTGTAGAGAAAGCTGCTACTGATCCTCACAGGGAAGTAACTAGATGATTTCAAACTGCTAAATCTGGTAGTAAAGGGGAGGAGCAAAAAAGCACGACTCTAATGAATTGACAGCTCACCTCCTGCCATGAGGAGAGAGTGATGTTTGAAAGCCAGAGACAGAAGAAAGAAAGAAACATATCTTTAGTAGACTGCCGAGGCAATACTACACTCCCCCGAGACTCACCATGAGCAAACACACGGCAGATTCAGGCATGTGTTGGACAGCCATGATGGGATCCTCCTATAGATTCTTGTAAAAAAAAAAAAAAAGAAAGAAGGAAAGTGGCCAATTTCCTAGAGGGAGACTCTTCGTTATCCTCTTCTTCCTCCCTCTTCTTCTGAGTGGTCAGTCGGGACGCAGTCTCACCTCCGTCCAGATGAAGGGTCCTCGGTGTCCTCAACCACCTCCCTCTGCTTCTCAGTCAGTGCAGCAGACACCCTCAGGTCTCTGATTGTAATGCCAGTCTCTGAGGAGCCTGCGACTCCCTAGCAATCTTCCCTCTTCCAGTTCTTTGATCTCAGAGTACGGCCGAACCCTCCCCACTCCTCTTTCACTTTTAAAACACTCCCTGCAGACCCCACTCCCACCTCCCGCTAACCCCTGTGACTCTGGTGCTTCTCGCTAAAAGCTCTTCTCCCCTCAGTTGCTGCCTCTTGCCTCCCAACACAAAGCAAATCCAGACACGCTAGTGAGTCTCTCTGCTTTCTGCTCAGGCTGTCCCGTCGCCACTGGAGAGGATGCAACCTGCACCAGTGATGCTCCCCAGTATGAAGCACTCCTCCACTGTGCTGGGAAAGACAGACGCTCACCTCTCCATCCGCTCAGAGATCCAACGTAGAGAGGGCTCCCCCTTGCACAAATCCCCTGCCTCCTATATCATGAGCACGAGGCAAGGGCAGAGACATAGAGGCAAATGAAAGAGAGTGTGATGAACCGCTTCAGAAGGACAGAGAATGAGGCAAAGGAAGCCACGAGCAGAGATGCTGTGTAGACAGCAGCCGCCGGTATGAGAGCTCCACACTGTGCCGAGCGTAAATGAAGGTGGGTGGAGAAGAGGGAGGGGTGAGAGCAATAGAAATGCAGGCGGTAAGAGCAGACCGCGCCTCGATGTCGGCTCCAACAGCAAGGCAGCATGGGATATGAGTAAGTACACCTCACACCTCAATGAAAGGGGGTGTGCATGTGCGATTGTGCACATAACATTTAGAGGGTAGCAGACGCATTCACAGGAACACGTGCTGCAGACTGTGATTCTTTTTCCAGATCAGTGTTTGGCATTAATAATTTAGACACTAAACAGTCGGTGTAGATTTTGTCTTGCATATGCATGAGGGAGCCCCACAGAGCAGAGAGACGGAGGCAAAGACAAATAATGAGACAGAGATGATTGGAAGCAGAATGATATAGAGACAAAAGCAAGACTCAGTAGTCGCTTAAATGTTGGGAACGTGAGTGGTGTAATGTATATGTGTGAACTTATGTGCTATATAGTTGTAAATGTGTAATTTTCTTTTTATTTCTCAATAAAGTAGCAATATAGGTGGATGCTTACTTGCAGAACCTAAAACGCTTCTCCTATGACATCACAGCGGAAAAAAACACTTTTTGTTCTAACTTAAACCTTTATTTTGATGGGGTGAAAAGTACTTCCATTCTGTAACAAATTTAAACTAGTTTTATTACATGTACTTAATCTGATGTGAATTTATCTCACTAAATCTGGCACACGCCACTCAGCTGCTCATTGACATTCACTTTCCAAACACCTTCTACCGAGGAACCGCTTCTGGCACTGCCATCCCTGCATTCAAGCCAATCACATTCCAGCTGTTTTTTGTGGGGGAGCAAACTCTCAAACACGATTGCAGCAACTTCTTTAAAGCACATGAGATCACCTTCTCTATTATCATCCTGACACGCCTAACGAGCGTTCATTATTCAGTTTCTGTGCACCATGTCATCTGATCACAATGTCTTACTGAAATGATTTAGCGCTTAAGAGCTTGTAAATGAAAAGGTTGTGTATGCAAGACATCCATGTTACAAAGTGGCCCCAAAACAAGCAGCAAGCTCTACTGACCAAAGGCAACCTGAAAGAGGAACAAGCACAATCCCGCTAGTTGCCTTGTCGATTGAGAAAATGGATCTGTCCTGTCCATACGTGATGTTTCTTCAATGGGAAATAAAAATCATTTTTGGGGAGGCAGTTACTCTTGAATGTATGGTCACTGGCGGCTGGTTAGCCTGGCTGTAAATAGGGTTGGGCGATATGGCCCAAAAGGAATATTGCAATATTTTTAGGCTATATCACGATACACGATATGTATCGATATTTTGAAATCACTTCTACATCACTGTTAAAGTGTTAAATTCCACCCCTTGAAGCACAAATTTCACCAGTATGGTGATTCTAGTAGACCGTGATTCTAGTAGACCAAGTTACATTTAGCAAACTTTTGATTTGGAACCAGGTAGCTGCACTTTTAAACTTTTAACAAATCCTTGAGAAAGACATTTCAAGACCATATCAATTAACCTGCACTTTTACTATTTGATCATGTTTGTAACAACAGATCATTTTACAAACGGAAAATTAAAGACAGCATTGTGTGCAAACCACAGAGGCAGAAGTCCAGGCTGTGACTGTGAAAACCTCGCTGAACAATAACCCTCACAGGAAGGAGCGGGAGCCATTCTAACAAACACTAAGTGACTTCCTGTACTGATCAGAGCCGAATGAATTGTGATGAGTGTTGGTGTTTATTAGGTAAAGTGAGAGCAGGTCAGCGGGAGAGAGGAGGAGGACACGGAAACTCCATCACAGTCACTTACCTGCTTCACGTGCACGATCCTGTGATCTCACCGTGTACCTTGTGAGTTAGTGGGGGCGGAGCTACACACACACACACACACACACACAAACACACAGGACCCGTGGCTCCGCACACGTCATCATTTGTAAACTGATTTGTTCAGTTCAGTGTTCACAATAAATATGAGCAACACTGTCAATGACCGTCTCTGAACTCTCGTAAAATCGCCTTCCCTCTCTTCACTTTCCTTTCCCTCTCTCCACGCTCTCTTCCCTCCTCTTTTCTCGGGGAGGGGGGGGCAGTCTGCTGTGAGAGGGGCAGAGACTCAAAGAGAATTTCCTGCTGACGGCTCAAAACATTCAATGGACAATTTGTACTCGATGGTCGCGTTATAGTCATTCAATACATCTCACGTGGAACAAGCAGGGATACATCGAGTATATTCGATATATACTATCTTTGATGCAGGTGCTACCATTCTGAGCTTTCGACATAATGAAGCCAGAGTCTGCACAGTGGTGATCATGGTGTGGTGGAGCTGCAGTGTCTCAGCTTTAAATCATGACGTTTCACCTCATTTTTCATAGCATCAAATAATAAAAAACCAAACTTAATGGAAAAAATGTGTGCTTGGACAGACACCAATGTGACGAGAGGTACCTACCTTTTTAGTTTGATCCATGTCTCATCTACTAACATGGAGGAAGTGGGGTTTATGACCCATATTGCAGCCAGCCACCAGGGCGCAACTGAGATGAGTTGGCTTCATTTTTAGGAGCTGTAATATTGACTTCACTTTCTAATCACGACATCATCCTATACCACATCTTTACATAAAACATAGAAGTTGAATGTAATGGGGTTAAAATGTTGACATGCTTTTTCAGTCCCTGCAGACTGTCACACATTCCTAGATGACACCGAAAGATACACAGATTTTGACTGTTAGATGACACCAGCATAAATCCGATCTGAAAAGAGGAAACTTCCTCTTTCCTATTTTGATATTACATCACAGAAGTTTTAAATGCTTTAACAACATTGCGTTGGAAAGATAGTGACAAGAAAGGAAAATATTCAAGTTTGATAATGCATTTATGGGGAAAATGCAAAGACTATGTTTAATGCTGTTGTATGTGTACAAGAAAATTTGTTGAGAATTGCAATCAAGCTCCTTAGATGGAAGTTTTTTTAATTCCTTTTTTTCTCCTCAGTTGAACTTCCCCATCTGCATGCCGAAGTGTCCTTGGGCAAGATACCAAAACCCTAAATGGCCCCTCATAGAAGTTGAAAGCACTAATTTTAAGTCGCTTTGGATAAAAGCGTCTGCCAAATGACATGTAATGTAATGAATTGTAATATTATTCCTTCTCCAAATAACGAATGACTCTCTGCCAGCAGGAAATGTGACACATGCTGTTTCCAAATATCAGCAGTTCATATGCTCTCTCCACAGAAACTTTTAAACCCTGCCCCTTCCTCAGCGACTGCTTCACACTGCTTAGCGAGCGGGGACAGGAAACTCCAGCTTATACCGTCTTATTCTGTCAGAGCTTGGGTTAGGACAAAGCCCTAAATCTTGGATATTTAAGTGGACAACATATGAAGGGATATATGGTGAGTATAAGCCATCAATTTGTGCTATTGTTCTGGTTTACACAAAAGGGGCAATGAGCAGAAGACAGTAGCAGACAGCAAACAAGGTTTTAAGATATTTGTCACGTGAGCTTGTGGATATGAATGTAAGTATTGCTTTACAAGTAAGGGTTCTGATTTAAGAGTTTCTCTGTCCAAATCCAAAATCCAACAAGCATAGGGGGATAAATCACAATGGTAATGTATGCTCAATTTATAATCTGCTTGAGAGAAGGTCAAGTTTGAGGTAACAGATCAACCCTAACCCAATCAGATCACTGCCAGCAACCTACACGATCCTTACAGGGACAAATTACTTCACAGGAGAGTTACAACAAATATAGACCCAGATAACTTCATATTAATTCAAATGTAAGATTGAACGATTGACTTCATCAGACATGAACTTTTCTCCTCTCCTCGTGATTTGTTCCTTATTTTTTGTTTTTATGGATCTGTTTTTTCAGCAGAAGATGGCGCTGCTGAGCCACGCGGCTGAGCGGGTTGGCGGCGACAGCTTGAAGAAATGGGAGTTAGTTGGCTCTGGGGGGTTTGGTGTTGTCTATAAAGCCAGGCACAAGGACTGGGGGTTTGATGTGGCCATTAAGCTACTTCGAGATGGGTAAAGTTAGGAATACCTATTTATAGACATTTTGAATGAGTAATGTGTGCACATCCATGTATGTTATAGTTCAAGTTGTTTTCTCTCTACTCCTTCCACAATAAGGTGTTATGCCAGTCCCCTGTTGCCAAAGGAGAAAAAACTGTTTGAAGAATTTAATCATATGGATAAGGTTTCCTGTGAGTTTGTGCTGAGGGTTTATGGAATTTATGAGGGAAATACACCATGTGGAGGCCTCTCCATGCAAAGGGGAATAGTTATGGAGTTCATGACCAGAGGATCAGTACAGGACCTGCTGAAGGAGCTGTGTGCTCCTCCACCGTGGCCCCTGGCCTTCCGCTTGGCCCATCAAGTGTCTCTCGGCATGAACTTCCTCCATTCAAGGGACCTTATGCACCACGACTTGAAACCAAGTAATGTCCTGCTGAATGACGACCTGAACGCCAAGGTAGAGTGAATCAAACTAAACTCTTGGCTTTATATCCAATGCAAAGGTTATTTAATAGTTTAACGTGTCCCTTGTTGCTCAGTAGCTTGCAGACTTTGGTCTGTCCAGGGTTTCCACCAGTGCCTTGAACAGCAGAGAGGAAATGACAGAAGAGGTCGGAGGCACTTACAAGTACATGCCTCCTGAGGCTTTTGATGCATCATATGAACCTGTCTGTGCTTTTGACAGATACAGGTAAACATTTAAGAGAATATTTTGACATTTTTACACTGTTTGGATACTCACTATTAAGTATTTTTCTTTTTGAGCTATGGCATCCTTCTCTGGTGTATTGTTACTGGGAATGAGCCATATCCAAGTACGTACAGTTCCTTTTATTGTCTTACAAATGTGTTTCAAATTTAAGCGTCAGATCTTTTATTTACCAAAGTTTCATCCTTCCATTTTTCTTACATTCGGTTATTGTTATATCACACAAACTACAGTGGCTGGTAACAGCCTTGTTGCACTGAGGATCCCTAAAGGGGACAGACCTTCCTGTGAGAAAATTAACCAGAGGGAGGTAGAAGGGTTAGAGGAGCTGGTCGACCTCATGAAGATGTGCTGGGACGGGAATCCTGCCAAGAGGCCTGCCTTTAAAGGTGTGTATCAGTTATGAATCACGTTGACTACATTCAAACATGTGCTACTCTCAAGCTGTTTTCAGACATGAACTCTGGAAAATGACCGGATCGGGAGTTTGTCTTTGAAACCAACTAATAACCTTGAATTGAATGGGCTTGAGGGCCTTTTGTCCGTTAAAACTTACAGCTGCATCACCACTGTTCATTCACACACAGAATATGATTTAAAAAGCCTGTATCTCCTAAAACAAAACTTGATCTATGTTTCAGAGTGCCTTGAAGTCACTGAGGAGGGTTTCTCAAAGCACAAGAAGGGAATTCATGTTGCAGTTAATCATGTATTGACAAGACTGGTAAAACTCATGCATTTATGAATAATATTATATATTTGTATATAAAATATATGAATGAAATATAGTGCTGATTCATAATGATTTACAATGTATAGGAAAATTGTCTAATTGGTTTATTTCTTACTTGCATATTTATCTCCTGTTATAGGAGTCACATACCAGTAATCAATATTCAAACAGAAGTGTGCCGCTCAGTTTTTCACCTCAGACACCAGGTAAATGAATCAGTTGAATTTAATCTGATTAATGAATCTTTACTTTTCATAACGAAACATGTGGATGTTTCTTTCTCTTATTTTTTCAGAACAGTCAAAGTCACATGATAAGAAGGATCCTGTCAGAGTTACACAGACTGAAAAGGTATGTCAAATACATTTTCCGTCAATTTTATGAATCTATCTATTTTCTTTTACCTTCTCTTCAGTGCATGTGCTGGTTACACCATGGGGTATTTACACAGTATTGACTAAAATCAAGTTTTACTTGTGCCAACAGAAATCCATCAGTGATTCTGAAGAAACATTGAGTGATACGGATAAAGGTGAATGCTTTTTCTCAATGAAAATCAATTAAAGTTATTTTTTGTTGAGCTCAAGAACTTATAAACTTCACACTAACATTGATTTAAAAGTCACATTTATAATATAATTAAACGATTTTTTTTTATCGTTTTCATTTTCAAATAGCAAAATTCATTGACGACAACAGGGCGGCATTAATTCAAGACGTTTCCGAAGTAATGGCAATCATAGACGAGCTTGGGGACATGGTCCACAGCGAAACATACTCAGTGATCGACACTAAACAGACCAGCCAGGAGAAGATGAGAGTGCTGTTTCTGAGGACGTTTCGTTCAGGAGGGGTAACCGTCAAAGCCGCCTTCTACACTGTCCTCAAAAGACATCAGCCCAAACTAGTCGAGCGGCTCAGTACGATTTTTTCCTTTTTCTTTTGAAGCAATCGAACATGTTAAAAGTTGTTCAAGTTATTGATAACATTTTCTTTTCTCTCAGGTGGAACATACTGAAACATATGTGGCCGGCCTACATTTTCTGTGTGTGTTGAGGACTTTCATGTTCTCAACCAACATGTTCAATTTCAAAATATTCTACATTCATCCATCAATGTACCCATTATCCATACCCCTTATCCTTTAGGGTCATGAGGGTGGGCTGGAGCCAATCCCAGCTGACATACCCTGACACCCTGGACAGGTCTGCAACGTATCCCAGTACCAACAACCATCCATGCCCATTTTCACAGTGTGTCCCCGTCTAACCAAACCCCAATCTGTATGTCTTCGGGCTGTAGAAGGAAGCAAGAGTACCAAGTATTCAAAACAAGTACCCTCTTGCTGTGAGGCAACAGTGCTACCCACTGTAACACCGTTCCAGCCTTATATGTTTATATCTGTCAATTTGTATATATGTAATGTTCTATCTAACATAGCTGTACTGTTACTGGAAATAATGCCTATAATTTCTTAAATAAACACATTTGTCATCTTTGTTATTGTTCATGAAGTAACATGGTGTTTTGAGGTTTCCATCGCTAACCCTAACCCTTTGTGTAGGGGGGGGGGGGGGGTGTAGGTGTGCTTCCTCAACAGGCTCTGAGATAGAGAGATAAAGAGATAGAGAGAAAATGAGAGATAGGCAGAAAGAGATAGAGAGAGAGAGGCAGAGAGCAAGAGAGGGAGAGAGAGAGAGAGAGAGAGAGAGAGGCAGAGAGCAAGAGAGTGAGAGAGAGAGAGAGAGAGAGAGAGAGAGAGAGGCAGAGAGGGAGAGAGAAATGGGCAGAGGGAAAGAGAGAAAGAGAGAGGCAGAGAGCAAGAGAGGGAGAGAGAAATAGGCAGAGAGAGACAGAGAGAGAGAGAGAGAGAGAGAGAGAGAGAGAGACAGAGAGAGAGAGAGACTGGGTAAGAGGCTTTTCTGGTTCAATCCCTCAGTAACTGTCACAAGCAGTCAGTCAGTCAGTCACCTGCAGATGAAGGTGTCGAGGGCAACCTAGGCAACACTGTTATTCCCCTGCCTCAGTCTAATGCCCTGGTGTGTTGTTCACTAAGTAATAGACTTGATAATACAAAAAAACTTTGGTTAAAAGTATAATACAGTATCCTCAGAATGAGTGTTGATTTACACACTACTTTAGTTTCAACATGTTGGCTGTAGAGGGTCAATCTTTTTTCACACAAACACTTTGCTTCGTTCAGAGCTTAGACTCCCCGTGCTCTGCAAAACACACACACAGACACAGACACACACACACACACACACACACACACACACATACACACACACGTTTACATCATGGTAAGTCTCCAAGGGGAAGGTGCGTTTTAAGTGTCATCTTGACCTACCCTTCTCTTCCACAGTCCTACTCCACCCTAAACACCCATCTCACCCCACCCCATCCTGTATTAATGCTTCCAATCCTCTTTGTGGGAGAGTGACGTCTGCTACTGTCAGAAACAGAGTTAAGCTCAGCAAGCACCAGGAGAACGGAGTGGAGCTCCCAGCCTCAGGGATAACTAAGCATTCTGCTCCTCCAGAGGGACGACTCTCTGCAACCGAGCCGAACCCGACTCTCTTCCCCGGCGTCTGCTCCTGCCTGCCTCCAGCTGGGGAACAGACAGGGAAAACAATATTACATTTGATGTGTGACAATACCTCGACTACCGCCCTGACTGAGGGCCTTGATGGCCTCCAAGGATGTGCGCTGAAAAGCTGGAATACAAACTCTCCCCTGGGAAAACATCTCTGATTTAGGAGACAAGTTTTCACCTGTTTCTTACAGGGGATCATCAGCTGCGTGAAAACTGCAGCCACCCTTTGTGAAGTCTTGAATTTTGGGCCATTTTGATTTAACTGCTGCTTTGAATGCAGGCAACAAAACAGATGGCAGTACAGCTTCCTCCCATGTCAGGTGTGTCTGAAAGGTGTTTGCGCGAACATGCACTCAAAGCACTGGGTGTTTATGAGAGCTTATAATTGAACAGCAATCTGCGTGTGTTGGTGTGTGTCTGTTGGGAGCTACTCGGGCCAGTGTTTACTTGGGGTGTGCGTGTGATTTTGTTCATGTGTGAGATACAAATCAGAAGTGCTTAGTGTGTGTGAGTGTGTGTGTGTGTGCGTGTGTGTGGGGGTGAGGTGGTGGGGGCCTGTGGAGGTTGTAGCCCTGGATTTCCTAGAGATGGAAGGTCATTGTTATGACCGGTTTGGAGATGGAGAGAGGGACAACTACCAGATTGATTATCGAAGGATTGTCGGGGACATGGAACCAGCACGGCCACGCATCTCAAACAGAGATGGGGAACAACCTCCCCCCTTTGGGGCATTTGCCCACCCAGCGCCACATGGACATGGGCATGAGACCGCGGCCCAGCGATACAGCGCTACACGGATCCAGGCTGGATATGAACCAGAAAGGTCAGACTCACTCTCACCATTCACCATCGCCTATAAGGTCGTGACCCCAGCGTCATTCCCGACCGTCTCTAATTTGTAGAAGCGACTTTTTGAAACCATTGTAACTAAATGGGATGTGCTCTGATGTCTATCTACTAACGTTAGCTGGGTGCTTTTATCCATTTATCAACTACCTGGGCAGACAAATCCTCTTACCTGCTGTACTGCCGTCGTTCCATTGAGAAGAACGGATTCTTTTTTTAGTAGCATTTCCTGTCTGGCCACAGTGTGTGTGTACGAAACAGAGGTCAAGAGAGAAATGAGCAAAACAACAGCTTTTTCACAAGAGATAAATATATTTAGAAATGGCTGATTGAAGATCTTATTTTTTTACTTTAGTGACCATTGACTTGACCCATATTTATGCCCACCACTTGAAATCACGGGAAATATTTGTTATATAAGATCAGCAAATTGTTAAAAACCAACAAAAGTACAAAATCGATTGAAATCTAGAATTAATGTTAAGAAGCTGTAAAGTTGAACATGATAGAAAATGCATTAGATAGTAATATGAGTGTGATTTATTCTGCCTTACCTTTGCAGATAGATACATGTTATATACATGTATTTATGTTATATATTTGATATTCAGACTGGGCATTGTGGACAATAAGCATTTAATATTTGTGCATTTGTGTGTTTTCAAATATTTCAGCATGGCGGACTACTTGATCAGCGGAGGCACAGGCTATGTTCCTGAAGATGGATTAACAGCACAACAGCTCTTTTCTATCGGTGATGGACTTACATACAAGTACGAAAACACATAACACATGGATAAAACACTGACACCGATGCATGTGCAAAAAAGGACACATATGCACACGCACGTGGAATTATGCAACATGTTCCATTACATGTTTAGTAATAAGAGGGATGACACATCTGCTTGTTTTTTTATGGGGAGGATTATAATAAATAATACGACTTTCAAGGACTCAGAGTGGTGTCACAGACATTAATAGCAGTGTCTGTGCAAGTGTGTGTGTGTGTGTGTGTGTGTGTGTGTGTGTGTGTGTGTGTGTGTGTGTGTGTGTGTGTGTGTGTGTGTGTGTGTGTGTGTGTGAGTGTGCATCAAGTGCACTAATGAGTGATGAGTGTAGTTTCCTTAATGGAGGCTATATACAGGATTTATCAGTGTTCGGAGGATAAATGCAGAAAGGTTGCGGTGGGCTGAGAGGCTGACAGATTACATTATGTCTCCTCGCTCTCAGCCAAGTTTGAAATAACTGCTGCCCTGGGGAAATGACAAGTTCAAGTACGCCATGAAAGCTATACGTTTTGTTTATAGGAGTAACTGACACAAGTAGTGGTGATTAATTTAATTTATAAAACAGTTTTCCATTTCCAAACTAAAGTGTTCTAATGCTCTTACCCTGTGATTTTCTCTCCTCTCAGTGACTTTTTGATCCTCCCTGGATTCATAGATTTTACCTCAGATGAGGTGGTAAGTACCATCACACTGTGCAGCAACACAGGCTAACATACAGGGTACTGTTTCCTATGTGCATATTTTTTTGACATGTAAATTTGTTGAAGCTAAAGAGGTAAAAGTTGGGTTTCTACTTCTAATGGTTCTCTACTGCTGTTCTTCTGTCATGTGATTCCTTTTGGCTACAAACATCTTCTTGTCCTCGACCTTATTCATAAAATGCTTGCTGAGATTTCATATTCCTTACAAGCACAGTCAGTTTTCTTTTCTCTATAATTAATCCCTAATTATTTAGCTATGTTCATTAGTTAAGGGTGCTCGAGCACATGGATGTTTATTTCACTGGCTTTGTTTTTGTCTTTGCTCGCTCTGCTGGGACATTTAATTA
This sequence comes from Platichthys flesus, assembly GCF_949316205.1. Taxonomy (NCBI): domain Eukaryota; kingdom Metazoa; phylum Chordata; class Actinopteri; order Pleuronectiformes; family Pleuronectidae; genus Platichthys; species Platichthys flesus. Next base: position 11,253,917 of record NC_084950.1, on the reverse strand, counting down.
ATTTCATGCCTCGGTCTCACGGCTTACGGCTGGAAATAGTTGTTCCAAACAACCACACACCTGCGTCAGTAGTTGATTTCATAGTCTCTAATGTGACTGCATGGCAAAATAAAAACAAACGTTATGCTGCCTTTGTGCTGCAGCTGCTACGTTATAGGACCATTGTTTACAACAAGAAAAATCATGTTGATTCATCTTCCAGCATCAATAAACACCCCTCTGGAGTTATTAAATGATGTTTGTGAACATTGTATTTTAGACTCACTTTACTATATGGGATTAACAGTGTTACAAGATCACAACAGGATGTTTCAGTTTCCAAATGCACCACATTTCCAGGATCTTACCTCTGCACTGACGAGGAAGATAACCCTGAAGACTCCTCTCATTTCATCTCCCATGGATACAGTCACCGAGTCCTCGATGGCCATCGCCATGGCAGTGAGTACACAGCCCAACCTCACACACAGCATATAACGAGGTGTTCACTCAGCTTAACAACCTCCTGTTTCACAGTCTCTTGCATGTACAAAAAAATCGTCCACCTTTTAACGATATTTAACATGTTTGTTTTGTCCTCTGTCTCTGATTGGCTGGTTTCAGCTGATGGGGGGGATTGGCATTATTCATCATAACTGTACTGCTGAGTTTCAGGCCAATGAGGTGCGCAAAGTTAAGGTAAGACGGACCAGGGCACAGTTCTGTAAAAGTTAGATACAGTGGCGTCAACAACAGACATCTTTTAGAAAGTTAATTTCAGACTATGCACACTGAAAACTACAGAACAAAATGGCTGCCACGCCAGACAAGGAAAAATCTTTCACAGTGAAATGATGACATGAGAATGTTCTTATAATATTGTTATTTGTTAAAACATTTTTTCGTTCCTGTCAGAAATTTGAACAGGGCTTTATCACCGATCCGGTCGTGATGAGCCCCCGACACACGGTGGGGGACGTGTTCGAGGCCAAGATACGTCACGGCTTCTCCGGGATCCCTGTCACAGAAACCGGCAAGATGGGCAGCAAGCTGTTCGGCATCGTCACCTCCAGAGATATCGACTTTCTGTCTGAGAAGGACCATGACAAACCCCTGGAAGAGGTCAGTGTTTGATAAGCATGTGTAGGAGAACCCTTAAATAAGTGGGTGGTATAATGATATACTTTTCAAATTTGATCATTTATCCTCTTTTTGATTCAGGCAATGACAAAAAGAGAAGATTTAGTGGTTGCACCAGCTGGAGTCACATTAAAGGAAGCTAATGATATTCTGCAACGAAGCAAAAAAGGTCAGCATGTCAGAGAAATCATACAAATGTAGATTAATATAGTGATCAACTCTCGGACCATTTTCTTACTTGCACTCATTTTACACTCTGACTATTTTAGGTAAACTCCCCATTGTGAATGACAGTGACGAGCTGGTTGCCATCATTGCCAGGACTGATTTGAAGAAGAACAGAGATTATCCACTGGCTTCCAAGGACTCCCGCAAACAGCTTCTGTGTGGAGCGGCCATCGGTACCATGGAGGATGACAAATACCGACTGGACCTTCTGATGCAGGCTGGGGTGGATGTGGTTGTCCTGGTAGGTCCTAACTATGGAACTGCTTACTTTGATGAATTTATCATGCAATACCAAATAACAATAAAATGTATTGTTTTAATTTGCATTTATCTATTATCTATTTATCTACAGGACTCTTCCCAAGGAAACTCTGTGTATCAAATCAACATGATAAACTACATCAAACAGAAATATCCTGAGCTTCAGGTGGTCGGAGGAAATGGTGAACTAATCTTCTTTTCTCTGAGCTCTTTGAAGTAAAAAAAAAAAGAAAGAAAAAATCGGTGTTATCTCTTATTCTGCTCTTTTCTGTGCCTCTGTCTCTCTCTAGTGGTGACAGCTGCTCAGGCTAAAAACCTCATAGACGCAGGTGTGGATGCTCTGAGGGTGGGCATGGGCTGTGGCTCCATCTGCATCACCCAGGAAGGTATGATGTAGAGTCCAGTATTATTGACACTTGCTGTTTTTAGATTTAGAAAAAATTTAATAAAATATCATATTTATATAAATTCCACAAAACTAGATGTAGAAATTATTATCAGCGAGAATATCACAGCAGAGGTCAACACCAGTGCACAAATTACATAAAATAAATAAGATACATTGATGAATACAGGACATAGACATACGATACATAGACAAACAATAAGAGTAAGTAACATATAAAAATTCCAAAAGTCTGTTTATCCTCACAGAAAGATCTGCAAACTATATTTTATTTAGCAAATTCTAGGATATGAAGTGAAAGGAAAAAGAAAGAGCAAAAAAAACATACAAATAAACTTAGAAAAATTTACGTATTATGTTTAATTTTGCTAATACTTAATATTTCATCCCTTTCCCCTAGTGATGGCATGTGGACGACCCCAAGGAACATCCGTGTACAAGGTGGCAGAGTACGCCCGACGTTTTGGAGTCCCAGTAATCGCTGATGGTGGAATTCAGACTGTTGGACATGTGGTGAAGGCGCTGGCCCTGGGAGCATCTACAGGTGGACACATGCAACATCTTCCTGGTTCCTCTAGTCTTACATTATATTATCACACATTTGGAACCGTTTGTCATCGGTAAAATTATTTAAAAAAATCATCAAGGTCCAAAAGGGATGGGACTCGGTCTAAAGATGAGATATTATTAGCAATAAAGTCCCATATATATTATAATATATTATTAATATATAGGCAGTAGAGTCAATATGCAAATGTCCTTTGTTTGTGAGTGCCTTGATTTTTCTTTTTTATTCATATACTTCAATGCAGTGACTCACAAAGATGCACTTTGGTGGACACATGACTGTTGAATTGAACTTCTACAAAATGTTTTCTGTTTTCAATAAAGGTGTTTTTTTTGCCAAATGAAAAACCCTTATTATTTGACTGTCCTCTGCAACCGTCATTTACTCCCATTTTGTTTTGTCCTGTCATATTTCCACCTCCAGTGATGATGGGCTCTTTGCTCGCTGCAACCACTGAAGCTCCAGGAGAATATTTCTTTTCTGATGGTGTGCGTCTGAAGAAGTACAGAGGGATGGGCTCTCTGGATGCCATGGAGAAAGATAACAGTCAGAAACGCTACTTCAGGTGGTGTCACGGACGCCCTTGCTCTATTGACATTTGTTCTAGGACAAGCCACAGTCGGAGGACGTCAGTGTAACACATTTATCTCTTCCTTTGTGTGACAGTGAGGGAGATAAGGTGAAGGTGGCTCAAGGTGTCTCAGGATCAGTACAAGATAAAGGCTCCATCCATAAATTTGCTCCTTACCTAATTGCTGGAATCCAACATGGCTGCCAGGACATAGGAGCCAAGAGTTTGTCCATTTTACGGTTAGTGTGTGTGAAATTGTACGTATATCTTTGTGAGGACCGTGGCAAAGCACCTACACAGTGAGGACATTTTGGGAAAGTGGGGACCTTTTGGTCTGGTCCTCACTTTTTCAAAGGGCTGTTTGACTTGCTTTAAGGGTCGAGGTTATTAGATTTAGGTTATGGGTTAGCATAAGGGTTACACATTTAGTCGTGATGGTTAAGGTAAGGGGCTAATGTTATTACCAAGATAGAAGTACATAAACATGTGTGTGATTGTGTCCTTATTGTTCGTTGTTGTGTCAGTACTTTTGGCTACCATGAGCTGTTTCTCTCTTCCCCAGGTCGATGATGTACTCCGGAGAGCTGAAGTTTGAGAGGAGAACCATGTCTGCTCAGATGGAGGGAGGAGTTCACGGCCTCCACTCGTAAGTCTGACCTCTGACCCCAGTGACCTTTACTCCTCCTCTACAACTCCCTCTCGCTCCAAGTGTCACATTTTTTGAATCCTTACATCCTCTTGTGATACTTATCCTTACGTCTGATGTCTTTGGTGTGGTCTGTCATCATCTATTTCCTCCTGTCGTCTAAGCCTAACTCGTATTCAGTCCCCGTGTCAAAAAAGTTTTATTGTCAAATTCAATGCGCGTTTCCTTTGGTTAGAAGCATCAAACTCTCTTCTCTTTTCCTCTTTTTTTATCCATGCGATCATATTAGATATTCTTTTGTGCCATGTAAGTACAACCATGCGTTTATCCCACCTCCATCTTTGTCTTTTGTTCATTCATCTCCATTCAAGACTGCTTTTGTGGTGGTGAAATGTTATGACAACATAGAAAGTGCTGACACTTTACTTTTTTCTACTCCACACAAAGTTATGAGAAGCGGCTTTACTGAGGGGGGAGGAAAAGGAAATGCTCGATCAGGACCTAACGTCCCGTCTCCAGCAGCTATAAGCAGATGCACCGGGCACATGTGACCAACACTTCAACACTCCAAAATGTGACACTACTTGTTTGTGTCCTTTTCTCTTTGTCCTGTTTGTCCCAGCTTTGGCCTCTTTAAGGTTAGACAAAACAACACTTCAACCTGACTCTAAAGGTCAATGGAGAGTCAAAGAGTCACGCCTGTTGATGGATACAACTCTATATGAACCCTGATGAACAGCCAAGGTATATAGAACCTGATCTAATTAACTACTCTACTGATCCTTTTCAACAAGCCAATGCACGTCATTACCACAAGCTTACTGTTGCAGACGTATGGACATGATGTCTGAATTCCACCCTGATAGAAGAACGTATTAATTAAACCTTGAAGAGATGCAGCCTTATGTTTCCATGCTCATTAAATATATCAAACAGAGCAATTAAGGATTTGCAAGAAAATCACAAAGTCATTTATTTTATTTACAGATATAAGCACATTACGAAAAAAAGTTGTCTTTGACATATTGTTATAAATAATTTAATTAAATTAAAGAATAAGCACTTTATTATTGGGAAAAGAAACACAAAAGTTAAACAGATTCACAACAGCTCTGCTGATGGTAAGAGCACACTCCAGAAGTCTAAAATAATCGTGAATTGTATTCAGCCATGGTCATGTGTACTAGCATACAGTATGCAGAGTAGTACACACAGTAGTACAAACAGTAGTACACACAAGTTAGAATGTTTCGATCATGTTACTGCAATGGTTTTGTTGAAGCTAATTTAATTTCTTTCATTGTAAATTTGACTGTAACATGGTGAACCGTCTGCTTTGATCATCTGCATGTAAAAGGATGTTAGGCTTTAGCCTCAATTCAACAATACACATTTGTGAGCACCATTGAGGAGCAACCACATGTAATCTCGCTTTGGATTTTCCTTTTTTCATCGTGTTGGGAGTTGAAAATATTGTATAAAAAACGGTCTTAGAGACCAGACAGAAGAGAATCCATGATTTACATTTGATCATCATTCAGTGCTCATTTTTCATACTCATTATACAAATGAGTCTTAATCTAGAAACACATTGCTAATTATATGCCTATTGAATGTACATAATACATTACACAGATAGTAATGTATATTTGTTCAGGCTTAGTATTTTTAAATATGAGTCAGACTGGATTTCAAACCAATCACTCAGGTTAGATTTATTTCTGTATAGAATAAGAGACAGCTTTTAACATCATTTCTTGTGTTTGTGTAAGGTACTCACCATCTTTGGTATTGAATATATAATAACTGGCAACCAAGTGAGGATGACAGAATATACAGGAAATATGATTGTATTATTGTTTCATCCACAAAAGGCTTCAGAATGATATTTACTGTATATAGTGTTGCATCAATAAATGTCATTTTGACAAGAGAAATTTGATATTGCTTTAATATTTGTGTCATACCAAAAATAGGGAAATCATGTTGCTCATCTCCTTGAGTTTTATATGGGTGATTTTAATGATAACCACTAGAGGGCAAAATAGTAAAAATTGTTTGTAAATAAAATAAAAATGTCAAAGATATCACAAAAATGTTGGTAGGCAAGCAATGAAAACCCAACCATTGTATGTATTGTGCTCTTTGAAGTTCCATAATTTCTACAACACACAGAGAAAAGGGATCTTTAGCTCCTGCACACACGTTTTTAATATTGCCCTATATTATTACCTATGTGGATGAAATTGTGTTCAATATCTGCAATACTGTCCTAAACGGGAAGGGTTCAATGATGAAGACACAGCAGTGTTAAACAAAACAGTTTTTGACTCTATATTGTTTGTCCACTCACTACTAAAGACAATTATCTTATATTCTATCATGGACTCTTGGTGTCTCTTTTTCCAGGATAGTTTCACTGTCCAAAAGCTGGGTCAGCATAATGTATCAGTAATAGTAATAATGATAATAAATGATGTCCATTACTCTTTCATTAGGTTATGTTATTGAAATATTTTCATCTGTATGTACTTCTCTACAATGTCAAGTGCATTTCACTCACAGCTGGACTTTTACAAAATCCTACAATTCAATGGTGTCACTGCAAACACTTAGATCATCAATTTGTCTGCACACATCGACAAATTCTGCCTGTACAGCAAGATCCCATTCCAGCTGTTTGCTTTCACTCAGTTTTTTAGTCCCTGCCAGTCGGCCAGAGCCCTGGATTTCCTGGGAGGCCAAGCTCAAGGTACGGTAACGCCTGTGGTAAGACAGGTTGGGAATCGCTCGTGGAAGGCTGTGCTGAGCAAAGTTTTGCCCTCTGTTGGCCCAGGAATGTGAGCGCAGTTTTCCTGGCTCCTTGGGATTGCAGCACAGACCCTGGGTTGAGCCAGAGTCGCTCCCTTTCCAATCCCATTGCTCCAGTGTCCTGCTTTGAGATGTCAAAGAACTTTGAGGTTGGGAGCATCTTGCACTGGGCAGTGTTTTCTCTTGATCCACATCTCCACAGGAAGAAGTTCGGTATAAGGCCATTTCTACAGAACTGGGCCCATGCTTTGATGTACCTTGGCTTGGAGAGCTCAAAGAATGACTTGAAGAAGCATGGAACAGTTTTGGAAAACCAAAGATACTGTTGGAGAATAGGGAATCACTGAACAGAGCCTGGTCAATGCTGCGGGACAAGTCTATGGGAGATGGGGGCCGCAGGTCCCCAGTAGAGTCAGTCTCTAATCCTAAACTATCCAGTGACGACAGTTTAGAGTCAACTGCATTCAAAATCTTGTGATGTGGGACTGGGGGTGTAGGTAGAGGCAAAAGTGTCATCTTTGTTTGGCTGGATTTTGGCAGACAATCAAGCCCATTTTCAGGAGGATCTGACATAGAGCGAAGAGGAAAAGCCTCTGATGGTCCCTCACTAATGACATTACAGACCACAAGCTTTTCTTGGTTACCTTGGGAGCAGGACTTACGAGAGGAGAGGACAGGAGAATTTGTACATTCATTAAAGGGCGGGGTTAGCCCACCCAGAGGAGAGTTGCAGGAGAGGCGAGACCAAGATCCTGGCCGAGGGTCACTTATGGTCTTGATAGAGGAGTTGTTTTGACAAAATAGAGGGTGTGTGCCAATGAGAGACAAACCGAGACACACACCAACCTCACAGAGTCTGCAGCCTACCTGATAGCCCCACCAGGACCAAGGCTGGAACCCATAGCCCTCAACTCCACCTAAACCAAGGGCATGCAGAATCCCATAAAGCTGTAGGCCACCACACCCCAACATACAAAACGCAGCTCCTACTCCAGCTCCTGCTGCCCTATGCCAGTCCTCCACTTTGGCAAAGGGACATCTTGCAGGTCGTATCCCTTCAGGAGAGCCTCCACTCTCTCCATTGTCATTCAGTCTGTAGATGTGTTTAGTGTCAACTCGAATTAAGCAGTAGAAGATGAGATAGGAAAATGACAGAAAGATGGTGAGACATACAAACAAACCATGTGGGAAGAGCAGGATCATGGTGGGGAGAATGTGGAAGAGCTGGAGCATGCCAACACAACCTAGAGAAACTCCAAAATACAGTAGAGACACAGAGAGTAACAGGCGAGGTTTGGGCAAAACTGAAAATGAGGTTGAAATAGCGAGTGGGAGTGAAAGACGCATGCGAGAGCGCAATGAAAGAATGAGGAAGGCCAAGGAGAAAGCTGAGACTAAACAGGGGAAGGGCAACTCAGAGAGCAGCAGAGAGCCTATAGGGGGCAGGCGATCTTGGTGACTGTAAGCATCGTACAGCAAACAGAAAGCTTGGATCCCTGCAAATGCTAAAAGGAACAGATGCAGGAGAATGAAGTAGGGGCATCCTGGGGGGCACCGCAGGGGAAGGCCTAACAGGCAGATGACAGAAATAAGGCCAAACACAGTGAAGACAGATCCCAAGCCATAGATGTGAGCTTCCCAAGCAAATCCCCATGTGGCAAGGGCAGAGTTCCAGTCCGAATACAGAGGGACATAAAGGGCAGGGCTGAGACCCAGAGAGGGGTGCAGGGACTCATTTAGAGTAAAGTCGTCTGGGTAGGTGAGAGTCGAGGACTGGTTTGTTGTTTTGCAGGGTGTGGCAGATGTGTTCATGCTACCGTGAAGGCCTCTGTTCCTGGAGTCATCTGTAAAATAAATACAAAACAATGCATTACCTGTTGTGTCGACGTAAACTAAATTTAAGATACTAACAATGTCAGCAAATGGAGCTAGCACACTAAAATAAGATAGGGGAATGTAATACAAATTATCTGCAGATAATTATCTTGTTAGCCTTGTCATTATAAGCGTGTTAGCATGTTGACATTATTTTCATTTCGCTTAGATTACTGTTGGGTCCAAAATGCAGTCTTGTTTTTCAATTATAGTAGCAGTGTACTCTTGTTGTTGTATTTTTTGTCTCAAGTTTTTGATTTGGATTTCATAAAAACTACATACATTTACCTTTAAAAACAACATAACATGCAGGCCAAGGTAAAGGCACATTGTCAGACTTCATTGGCCCAAAAAAGCATGGATGAATCTGCTGTGTGTGAAAGTAATCTATAATAAAACAGAGCAGGCTCAGAGCTGGGAATCTCTAACTGGGTCACACAGAGAGTGGAGCATGGGCAAGTAAATTCTATGTGTTAGTGTGTGTGTGTGTGTGTGTGTGTGTGTGTGTGTGTGTGTGTGTGTTTGTGTGTAAAAGATGGTTGAGTAGCCAGTACTGACCAATTGCTGCTCTCATTTTTATCACAGAGCATGATCAAGAGGTGCTTTGCTTTCCTTAACGTAACATCCATGCATCAAGAATCTGCGGGGGATGAACTTTTATATCTGTCGTGTTACCAATAAATAATGTAAGAACCTGATTCTGGGAAATAGAGTCAACAGTAAACTGCGTGAAGGATGAGGGAATCCACTGGTTATAAATAGACTGTGTCCTATTTCTGGGCCTTCATTAGTTGTGAAGTGACTTTGTTAATGCAGAAGCAGCAAACAACCAGCGAGAGAACTTCTAAGAGAGGGATTTTCTGTGTTCACTTGAAAGTCTGAAAAAAAATATCTTCGCCAGTGGATGCTGTGACACAAGTATAAATTAATGTTGGTAATATTTGGTGGGTACTTAAAAAACTGTTATCAAATGTGTTGGCATAATGCGAAAGAGTTTTCACATACCTCTGTGAAAGCACTTCTCTGCCTTTGTTTGTGGACACAACAAAACATAATTTACTTTAACAAGTGAGTGACGTGTGTGTGTGCGTGTGTGTGTGTGTGGTAAACACAGCATGTTGATGTGCGCTCCATATTATCCACTAATCCTTGGGATATGGGTAATCGACACTGATGGCAGTGTGAATGAAATGTTTCTACATTAACAAGAGAGTGGAGGACAGAGTGGGAGAGACTATGATAAAAGGATTGACAGCACAAGAGAGAGAGGGTTTGATGGGGGGGAGGTTTTTTGTTTTGGAGGAGTGAAATCTTTGGGGAGTGAAGAGATGAAAATCCTTCTGTGAATGTAAAACAACTGTGTCTGCCAGCAGAATGCACAAACACTGCAGTCGCATCAACTTGGAGGCTTTTATTTGAGGTGTTGTGGGTATTTAATGCAGCAATGTTATAAATCCTACCTTTCGTTATAAGCCATGAATCACGAGCGGTAACTGTGATTGGTGTCAGCTTCTCTAAATAATGGATTCATGACAAGACTCTTACCATTTTCTGCCTCCATGCCGACAGCTCCTCCGCGGTTTATAATATCAACCAATCCATTTCCAGTCTTTTTCATCGGGACAGTACCCTCCAGTGGACGGCCAGTGGCTACAGGTGGAGTAGTGCCGTCAGAAGTGGACCCTGAAGTTGAGTCCTGGCCTTGTGTGTCTGATGGAAGTGAGCCAGACAGAAGAAAAGGTAAGTGGCCATCAGTCGTCTCATTTTGCAAGGACGGTAAAGTTAGTTGATTCTCTCCAGTTGGTGTAGAATGCAATATGGAGCCAGTGCTGGTCTCAGTCGGCTGATTCTTCAATGTTTGTGCCTTGGTAGGCTGAGGTTGTGCTGCTCCTGATGAGGACCTTTCAGGCTGTGTAGATGTAACATCTTCTGTTGCACTTTCTGTGGATCTGAAAAGTTCGTTCTCATTAGGATACAAAAGAGATGTCTCTGTGCCCTCCTGTAAATCAGTGTATTCACCAATCACACCTTGTCTATCTGATTCCTCAGATGAAGATAAGGCCAAACTCAACGGTAGACCCTGGAAGTCAACATCGATGGGCTCTAACAGGGGCTTCTCCGTTTCAAAACTAGATCCAGGAAGTCTTTGCGAGGGCTGCGGGAGATGCTGCACTGCTGTGTCCACGTCTAGCTGTTGTGTTTCCTTGACATATTCTCCGGTTGAGGCTACAGCATGAAGCGAGAGAGGCAAGGAGAGGGGGAGGAGGAGGTACAGATTCCACAGAGAGAGCATGGTGAGGGTCCGCAAACTCCACGGAAACATCACATGCTGCAGGTGCTTGTGGGTTATTGTCCAATCAGGTTTGACGGATCTCGAAAGTCAGGTCTCCATGGATCTCGTGCTAATCACACTTGAGGATGGGAGAGAGATAAATACCAGTCACACTCAGTGAAAACAATGACAATAATAAAATAAATCACTGCATGTTGGGGTTAGAGCTAAAATACAAACAATGAAAAGCATTCCAATGAAGTCTATGAAAATACTCTGTTCCCAGATAAGTCCTGTGACATACACCCACTCACGATAAAAGAACATGTACAGACATTGAACACACAATTGCTCTTTTTCTCATCGCCAGTTGAGTTTTAGCATTCTTACCTCATCAACAGCCCGCTCTGCTGCAGCCTCTTTAAACATATATGCTGCTCTGTGTTGCTGCATGCCTGCGGTCTCTCTCTGCGTAGCACTCTGTGTCCTTTCATACTCACTGTGCCGTGCCTCTCTCCTCTCCATCAGACAGTCGACACATGGGACAGACCCCACCTCCTTGCAACAACCCCCCGCCGTCCCACTGCCGCTGCACCGATCCGAATGTGGGTTTGACTGTTTGCACGAACCTGTCCTCCTACATCTGACACACCACACCGAGAATTGTCTATTTCACGGTTGCATCGGATCCTCATTACAGTCTTCACATGCACTCAAAGAGAAGAGAAGAGAAGGGAAGAGAAAAGTAGAGAAATATGTCACAGGGGCATTGGAGGGCTCATCAACCAATAGGCACATGAACAAAACAGTGCTATAGATCAATACATACTGCCACTGATTGTAATTTACAACTGATGATGTGTCCTCCCTTCCAGAGGAGCCATCACATCAGCAGCTCTGTTTGCAACATGTCACAGCAGATGATGACGCAGAATACTCTCTTTAATGCATGATAGTGGTTAATTGTGTATGTATGAACATACAGCACCTCTAAACCTATAGCACATGCACTTTTTTAGCAAGAAACTGCTAAACTGTGACCTTGTTTCCAAGTCAGTTAATGGGGCAAATGTTGCCACCAGCCATCTCTGGCTCATGAGGACATGCTACTCACTTTCTTTATTTTCCACCTTCCAATGTTATCAGACTTGTTCACACTGTTTTCACCCAATAGGGGGAATCTAGTAGCCTCATGGCCTCATTCAATTCCCAGCGATGGTTCTAAAATAGACGCTGATCCACATACCTTTGGATGCATTTAGTGAAGGAGTTTAAAGCACAGTCACACATTGTGTGCATTTTGTGTCCCGCTGTTGTAAGGAACTATAAAGCACTGTTAAGCCAGGTTTATTGTGTTTAAATTCTGCCAACAGCATATTGATTCTTTTTCTATCAAAAAAGTATTGATTTGACTGCATCCTAAACAAATTGTTATTGTAAAATTCATATCACAAAGGCTTGTTCTGAATACATAGAATATTGTTTATGACAGCAAATTAAATGTAATTTATAACACTGTGATTCCCATAGTCTGAAAGTCAAGGCTATTTCAGATCAGTCGGTGGAGAAGACAGCAACTTCCAGCGGGGGGTGAACAACCTGATGTCTGATGAGGACACAGGAAAGCATCAACCGAGCCGTAACTAAAGGGACTGGAAAGGAACAATGACAGGCCAAACATATGAGCTCAGTGAGCGACGTGGCCAAATTATTGTCGCCTCACACTCGCTATCCTAGCTCATCGGGCAACTGGTCTCTGTTTAGACAAGTCATCCTCCAACAAGACAAAGTCAGCAGGGACCGGGGTCCAGCTGGGAATGTAGACAATCAGGACAAGACACAGAAACAAAGCTGCACAAGCAGAGAGGGGGGTGAAAGCAAGCCATGACCCGGGTTAGGATAAAGAGTGTAGATGAGTTTTATGATACTTGATGTTGAGTCCTGAGGTGCAGAGCTTAACACTCAGGCCTCAAGAAGGTTCTGGCCTCCAACCTGCATGCTGAGGCCTTTCTGTGTTGATTTAGCATGTTCAAATCTAAATTTCCCACAGACGTGATCGTGAGCATGAGTTTCAGTCGGTGTAGAATATAAGATAAGATGAACTTCATTGAACCCATGTCGGGGGAAATGCACTTGTTATAGCAGCAGTTCGTCGGAATAAAGTAAACATGAGAACGTGTGAAGGCATAAAATAGAGTAAAATAGGCCATAAAATGTAATAAAATACAGTGAATATGTACATACTTTACTGTATAACAGGCAAGAAACCTACGTGGAGATTCACGAGGATGTGCACTGTATTTATGCTTTATGTAGCAGGAGATTTAAAAAGCATATACATATATGCATTCATAAATGTTGTAAGTATACAGACAGGAATGATAGTTGGTTGGTTAGTTAGTTGGTTAGTTAGTAGTTGACACAAAAAAAATATAACATTTGACACCAAACTATAAAATAAGCATTTACATACAATCCAAATACTTCTTATCCCAGTAACAGGAAAAATATCTCATAGATCTGATTGTTTGTCAGTGAATGTTTCTAACCATTCCCTGAGGTCTTCTGCAGCAGGCGTTCTGCCTACCTGCACAGCGGAATAATAATTCTAAGTGATAAACAGACATTTGTTGCTTCAACCATCGATCTAGTGGCGCGTTTATTGAAGAACTGTGCACAACTGGTTGCTCTCCGTGAGAGTCAGGTACAGAGAGTGAGAGGGTGGTAAAATCCCCCCTTATAAGGTAGTGGTGTCATCAGTCACACGTGACTCCATACCATATGAGGCGTAACAGCGCCTCCTCCTGAACAAATACAGTTACATGCATTCATACACTTATCCACTCTCAACAATCCCACCTCCAGCCTGTCATTTTGCTGCAGAGAGAGGGAGAGGGAGGAGAACCATTGAGGGAAGGCGAATTGAGACCATTTCATATAGATTAATACAAACATTCTTTAGGGGTCAAAGCTAATTAAATATTGCACATTGCTAAAGAGGGAAGTGACAGGACATATGCTTGGTTTTTATTGTGGACCATGTTATATAAAGCAGAACATAATAGGTAAATGAGTGACCTCATTAACATTTCAACAGAGGATAATGTTACATTTTCTCTCTCAAAAAAAAGCAGGTTTATTTGGTGCAATGTAATCTGATAAAATCTCCCTGCAAAAAGCAATTCTACACGTCGTTTGTCATGTTAGACTTTGGAGATTAGTTTTGTTTTGTATTGCATATGAAGGAGGTTGAACCATATCTGTACAAATATGATAAATATAACTGGTTTAAGTACTATTACTTAAGAGATTTACAAAAAAACAGGCTTTTATCCAGAACATAGCTTTATTACAGCTGTACAGTATATCTCCTCTATATGACACATTGTTGTGTGTATGATCTAGCTGTATAAATGTTATTACATTTCAAACTCCCAAGTGATGCCGGAGTTAAAGGAGTGACAGATGAAGTTGAGTGTCAGGAAAATTACATTTCCATTTTTTTTAATCCTACATCAGAGAGAGTGGGAAATGGAGACACTCCCACACTGTCCGACTCTTAATACACAGAAGTAAAACATGCAGTCTGACGACATTGGACCTGTGATGTGTGACATTGCTGAGAGTTTAACTGGAAATGGGTGAAAACACAAGAAAAACATACAGATGGACAAAGGCATCAGGGCGATTTATTCCAGAATAAAAACTGTTGACTATTCTTTGTCAATACAATAATTCTGTCACTACCATCATTTTTTTTTTCTTGTTACATTCAGCAGAAAAAACCCACACACACAGACTCATAAATATAAATGGCCAGTCTTTGCAATCAAAGTATCCTCCGTGGACATTTGACAGAGAGTTGAGTGGCTGCTTCATCCTCTCGTGGGAGGATCACCTTGGGCAGATAAAAAGAGAAGGTAATCCTCTTGTTTATCCACTGCAGGGTGTGATAGGTGGGTCTCTACTGATTCATCCAGAACCCTCATAGTCCTCATCCACCACCCACTGTTACTCAAGCCTCTGTCCCCTTTTCTACGATGTGCTGCCTTTGCTTTACACTGTCGTCATCCTCTCCGCCCGCTGACCTGCAGGTGGAGTCTCTCAATTCCAGGATCTTTTTACCTTGAAGGAAAGAAAAAATAAATTGTTGATTTGTTTTATAACAACTTTAAAACTTGATTGCTGCTCTGGCTGGATTTGCTGCATGGAATCTGATCAGAAACAAATATATGAATGTGTAGATAGTGTTTAGGACTACAATCAAATGAGTAAGGACATATTAAGGCACAAACTACACTATAATTAAGTAAATATGTATACATTTACATATACAATATGTCACTGTGATATGACTTATTTACTTACACTTTTGTTTAGTAAGGACAAGACACATGCTTATTGTGGTGAGTGTTGAACTTACATGACATGTATGGTAGATATAGAGGTCAACACTAGAGGGAGAGTGTGTTTATCTCTCACTCTGTGTGTGTGTTTAAGGCTGTACATCGCGTACAGTCCCGGTTTCTCCGAAAGAAGGCAGCAGTACACTTAAGATCATTTAAGGACAACTGAGACACATACACACACACACACACACACACACACACACACACACACTCATTCGATGAAGACGGAGACGAAAAAGAAGCAGCAGCAGCAGCGGGGACGAGTCAGAGACACAACTTCACCGGCAGCCACAGCAACGGGGAGCTGGGCGTTTAGCTAACACACGTCACACCGCTGCTAACCACGTGTTCTGGACAACGACAGATGTGTTAGAACATCCCCGGCACCGATCTGAGACCAGTTTAGTCATCGGCACCGATCTGAGACCAGGTCAGTCACTCAGCCGCGAGCGGAGTCGTGTTATAACCTCACGCTGGAGTTATGGACGGTTTTCACTCGGTTTTCAAAGTTGACAAAAGGCTATTTAAAGACGGGGCTAGCTTCGGGGTTTTAATCGCACATCTGCCGCTTATCCCTCTTCTTTAGAACGAGCTCATGCTAATTATTCACAGAAGCGAGTTTATTCTGAGTCCGTTCATTCACCGTGGGTTATTGTGATCACATTGTATAACAACACGGAGGGGACACACTCGGCATGTGTAAACGTCTAGGGACACTATGGAGGGAGAGGAGGGTCAAAAAGGGACGTGTCCTCAGCGCTGCCGGGCGTTCATTTTTGAAAGCCCACAGTAAGGTTAGAGCTTCATATCGTTTCAGGACATAAGGCTGGTAAATCATTTAAAGACAAGATAAGATAAGATCATCCATATGCCCTAAGGACACGTGCAGTGTAAAAACAGCAAGGTTAATCAAAGGTTAACTTGTAAGCAACACGCAATACTTGTTTGAGTGTAAACAGAATATCAAAATCACATGATAAACCATTAGAACTAAACTGATGTGATCGTCTTTGAGGAAGTCTCAATGAAATATGAGTTGATCCCTATGATTAGAGGAAAACTACCGGTGACTACAGGACCAACCTGTTATGACTCACACCAGCTGACCTTATCCTGTGGAGGGTGGAGAGATACACGAGTCTCACGCTTCTGAATCAGAGGTTAATGGAAACGTCTAATGAAGCTCAAATAGTAATTCTATCATAACAATACAATACAGTGCAAGATTCTCTGTTAAAGTGTCAACTCCTTGTAAAACTTTCAACATCAACCTTTATTATATTCATGAGAACAAAACAGGAGCTGATGTCATTATCTTTCCGTAACTTAAAACCAACCAAGTATGAGCACATCGCAACTTGAAGAACGAGTATCTATATTGTTCTTCTGTTCATTCTTTCCCTCTTTACTTTCATTGTTCCCTTTTCAATGAGCTTCACGCCCCATTGCAGCATATGATCATCAGTAATTACACATGCTCTACCACGAGAGACTCTGTGTCTACCAGTCCAGTAGATGGCGCCAACTCAAAACAAATGGCCTCCACAGCACCTTTCAAATCATTGAGAGCATCCTTCAAATTGAGTTTGTATTTATTTTTATACATATAGAATATAGTGACAGCCTTCTATCAACCTGTCTGTCCTCGCCACTCTAGTTAAATCTCAGGATCATTATGAGGCCCTACGGTTGGTACAAAGGCTCAGTCAGATAAGATGGTGAAGAAAGCAAAGGTCACATTTGCCGTGATTTTACCAAACATGTTTTTTGGCTATTTTAACATCTCAATATTTGCTTTGAGGGAAATTCCAAGGGAGGGAGTTTTGGCACAAACATTTACTTGGATTCAAAGTCTCTCGTCTGTCTTAAGAGGGAAAAGTACAATAGTTTGGGTAATTAAACAGTTACTCTAGAATATATATTTTCACAGGCCTTTATTTTTGTTCTTGCTACTGGTTTGTTGATCTGTTGCAGAGTCGGTAGCTCATGTTTACTTTGAGTCTTAAGAGGGATATTTGAGCAGTACGCCTTTTAATGCTTGATAAAACGAGGCAGTTTTAGTTACCCTGAGAATGTTTGAAAATGCCATCCTCTCAGTTGATCAGTATCTGACACAGATATTACTTTCTACAAAAACTATGATTTTTATAAAGTAATATCAGATTTTCATACAGTTTGTTTTTGATGAAATTCTGTCTGTATTAAAAAGGTTTCTGAGGGGCATTTACTTCCAAAGGCCACTAACGGACACATATCCCACAGCAGGTTTGTGCTTTTCGGTAAGAACAACCCTAACTCTTTATTTCCCTGCAGACTCCCCAGTCACCTTTAATGCAGTCGGGATCCTGACAGCAGCAGCTATGTTGGCGAGGACCACCCTGAGCAGAGGAATTACTGCCCTCCGCCTTGCTAAGAATGTGACTCTGTACGTGAATGAATTGGCATCTCCAGCCTCAGGAAGCCAGACCCTGGCATCTGAAGATCACAAACCACTCATGCTGATGCTCCCGTGGATGGGTTCGCGTCCCCAAGCTGTGGCAAAGTATTGTGAGATCTACTTCCGCACGGGCTTGGATGTCCTCGTAGTGGAGAGTGAGGTAAGAAAATGATCCATCAGCGATGAAATAAACATGTTCATATCTTACAAGGGTGCAATTACATTTTCTGAATAGTCACAAAAACACAGTTTTGTGTTTTAGTTATTATTTCTTTAAGAATTAAATACACTTGTCTACACACCCATTAATGTTGACTATAAAACGAGGGGTCCTTCAACTTTCTGTTTGTTTCACACACAAGGTGACTCACTTCCTGTGGCCTCGCTGGGGTCTGGATCATGGAAAGAATTTGATCGAGTTGCTCCAGAGCGAACGCTTTGTGTCCCGCCCACTCCTCGTCCATGCCTTCTCTATCGGTGGCTACACGTATACCCAGCTGCTGGTTCACGTGTCCCAGGACATGCAGAAATATCAGGCGCTCGCAAAGAGGATCAAAGGGCAAGTCTTTGATAGCTTGGTGGTGGGCTCTGTGGAGATGATGGCCTCAGGTATTAACATGATTTAACTTTGTGATTTCTTGTGATTATTATTAGTCACACTTGCAGATGATGCGTATATGAATAGGAGTGAATGTTTTCAGTGCAAATAACTGAAGTGTTTTTTTCTCTTTTCTCTGCACAGGTCTAGGAAAGACCGTGTTTCCTCGTTTGGAGTCACTGGTAAAAAAGGTGAGCATGCTTTACTTTGGCACGTTCAAACAGCAAACGGTGGACTACTACAACAGAAGCATCGATGTGTTTTGGAACACACCAATCCCCGCCCCCTCACTGTTCCTCTTTTGCGAGAACGATCTGATAAGCGACGCGCAGACTATGGTGGAATTGATCGACTTCTGGCGAAAGCGCGGGATTAACATCACCTCAAAGAAGTGGGCGGATTCAACACACGCAGGTCACCTGAAGAGGCACCCCCAGGAGTATGTGACCACACTGGAATTATTCTTCTCTTCACTCAACATCGCTCCGCTGAAGGCCAAGATGTAAGAGGGTGTCACTTAAACTTGATTCCACGTCAGGTTGAGTGTTCCTGTTTTCTTTGTTTCCCCTAAATGTTTGTTGTCTTTTTGTGTATGGATCATTAAAACAGGCAATTGTATTTGTAAGGTACATTTCATTACAGGTTAACTCAACTTATTTTACATTAAAGTGCATACAAGAAGTTACATGAGATTGTATTAAACAACTGACCTGGATACTCTTCTGCTGCGTTCTGCGCCTTGACCCAATTTATCTGACATTTTCTGAAGTTCCTGCCTGAAAACTGCTAATGTTTCGTCATTGCTTGAAATTTGATAAACCGTTCCAGTGTTCAAACACCCATTACTTCATGTTTAATAACGTTTATGTTTGCATACTCAACTGATAAGCTGAAGTTCACACTGAGATTATTTTTTATCGGCAAAGAAATGCAAAATGTACTTCCTATTGCTCCAATTCCTGATTATTATCATCGAACTTTATATGTTTGCAGTATATAAGTTACTATATTTATGATAGATTTTACAATTACTGGTACCGTAGCTGTGTCTTTTCAGGGACTCTATTGTGTTACACAGGAAGTGCTGCAGTGTTATGTCTGGCAGTAGAAGAATAGGACTAATAGCATTAATATAGAAGGAAGACTTATAGAGACTTCAAATTCATTAACCTCATGAATAGAAACTTAAACTATAAGATATATTTAATATAACCAGTGCCTTAAAGAATATGTACCATTAAAAATAAATTCCACCATGTTGGTGTTTATTGAACTGGATGAAACCCAGATGATAACATCTTGATATATGCAGGAGTTCATTTGACTGTTCTTTACTAAACAAGTTGCACTACAACTTGTGGTATCGGTTACTTGAGCATATTTCCATGTTGTGAGATCTTTACAACTGTTTATCTGTCTCAATTCTTTCTATCAATATTGTTTTTCCTCATTTTCCTCACGAAGTTGCAACTAACAACTGAAAACTTGAAAACCTCCGTAGATTTTACAAACTGTTGTATCCCATAACTATAACATCTACTACATTTCTGACGTGAACTTACATTCCAGACTTGTATTCATTTATCTTTTCTCTTGTTGGTGGTCGAGAAATAAATATGTGAGCATCTTATCTGAGGTGTGATGGAATTTTTTGTTCTGCCTTATTACTAGTAAAATATGTTTTTAAACTCTAACTGTAGAATAATTCTAATATCTGTGTTTAAATGCCATTATTGTTTAATCTCCCCATCATCCTCCACCTTGAAGGTACTAACGGAAAACACACACACAGAACTTTTATATGTATGGTTCTTCTGTATGGACATAGGGGACTCATTTGGCTGTGAAGCCTCACCGCTCTCTCCGTTTTGTTCACACATCAGACCCTCTGGATAAGCATTTAGATATGCTTGAGGATTCAGAGTGTAGAATTAAGTGACATCTAGAGGTGAAGTGTCATGTTCCAAAATGACAGAGAACCTGTGGTAGCCTTCAGTTTTCATAAAACCTCAAAAGGTGTTTAGTTTGTCCAGTTTGGGCTACTCTTAAAAAAAACATGGCAGCATCCATAGAGAGGACCCGCTCCTGTTGGAAATATAAAGAGCCTATTCTAGGGTAAAGAAAACAACAATTTGTACAATTTAGATGAAACACATTAGTGAGAACATCACTGGGATTATTTTATAATCAATGGTTCCCTTTCCCGTAAATATTACACACTGACCCAGTAATGTAAATTATTTATATGTCTAACATATATATAATGTACGAATGATATGTTTGTCTTCAGGGAAATGTTTGCCCCTTGAGGTCACTGTGAAGCTGATTCTCTGCATATGACATAGTTACACCTCTTGGCCTGGTGGTGGCGCCACAGTCCTGATTTCTGCTGCTAAACACTATGAGTATCAACTTCTGAAATCTGCACCTAACTTCCTCTTTTGCAGCTTCTATAGTATACCATTGCGTATTCAGTACATAGCAACAGGGATTTTAAAGGTACAAAATTAAACATCATTTGAAAGACTAAATATTTACTAGATGCATGTATTTTATTTTATCTTGCTGTGACACCTCCGGACCCGCAGGAGGCACCACTCTCCAGATTCCCGCCGCTAAACTGGAATAGTGACAGCTTCCGCTCACTTTCTAAGATGTCTGCCCACATATGTAAACATGCGACAAATCCTGGCAGCTAATCGCGATCAAGCTAAACGGCTCCGTGACATGTGTTAAATCTCACGGTGACATTTTCTTCTGAATAGTTTAATATTACGCTCCAGTGTTGGAGTGTGAGCAGGTTAAACCGTAGTTTGTGAGTTATTACCGAGCCTTGGAGGCTAACTCTATCGTGCTAACGTTAGCCAGCAGCAGAGAGCCATGCCTGCTCCTCAGACCTTATTCGTCGCCTCTCTTCCAGCCTCGGCTTCGAACGAGCGTCTTGAAGAAATCTTCTCAGAGGTCGGTCCGGTGAAGCAGTGCTTCGTGGTCAGAGAGAAAGGTGATGTTGTCATTTAATTTGCGTCTTTTTACGTTAATAATTAGTTAACAAGCCAAATTATCTATTGAATCCCAGTGTAGAGTAACTCGTAAAAACACTTTGTTAAATAGGAGCAGTGAGGTTTAGATACAAATAACAACACCAACAATTAACATATTCGTTTCTTTTTTTTAAACCAGGTACAGAAACATGTCGGGGCTTTGGCTATGTCACATACGCTTTGGAGGAGGATTCCCAGCAAGCCATGAAAACGATAAAAGACTACGACGGACAGAGGATCTCTCTTTCTGTGGCCAAGCAGAAAATAAAGGATAAAAAGAAACCAGGTGGGTCTGAGGACACATGTCCAGAAGCAGCAGTTTTCTGCTTTTACTTTTCCTTCTTCATAACCTTGTTTTGGTCTTTCATTCTGCAGCTAAACCACCAGCTACAGAACCAGCTAAAGAACCAGCTGAGGTGCCAGCTAAAGTACCAGCTAAAGTACCAGTTAAAGTACCAGTTAAAGTACCAGCTAAAGTACCAGCTAAAGTACCAGCTAAAATACCAGCTAAAATACCAGCTAAAGTACCAGCTGAAGTACCAGTAAAAGCTCCGGCTGCTAAAGTGAACGAGGAGGGACCTAAAGGCTTCAGGAAGTCACTACTGAAGGCAAAGCTCATCATCAGGAACCTCAGTTTCAAGGTACGGTGCACAACATTGATATGGAACATAATAACGTGAAATC